>NC_137037.1:35935545-36030545 GCF_032717465.1 Coenobita brevimanus
TTTCTGTTATATTACGGAGTGTTGGAGATATAAAGGAATTGTTCGAATGCTGACCTTGACTTGGACTGTTGTAATACATTGTTGTCTCATATCTCTATCTTCCTAAGACAATTTCATTGTTGTTAAGTATATAAAGGATTTCTTATTGCTTTTGACGATTGTACTGTCGACAAACTCAGCATCACATCTGATAGTAAAGAAAGTATCAGTTTAAGCAACAACTAAATCGAACAAACACCTCCAGCCACTCAGAATCTCGGCGGGAACAGTGTTGCCATACATGCCTGGCCAGATTAGTTGGTATGAGGTATAGTAAAACTGCCTGGTGAAACATAAAAACGTGTTTGTGGTAAAGTACTTAATGACCGATAAGCAAGTCATTGAATGACTTGTGAGTAGTAGGAGATTAAAAGTTGTTAAATATTATGAACTAGCAATTTGCAGGTGAATTGGTATGAATGGTAGGTAACTGACAAGTCGTTGTATAGTGTTTTGCTTGAATATTAATGAAGAGTGAAGAACAGGTGATTGGAAACTGTTTTGGTACAAATGACATATGTTTAGAAAACGATAGAGCATTGATAACTAAGGAGTAGGCGATTGAAAAGTGACAGTGTTATTGACTGGTGTTTAAAAGGTGATTAATAGCTGGTAACCGA
This sequence comes from Coenobita brevimanus, assembly GCF_032717465.1. NCBI lineage: Eukaryota > Metazoa > Arthropoda > Malacostraca > Decapoda > Coenobitidae > Coenobita > Coenobita brevimanus. The sequence continues at coordinate 35,936,205 of NC_137037.1, forward strand.
GTTGATTTTGCTGGCTAGAAGCTACTCTTGATTAAGATTACCAGGTGACTGAAGACTGGCAGTTTCTTATTTTGTAATTAGAAGTGATTTAGCTTTTTGTGAATGGTGGTTTGGGGCTAGGAATTAGAGGTAAAAGGCGGGTTTTAATGACTTTTAAAGTAGATACATTTTTATTAATCTTAGTGTATACTGACTATCGTGGTGGTGCCCGTTTCCTCGAGCACCGAAAGTCAATAATGTATTGATTCATGGACAAGATTCGTCAAGATTAGTCAATGTTACTTTCCTTGTATTTTGACCGATATTGACTTGATACTTTGTCAAAATGTAAACATGCACAGCGTGTCGGCTTCCTAGATGAAATATAGGTTCCTGTGGTGAAGTTAGTTCAGTTGACTTGAACGTAATGCAAATCATATAGATGGCAGAGCTAATACGGCATGATATAATGGGGTAAAACATGTGACCACACCATCACCTGATCACCTGTTTTGACGACACTCCATATTCAATATTGTTGTCAAAATTAGTCTTTTTTTTTTTTTTTTTGCTTTTAATTCTCACCAAAACCCACCTATGATTACTGATGGTTGATGGAACAAAGAGAGGCTGCTGGGATTTGATTGGTGACAGAAACTGGAATATGCCTAGCTATTTTGATTAGGCAAGCCCTTTCAGTGACATCATGTCTATTACAACCTATTTATATTTTTTTATATATGCAGACGATTTTACTAAGCTTAGGCGAGGCTTTTCTAAAAATGGAGGAGCTAGATACAACTTTCAATAACCCCTTTAATACTGGACTGTTCTCCTTAATAAAATATATGGCAAAAACAAGAGTAAAGGAAGACGTCTCCAAACTGGAAAAACGGGTGATTAAGGATTACCTATGACAGAAACTGGCATATGATTGGTTAGCGATGATTGGGTTAAGAGGTGACTGGGGACTGACTGATAACGAAAACCGTCATGTTAATGGTTAGTGAAGATAACTGGTTTAGCCTCTGTAGCCCAGTGACGATTTTCGGATTCTATTTTTGCTGTCACTTGACAGTCCGTTCGGATCTAGGGAGACACTAAGAAGTGGCAAAGTTAGATATAACCTTCACTGATCCCCTGGCTACTAGAGTTGTGTCCATGGCTGGGTAAAATCGTCTGGTGACAGCAAGAATAATAAACCATTAGAAAGCATATGACAGGGTGGATAGACAAGGATTGTGGAAAGTGTTAAGAATATATGGAGTAGATGGGAAGTTGTTGAATGCTGTGAAGAGTATGTACGATGGTGCGAAGGCTGCAGTGCGTGTGGATGATGAACTAAGTGAATTTTTCTCTTTGAAAGTTGGTTTGAAACAGGGATGTGTCATGTCTCCATGGTTGGTCAATCTGTACATAGATGGGGTAATAAAAGAGGTACAAGGTAGGGTAGTGGATGTTGGAGTGGCCCTGGTGAGAGAGGATAGTGTTTGGAAACTCCCTGTACTGTTGTTTGCAGATGATACTGTGTTGTTGAGTGAAGACGAAGGGGAGCTGCAAGGCTTGGTGGATGAGTTTGAGAGAGTGTGTAAGAAACGGAACCTAAAGGTGAATGTAGGGAAGAGTAAAGTGATGGTCTTTGAGAGAGGTGAAGTTAGTGAATGTACAGCGAGGTTGGATGGTGAGGAATTGGAAAATGTGAGTACGTTTAAGTACTTGGGTAGTGTGATGAGTAAGGATGGAGGTTTGGAGGGTGAAGTGCTTGAAAGGGTACAGCAGGGAAGAAAGGTTGCTGGTTCCTTGAAAGCAGTGATAAGAAACAGGGAAGTGAGCATGGAAGTGTAAAAGTTACTACATGACAGTATTGTGATACCAACTCTAACGTACGGAAGCGAAGCTTGGACATTGTTGGAAGGACACAAGTCAAGAGTGAGAGCAGTGGAAATGAGTTATTTAAGAGGAGCCTGTGGAGTCACGTGGAGAGACAGGCTGACGAATGAGGATATAAAGGAACGTTGTGATGTGGATGTGGATGTGATAGGAGGCGTTATGAGGAATACACTGAGGTGGTTTGGCCATGTGGAGAGGATGGAGGGTGAAAGACTGACGAAGAGAGTGTATATGAGTGAGGTGGAGGGGGAAAGAGGGAGGGGGAGGCCGAGGATGAGATGGAGGGATGGGGTGGAGAGGTATATGAGAGAGGGGGGTGTGAGTTGGGAGCAGGGCAGCGAAATGGCGGGGGACAGGGCGACTTGGAGGCGATTTGTTTGTGGCCACCCCAAACGGGATTGAGGCGTCTGGCAATAGATAGATAGATAGATAGACTGAATGGACTAAGAGGTGATTGGTTATTAGCTGGTGATTGATTAGAATTTTATTGGTGGTGGATGATGAATGGGATGACGGGTGGCTAGGGAGCGACTGATGACAGGAACCGGCATGTAACTGGCTATTGCTAGTAACTGGTTAAGGGGTGAATGGGTGTTGAAGATTGCTGATTTGATTAGTGACAGCGGTTGGAAGGTTTATACTGGTGAGTCGGTGTTGAAGATTAGTACCTTGACCGGTGACAGTGATTGGGAATTTATGCATTACTGATAATGCCCGGGTTCAGCGGTGATTGGAAAATCTTTGGGAATGGATTGAAAAGGACCGACTATTTAAGGTGATTAGGGCTCTGACTGGTGACTGTTGAGACTCTCATAACTAGTTACTCTTTGTGACTGGATTAAAAAGTGACTGCTGGCTTAAGACTGTTGCTCTGGATGGTGACAGCGAATGCGTAGGTGGTTGCTGATAATGACTGGTTTCAGAGGTGACGGAACTGACTGGTGATAGAAACTGGTGTACGATTCATCACTGAGGGTGACTTGATTAACATGTGATTAGGGAGTGACTGGAGGCAGAAACTGGGATATGACTGTTTATAAATAGTGATTTGGATTACAGGTTATTAGGACTAAAGACCAGTGTTTTGATCGGTGGCAGTACTAGATAGGTAGTGGTTACTGGAGGTGATTGAAAAAGAGAATGGATGAGGCTGAAGACTGATGCTTTGAGTCATCAGTGAAAAAAATGGATAATGACCAAATGTTGGTGATCAGGACATTTTACAGCTGACACTGATTGGCTGTTCATGATCAACCCCTACAACCCGTGGACGTATTCTATTCTTCCGGTCTCCAGACGATTTTATTCAGTTTAGAAGAGGACCCTAATGGTTATGAGGTTAATGAAGCTTAAATCTAACCCCGCGAGTTCGTCGAGTCTTTCCTGATATGTATAAAATCGCCTGAAGAAACCATTAATCTACCAACTTATCTGCAAACACACATCCTTCTCCGATGTCTTGACTATATATTTACTGTATACATAGTTACCGACCCTTAGGTACTTCCCTTTACCTATCTGCTTCTCAATTCCTCCCTTACTCCCTACCTCAACACCCGCCTGCCTTTATGTTCCTCCCTCTCGCACCCTACCTCATCTGTCTTCCCCCGGATCCCTCCCTCTGTAACCGACCTACCCCTTGGTTCCTTCCTTGTTATATTTCAACCCTTCAGTCTCTCCCTTTCTACTTGCCTACCCTTCGATCCCCTCCTCCCTCTATACCTCCCTAACTTCGATCCCTTACTCTCTACATTCCTGCCCTTCGATCCCTCCCACTCTGCCTACCTACTCCTTTATCCCTCCCTCTTTACCTACCTACCCTCGGTTTCTCTCCCTCTACCTGCCTATCTCTTGATTCCTCTCTTTCTCTACCTGCCTACCCTTCAATCCCTCCTCCTCAACCTATCTGCCCACCCACTTACCTTTCTACCGTAATATAATAATAAGGGAAACTTTTGCACTCCGATTAGGAGGGCTATATTCTTAATGTTACAACAGGGAGAGAGAGAGAGAGAGAGAGAGAGAGAGAGAGAGAGAGAGAGAGAGAGAGAGAGAAGAGGAGGTGAATGTGTATAACACGAAATTTAAAGGATACACAGGAAGGTGAAAGTGTGAAAGGAAAAGAATGCGTATAAAATGCAGAAAAAGAAATAAACGAGATGTGTAAAGAGATTAAAAGGAAAGGAAAGGACAAGAGAAGCAGGAGAGAAAAAATGATAGCGTGAAATAAATTTCTGTCGTAATATGAACTGAAATATTCACACTCACATGTAACTTAACTTCATTACTTCGTTGTAGGAATGCACGAGTAATTATTAAAGACGAAGAGTAGATCAAGATTTAGCCTGAAAGAGAGTAAAAGAGAGTGAGGATGAGTGCAGGAGAGTGTGATAGAGTAAGATAGAATTTGAGATTCAGGCAAAATGAGGCACACCAGAGGAGAGAAAAGACGAGTAACGGAATGTCAAGAAGAGCGAGTCGGAGTGAAAGGGACGAAGTGTGACTGAAGAATGTAAGAGCAAGGCAGACAATAAATGAGTGTAGAATTAAAAATAAAGGGGGGGGGGAAGGTAGATTCCGGTAAGATAAGTAGACGGAGAGTACAGAAATATAAGGAACTAGCAAACTATCCAGCGTTGCCTGGGCTAGTAACATTACAAACCACTGGTGTAATCCCAGTACCATGAACAACATCCAGTGGGTGGTAGTGGACTGGCACTTTGCCCCCTCCTTCAACATCCATACTTAACTCCTACGACGCCCGTGACCAACTTAGGTCTGTAGCAATAAACAGACGAAATTCTACTGGTTTGTCTTGGAAGTTGTGGAGAATGAAGGGAACGACTTCTCTCGGAACCCTCAGATTCATTTCCTTTGGTGTCTATGGGTCAGTTTAGCCCTCACATATACCAGTACATAATTTCATTCCATTATCTTAGAAACAGTTGATATTATCTCGGCAGATCCTCAGTAAGGTTCAGAGGGCTGTGTTCCCTCCCAGATCCCTTAAATGTAGGTTCTGTGGTACTGGTTAATTGCTCTCGCCTCTGCCTTTGATTATACTGTACTCTCCTTCCTCCTTACCTCAGTTGCTGCCCATATGATGGTCGCGACTTTCCCCTGTGTCGTATCAATGTGAGTGAGTGAGTTTTACGCCAGGTACTCCTTTTTGGATAAGGGCTAAGGCGTTGCCCCTGGGTAGAGGACTTTGGTTTTGGAGCATGTAGCATTTTATGACCGGATGCCCTTCCTGATGTCTACCAATGACCCTTGGGTGGATTCGATCCTCCGACCCTTCAGTCAGAGCGGAGCGCTCTAACCCACTGAGCCACGGCAAAAATTCAACACAGTAGCTTGAAAACTGTGACAGGAAAACAAAGACACATAATGTGAATTGATATAGAGTTTTTAGAGAAGGGTAATGAAGAATGAAGGAGAGAGAGAGGGGGAATTTATGATACTGCAGTGAAGTATGTAGAGGAGAGAGAAATGGTAAGATAGAGTGAGGTAATATGAAGAAGTAAAGTGAGGCATATGCAGGCAGAGTGAGGCAGGTTTAGGTAGAGTGATCCTCCTACTCATAAGTTACCTCCACTCTGGCATTTCCCTCAGGACTCTCCCTCCCTCCCTCCCTCCTCCTCTCCTCAGCTCTCTCTCTCTCTCTCTCTCTCTCTCTCTCTCCTCCTCCTCCTCCTCCTCCTCCTCCTCCTCCTTCTTCTTCTTCTTCTTCTTCTTCTTCTTCTTTCCCTCCCTTCCTTTATTCTTCCCTTCCTACCTAACTGCCACGTCTTCTGTCCCTACCTTCCATCTCCCCTCTTTCTCCTTTGTAATTTATACTTTTGTTTGCATATTGTACTATTCCACCTTCGTACCTACGTCTTTCTTCATCTCCCATCCTTACCCTAACCCTTCCCTCCCTCCCTGATTACATTTCTTCCCTCATACCTCTCACCCTTCCACTTTTCCTCCCGCCTCTCTCCATTCTTCTCCTCCATTATCATTTTCTCTCCCTCTCTCACTTTCTCCATACTTGCACCCTCACTTCTAAAATTTCTCTCTTCATTCTACCCTACCTATGCCAGTCCCTCACTCACTCTCCTCCTCCCGTTTCCCTTCCTTCTCCTCTTCCTTCATCGTCTAATTAGTTCCTCCCTTCCCCACTTCCTGCATCCCCCTCTTCCCCCTCTCCCTCCTTTTCCCCCCGGTTCGCTTTCTGCTCTTCCCTTCCTATCTCCAACTTTCTCCCTTTCCATCCTTTTTTTTTCTTCCTTCCTTTCTTTTTAATTTCCTCCCAACCTCCCTCCATCTTCCCCCTTCCCTCTCTCATTCCCTCTTTCTCGTCGTCTCTCCACTCCCGCAATCTTATTTCCTATTCCTTTCCTTCCTTTCTCCCTCTCTACCGTCTGTTATTCATCCTTCCTGTTCTTCCTCCCTTCTTCCTCTTTCCCTGCCTACTCCCCCCCTCTCTCTCCTACCCTACAGTATATCCCTTCCCCTCCTCATTTCCCTATTTTTTCCCCTATGCCACCTTTCTCCTCCTCCATCTTGCCATTCTTCTTCCCTCCGTCAGTCAGTTCTCTGTCTTCCTCCTATTTCCTTTTTCTCTTTTCCTTGCTTCCTCACCTTTTTCATCCTGCCCTTCTTTCTACCCTCTCCCCCTCACTCCAATCCTTTTGTCTCGTTCTGCTTGCTTCGCTTCGCTTTCTTTCTTTCTTCCTTCCTTCATTTTTTCATTCCTTTCTTCTTCTCTCCTCACCTTCCTTCCTTCCTTCTCCTCATCTTACCTGCCTCCCTTCCTTCCTTCCTTCTTCCTCCCGTCCTTTACCTCACTCCATCCCAACTTTCTTCCCTCCCCCTCTCCCCTTCCTTTTTTTCCTCCCCTTTTCCCTCCTCATTTTTCGGCTACTATCCGTCCCTTCCTTCTTCCGTCCCTTCTTTCCTGACAGTTTCTTCTACTTTTCCGCCTCCCATTCTCTCCCCTCCCCCTTCTCTTGACTCCCTCCCTTCCTTCCTCCCTCCTTTCCTCCCCCACCCAAGTCTCGCTAAACCTCACTTAATCTCGATTTTTCATTTTCTTGATCTGGGCTCTTGTCTCCTTCCCTCGCCCCCTCCCTCCCAAAGGTCGACGCTTCTCCCTCCCCGTGCCCTCCCTCCCTACTTCTCACCCTCTCTCTCTCCTCCCTCAGGTCAACTCTATTTTCTCCCCACCTGCCTCCCTACTTTTCACCTGCTCTCCTTCCCTTTCTCCATCCTCCCCATCCCAAGTCGATTCTACCTCTCCATCCCTGCCAGGCTCCCTCCCTCCGTGCCTACCTCCCTCAGATCAACTTTACTCCCTCTCTCCCTCACTCGCCTCCTCCACCCCAACCTCGTTACTCCCTCCCTCTATCAGTTGACTCCACACTTGTTTCCCTTCTTTCCCTCCTAACTCACTTTCCCTACTTCTCTCCCTCCAACCCTACTTCTCTCGCTTCATCTCTCCCTCCCCCCATTAGGTCGAATCGTTCCCTCAGTCCCTCCTTCCCTCCCACCTTCTTGTCACAGGTGGACTCTACCTTGCCTCCCTTTCCTTCTCCCACCTCCCCTTCCTCCCTCCCTTCTCTCTTTCAGGCTAACTAAACCTCCTCCCTTTCTCTCCCTCCCTCACTTCCTCAGGTCGACTCCATCCCCTACCTCTCTCCTCCTTCCCTTTCTCTCACTCCCTCCCTCTCTACCTTTCTCAGTCATATACCTCTGCTTCCCTTTCTCCTTCCTTCCTTTGTTACTTTGTTCCTTCGTTACTTCCTTCCTTCCTTCTTTTCTGCATTCATTCATTCATTTCCTCACACATTCCTTGCTTCTTCCTTTCCATTTCTTTCTACCTACATTGGATTATTCTCCTTCCTCTGGTTCCTTCCCTTCTAATCGGCCTTCTTCCTTCCCTCCTTCCCTTAGGCCTCTCTCTTTCTTTACTAATCTCTTCCTCCATTCCATTCATTCCCTCTTCCCCCCCCTCACTTCATTCTTCCCTTCCCTCTTTCCCTCCCTCCTTGCCTCCCCATCCAGCCTACCTTCCTCCCTCCCTCCCTGCCTCAAGTCTTTCCTCCCTCCCTTTCCTTACCCCCTTTTTTCCTCTCTCTCCACTCCCCCCTTCTCCTGTCTCCCTCCCACTCCATCATGTCTACATTTATCTCCCTCCTGTCGAACTGATGCCATAGTGCCTCTCTCTCTCTCTCTCTCTCTCTCTCTCTCTCTCTCTCTCTCTCTCTCTCTCTCTCTCTCTCCCATTTAATCTCCCTTTCCCTCTGGCTCTCCCTCTCCCTCTCCATCTTCCTCTATCCACCTCTCTTTCTCTTTAATGGAGGGTTAGGGGGGAACTTTTTTTTTCTGACGTTGCTTTTAACTCATGCAATTGTTAAGTTATTCATAGCCAGCTTCATAACAACCTCGATAGGACCAAGAGGTTTTTTGCCGTTTGCTTTACTTCGTACTCCTTTTGTTTTCCTTTTCCTCCTTCTTACCCACCCACCTCTCTCTCTCTCTCTCTCTCTCTCTCTCTCTCTCTCTCTCTCTTGGGGAAAGAAATAAGGATGAAAAAGAGATAACATTCAAAGGAAAAGCATAAGGGATCACAACAAAACAATAGAAACAAAAAAGAAGAAGAAAAATAGAAACAGTAAAAAGAAGTGAGCCAAGGAGAAAGGGATGAAATAAAGAGAGGAGAGAGAGAGGGATTGAAAAAGATATGGAGCAAACTATAAATGGTTAAGGAAAGAAATCAGAGACTGGGGATGAAATAAGGAGGAAAGCAAATGGAGAGAGAGAGAGAGAGGGAGGGAGATGGGGGGGGGAAAGAGATGATTTCGCCTTTCCCCTGAGACACCTTTACTGATCAGCTCTAGCCCCTTCTATCCTAGCCCAGCCCCATTCCCTTCTTACCCCAATCCCTGTCCATTTCCTACTCCATTTCTAGCCTCCTACTAACCTAGTCTCATTCTCTTCCATGCCCGGTCCCAATACCTTCCATACTCAGTTCCAGTTCTTCTTGCCCAGCCATTTCCTGCTGAGACCCCGCTCCTCCCTAGCCCACCTTCCTACCATAACATCTTCCTATCCCATCCCGAGCCCCTTCCTAACCCCTCCTCCTCCTCCTCCTCGCTCAGCTACTTTCTAACTCATCATCCCCGAAGCCCACTTCCTATCACATTCTCAGCCCCTCCCTTGTCCAGCCCTTCGCTAGCCTGTTCTTCACTCTGCCTTAGCCCAGCCTCTTCGTAGCCCAGCCCCTTCCTAACCCACCCACTTCCTAGTCAGGTCACAAGCCCTCGATAACGAATCTCCCTGTCCCACTCCCAGCCTTTTCTTAGCTTGTTCCCAACCCTTCCTAGCTTAATCCCCTCCTTATCCAATTCCAACCTTCCCTAGCCCATCCCATCTTTGCACAGCTACAGATTCTTACCAACCTAGTCTCCACCCCTCCCTGGTCTAGTTACAGCCTCTTCCTAGCCCAGTAGCAAACCCTTCCTAGCACAGTAGCAGCCTCTTCCTAACCCAGTAGCATCCCCTTCCTAGCCCACTAGCAGTCTCTTCCTTGCCCAGTAGCCGCCCTTTCTTAGCCCAGTCCCCTCCCCATTATAGCCCAGCACTAACATCATCATAACCTCTAATTTCCCTGTTATACTTTCTTCCCTAGTTTTCCCTTTCTCTCTCCTTGTTCCCTCTTTCCATCTACTTTTCCATATTTTCCTACCTCCTTCCATTCCCAACCCTCTCCAATTTTCCTCCTCTTTTTCTGTATCTCCCCTTCCTCTGTATCTCCCCTCCTTCTCTCTTCCTCTTCTTTCCTCCTTGCTCTCCTTTTCTTTTCCCTTCCTTCTCACCCATTTTTTCCTGTCTTCCTGCCTTCTTTTCTTCCCTCCTTTTCCAATCTCCCCTCCTTCCCATGCTCCCCTCCTTACCTATCTACTTTCATCTTCTGCCTCTTTCCATTCTTCCCTTCCTTTCCTGTGTATTTTTCTTTCTGCCGCCTCCCCATCTTCCCCTCTTTCCTTAGCTACATTTTCTTCTGCCTCCTTGCCCATCTCCCTTTATTTTCTTCCATCTTTCCCTTTCGTCTTCATTCCATTGTTACTCTTCTTTTCTCCTCCATTCCTGTTTCCTTTCTCTTCCTCTCCCCCATCCCTTTCTTCCTGCTTTCTTATCCGCCTTGTTCCTTCTCTCCTCCTTGCCTTTCTCCCTTTTCTTTTTAGTCTTTCTTCCATATTCTCCTTTTCTTTCTTCTCTCCATTATGTCTTTAGTTTTCCCATTTTCTCATCTCCCATCTTCTCGCCCTTCTTCCATACCAACAAATATTATTTTTACTGTACAGATGTATCAGTGTAAGAGCTCATAAGAATTCATATGTAAGCAACATATCTGCCTAGGTACTGTAGTTCAGGCGATTACCACAGTGGAATATTAAAGGGACTGAATGTTAAATCAGCGGGAGAGAGAGAGAGAGAGAGAGAGGGGGGGGGGGAGGTGACACGAAGCCTTTTGAATCGTGGCAAGACTGAACTCTGGGATTGGCTGTCAGTCAACACAGTTGACTGAAAATATGTCAGAACACTCTGTCCAGTTTCATACAGCAGAACACAGCCAACGGGACATTCTGAACATTCCTCTTTGAGGCAACAATTTTCAAAGCTTACTAATTTAAGTAATAATACCATTATGACAAGCTGCTTATACTACAGCAAATTTATTATCAGGTGCACCTCGTAAAGCCAGAGAAACTGTCATTCCTAGAAGATCGAAGCTTTGGTGCTCGTTCCACGTGTACAATCAAGAGTAAAAGTTCGCCCAGTATTTCAACAGCATTTTCCTCTGCCTGCATATATTACGTAGCTGAGAGAGGTTTGCTATGTTTCCATCTCGAAATGATAACTCTGTAATATGATGCGTCAGTGAGGAAAGTGACAGACATACCCCAGATGTGAAGCAGACTCAGTGAAATAGTAGGCGTATATACACCTGACTCTACAATAATCAGGAATAGCTTTTCAATTTTTTAGTCGAACAATTATGAAGTTTTATACACTGTGACGAATCTCTTGTGATCCGCAGATCGCATCATTGGGTTTCGAAAGTAAGTGTTCATTGTGTCATTATCTATCGCTATGCGGTGTATCAATATGAATGTTCGCAACTGTACAGCTAACAAAATGAAGATAGACCTTCCTCGGTTGTTCGCTATAACCCTCGCCAAGCAACTTGTCTGTAGAGCAGCAGTTTCTCACTCACCCGCCAAGACTCATGGAAGGTTAGAATGAAATTTATAAATAAATATGAACAAACTACCATTTTAACACTACAAAGAAAATCATTTCAGTCATGCAGAGGTGACTGAAAGGTGTGATTCTACGAGACAAGTTGGTTCGAGAGGGATACAGTTTTTGATATTCTTCGGACTAAACTGGGAAAGCATTTGATTCCCTGACCCCACACTCAAGCATATTAGGACCTTCACAATTTGCCCACTTAACATTTTCAAGCAATGGACTAAACATTTAAGAATATCCTCTGATAATTTCTCATGTGTACGTAATGGCTGCTGTTTTATCAAAACAAACTGTGAAAGGAATATTATACAACACATGAAATATACTATCAGTTCAAGAACATTTGCTTTGGAGAAAAGGAGAACATCAATATCGCTCAATGTAAAACTATCGATGCCTGTGATCAGGATACTTTTTAGACCGACCACACACACACACACACACACACACACACACACACACACACACACACACACACACACACACACACATTTTTATAAATATATACAACTAAATTCCTGTGCACGGAGCGCTCAGCGTGGGTCCGTCCTTTAGGAATGACCAGCGCCCATAGATAAGAGGCCTTGCAAATGGAGTATAAACGTCCCCCCTCAGGTTGACCCATCAGTTCCTGTCTTTTGCCTGACGTGCGTATAGAGGACCCTGTGTGCACCCTGAGATATGGCGACCCTCCCTCCTTCTCTCTTTACCACTCCCTTTACTACCCTTCTGACTCCTTTCTTCCTTGTCTCCTGTTTCTCTCCCCTCACTCCTTCATTTCTCCCTTATCTCTCCCTTTATAATTTTTTTTTAATCACCGTCCTATCTCTCTTACTTCCTCTTTTCCCACCCCACCCCCTCCCCGTTCTCGTATATTCCTTTGGTCTTCCCCTTTTCTACTCTGATTTTTCTCCCTTGTCTTTGTCCCTCCACTTCCTTCTTCTTCACCGTCCTCCATACCACTCTGTTTCTACTCCCTTCCCCTTGCCTCTTTCGTTTCGTTACCTCTTTGCCACCTTTTTCTACCCCCTCTATCTCCCTTTGTCTCATTTCTTCCCTCCCTTTATTCCTACTTCCCCCTTTATCACTCTTCTTTTTAACCGCCGCACCTTTGTCTTTGCCCCTCCTTCCTCTTTTCCTTTATCACCATTGTAAATCTCTCCCTCCCCTTGTCACATCTCATTCTTGCCTTTCAGTGCTTGTTTTTTCTCTTTTTCATACCCTTTCTTTTCCGTTACTTCCCTTTCCATTCTTCTCCATCCCAGCCCTTTCTTAGCCTTTTCACTGACAAGGATTTTCTATGGCTGAATGAAACCGCCGGGCATCAGCCAAAATTAGGGATTTAATTCTACCATTACAGTATGTGTAAAATTATTAATCCTTCTGAGACCTCTTCTAAGCTTACTTAAATCGTCTGGCTATTACTGGGATGAAGTACACACTCATCTTCGTACAGTAGGAGTTAAACCTTATTTTTTCCTCTACTTTGTTCCTTGCTTTACTTTTGTGATGTTCTGTTCCAGTTGTTTTTCTTAGTGATGATCTGTTCTCAGTAAGTCTCGCTAACTCCATTTCCATTTTCTTACTTTGCCACTCTGATCCTCCTCCTCATTTACCACTTACACGAATTCCTTTTAACCCCTTTATGGCAAAGGCGTCATACATATCATGTTCACGATACCTCCACACGATTAAACTGAATTTAGGAGAGCGTCCTGGAAGAGAGAAGGGGTTAATGGAGGCTATAACTAAAGTCACAGGATCGAATAATATCCCTTCAGCTGCATCAGATCGTCTGGGGAAAGCAATATTAAAATATTTACGCCCACGGGGTAAAGAGGTTAACCCTTTCAACAGGATGGTGTCATTTTTATATATATCTTTTTAAACCCCAAAAAATTAAGTATTACTAAACACAGAAGACTTTTCGAACTTGTGGGGTTCAATATAGCCTTTAAAAACTTTCATAATAACTAGAGGGCTCTTCAAAGATTGTAGTAGCAATTGAAACTAGATGACGTCGCTGTACTGAAAAGCATATATTGGTGTCCGATCTTGCAATACCTATTTCTTTCTTTTCTTTAAATTTAGTTTTCTTCGATATTATGCCTTAATTTGCATTACATTCTTGCCATAACAGGCGATTTTCTTGAGGCTAGTAGAACTCCTCAGCAGTGAAGGAGATAATAGGGGCCATGTTTAACCACTCTAATTAAAACGTCAACCATAATGTAAAAGGAAATGTGTAGACAAGGCCCTCAGTATTTCTAAAACATATGACATAGCATGGCACCGTTTCCTGTTATCCAAACTCCCTTACTACGGTGTATCATCTTCTGTCCCACTGATCTCATATCCCAGTAACAAAGAGAAGAGTAAAGGTAGATTGCACATATTCCAATGTCCACTCATTTAATGCCGGTGTGCCACAAGGATTAGTCATGGCTCCAACCTTGTTCCTCTTCATAGTAATTACTTCTTGTCTGTCACCAATACTCCCATTCACTCAAATGAAGATGACTCAACGCTTCGCAGTTCCCGTACATTTAACCTCTCACTCACAAAAGTTGATATCTTTAACTTCCAATGTAGCACAGAATTATCTATTAAGCAAGGGTTATCCAAGATCACTGAACTGCAACAAAATAACTATCTTATTTAATGCCAAGAAAACCAAGTATATCCAATTTAATAATAGAAAGATACGAGCATTGCCTGATTAATATAGGCTACAGTATTTCCTTCCATTCATCCAATATCCCTATCTCTAAACGCTCTGAAATTTTCGGTGTTTCGCGTAACGGTACCCTCAATTAGACCCCTAACGTTAGATCACTTGTTAAAACCGCCTCGGAAAACGTGGATTACTGTGCTGAGTCCGTAACTTCTTCATTGAGGAGCAGTTAGCCTTAATTTACAAGGGTCATGTGCGCTCTCAGCTCAAACATTGCTCACCCTTGTGGAGTGGACGTGGAGAGGTTGCACTAAAACAACTAGAAAAATTTCAGAACAAAGCTATACGAATAGTTAATAACCCAACAATTACAAATGAACTACCTCCTCTACAAGTAAAGAGCATTGTTGACTCCCTTGCATTATTTTACAAACACTTTTATGGCAAATGCTTAGACGAAGTTGCATCCATTGTGCGACCTCTCCACGTCTTCCCCCGTGCTACACGGGCTTCTGATAGCGTTCATGACGACTGTCTCACTGCCAAATTGCAGAACATCTGCCTATCAGAATTCCTACGTTCCTCGAATTACTTCTCTTTGAAACTCGCTTCCAAAGATTAGTTTCCCACAAACTTTAGACTACAGCAGTTCATTTTCAACTGTTATAGATTTTTCTTGGTGTATAGATTGTTTTTTTAATTTAATTTGTTTTCCTTCATTTGTTCATAATTTGTGAAATAATAATAATAATAATTATTATAATAATAATAATAACAACAACAACAACAACAATACATAACATCAACGTTCTCGTGCATGAAGGCTCAATCCCGGCTGCTGATCCATATCTTTGGCGTCCTTTGCCTCTCCTTCCTGTCCGTGTCCTTATGTACCACCGTGTTATATCCCCACCATCTCCCTGTGCCTCCTTACTTATTGCTTTCAGAAGCACCGAGTTGAATTCTTGGGTCGATCAGACTTGGGGTGTCGATTATTCTTCGACATAGGAATCTTTTTAGCAACTCCTCCTTAGCTATCTGTTCTGTAACTTACACCTTAATACAGGGCGGTCCGTAAATACAGCACCGCCGGAAATTTACTTGGAGGTATTTTGTGTGTTGTGAGACGACTCAGTCTGATGTTGGGGTCATATGTGTGGCAGTGGGAATAGGAAATGACTAAATGATGCAGAACAGACATTCACAAAGTTGACTGATCCATCTCCACAATGCACAAGAAATTGGCCAGCAAGGTGGAGGAGGGGGTATTTTCTTGTATGGTTATTCTGTCTTTGCTTCAGCATTATCTGCATGAATATCAGAGAGCTATACGGAGAAACAAAATGGGAAGAGAATGGTGACAGGGAGCTCCCTTAATCGACTAAAAAATCTCCCGTGGACAGAGCATGGTTCCCTCTTCCTGTCCGCCCACTTGTACAGTTGAGGACATAGATCTAAATTCTACTAGGCTTATCGCTTGTCATACTCTAGAAGACTGGGACGTGGAATATTTATCTACCCTAATGTCCCTCGTGTAGTTGATAGGCATTAATCCAATCCTTGTCTTTCCTCATTGCCCTACCCTATCCCAGCACTCCTTTATCATCAGTTTTCATGTCTCCTCGCCTTTCAATTTTTCCTCTTGTCATTTTTTTTTTTAAAGATCTGTGGTGCTGGTGAGGGACACCCTCATGTGGTGACGCTGATATAACCATGTGGCTCCAGTGCCCTGTTATATGAACTTTCCTCAACACCCTCCCTGTCCCTCGAGAAGGGGATGGTGGGATGCAGGAGGAGGGCAAAATCAGACTAGTTCGCGTTTCAGATGAATAATGATGATGATGATAATAATAATAATAATAATAATAATAATAATAAAAACAACAATAATAATAATAGTAACATAAATAATAATAATTGTAATAGTAATACAGTTACTACTACTGTTACGAATATTAATACTAATATTAATACTAATGCTATTGCTACTACTACTACTACTACTACTGCTACTAACACTAACACTAGCACTTTTTTTAAAGGAATAATCACCTCATTTCAGCTGGAAATTATCTTGTGAAGATCCCCACCAACCTTCATAATACAGTTCGCCATTTGGAGTTGTGAAGGTTAACACCAACTTTCATAACAGAATCCGTTGCTCTCAAACAGGCCAACGGCTGTTGTTATCAGTCATATACTACTACTTTTATTACTACTTTTTTAAAATGAAATGCCGAGAACTCGGCCTCTAACTGTTGACACAAAGCATCGCTCAGTATGCCCCCGCTAAACCTGTCGCACAGACTCTCCATACAACATCTACGACCTTACTGACCTTATCAGTTCATCGTTCCTTCATAAAGTATCACTGACAAAAGTTCGGTCGAAATCCGTCTAGGAGTTCAGGAGATATCGCGCCCACAAGGATAAACAAAATCGATCCCATATGACCTTGACTTTTGACCCCTTGACCTTACTGATCTAATCACTTCATCGTCCCCTCAAACTGTATCATTTCGAAGTCCATCCAGGGGTTCGGGAGATGTTGCACCCACAAGGATAAATAAAGTCGACCTCATATGACCTTGACCCCTTGGTCTACCTGACCTAATCAGTTTACTATCTCCTCATACTACATCACTGACAAAAGCCATCTGTGAGTTCAGGATATATCTCTTCCACAAGAGTGTTATGGACGCATAGACACTTGTGATAAACCAAGTCGACCCCATATGACCTTGACCTTTGATCCCTTGTCCTACCTGACCTAATCACTTCACTGTCTCTCGATATTTTATCACCGACATAAGTTTCGTAGAAATCCATTGAGGGATTTAGGAGATATCGCGCCAACACGGATAAACTAAGTCGACTACATATGACCTTGACCTTTGACCCTTGACCTAGCTGATCCAATCAGCTCACATCTCATGCTGCATCACAGACACAACTTCGGTAGAAATCCTTCAATGGGTTCGCACCCACGCACGCACTGACGGACAGAACCATCACTTAATGCCTCCTCCACCATAGGTGGGCGGAGACATTATTAGCATTACATTTTAATGCCACTACCACAACCAATTTCACTACCATTACTACTACTACTACTATAGAGCTTTATTATTAGAAGTGAGAACGCAAAGGAATGAATAAATCCTCACTTCCTGACGAAAATTTTTAAAGTATGCAACTATGACAGAACATGTATGACCTTTATATATCGTTCAAGACTCTACTGTGTAATGCGCGATGCACACTAACCTAGCAACTTGCGTCAGAAATTAGAGGTTTGATTACATTTTGGCACTCTCACCCTCAGGTCCGTATTCTCGTCAGGTAAGACGGTTCTCTAGCACCTCTTCCTTAGCTAGTTATTTTTGGATATGATGGTTAACATTCTTTTGAGAGTTATTTATGCAGAGTATGGCGATGTTTGAAGGATTTATATAACAGAGAATAAAGATAGTAAGGTACAATAAGCAAAATAAATTGGTTAGAAAAAGGTGCTGGGGAACTTCCTCAGCTGACAAGAATACGGGCCTGAATGATACGGCCGTTATACTCTACGTTTTCCCACTTTCTTCCTTTCCTGATCATCCTCTGTCTCCCCCTTTTCCTTCCTCCTCAGTATCTTCCTTCTCTTTGCATAGCATGTACTGATTCTTTCTATTCACAACTTTAACCATTGTTTCCTCACGTACTTCTTGTCCATTTTTTCCCTTCCCATCTCGTGTCCCTTCCATTTATCCCCTTCCTTTGCCCCTTCTTTCCTTTTCCTTACCTTACCTATCCTTTCCTTTCTCTCATCTTGTTGTTTCCTTCGTTTCCATCTTCTTGTTTCTTCTTCCCTTTCTTAATCCTTGCTGCTCTCCCCTTGATTATTTTTCCTTTTCATCCCCTTCATTCTTTTCCCTCTCTTTCCCTTTTTCATGCTCTTTTTCCTTTCATTATGTATTCTCTCTCTTCTATCCTTTACTTTCCTTCCCATTGCTCTTTCATTTCTTCCCCATCTCTTGCTTGTCTTTTTATTATATTTTCTTATTCCTTGTCCCCTTTCTCCCCCTTTCGCCACATTCTTCCTTCCCATATTCCTTCTTTATATTTCCTACTGTTCTTCCTCTCGTTTCTGCCCCTTCTCTTCTTTCCATCCCTTGCCCCCCTTCCCTTCCTTTGTACTTCGCCTTCTCCGGTCCTGCTTCTTTTCTTCCCTCCTCCTTGCCCATTGTCTCCTTCCCGTCCCTTCCATTCCCTCTACCCATTTTCATGATATTTTAAGACACCAGAATTATCCTTGTTTTTTCTCTTCTCCGATTGTTTCTGTCTTTCTTCTGTTTCTTTACTTTTCCAATACTTTCTTTTTACCCTCTTATTGTCGAGATAATTCGTGTATTTTATTACAGCTAACGTCAAAAGATTATTATTTTTTTTTCAGCTGGGAGTTAAGGATAGTAACCTGCGATTGTTAATTCTGTCACCATTAACCCTCTCATGGTGGGGACAGTCATTTTCATGGTTTATCAGCCTAGCAATGGGAACAGGAAAACCCAAAAGTAGAATGACTATCAACAATGTCCAGTGCAATACCTATACGTTCATTCATTCGTGTTTCATTTCTCTCTCTCTCTCTCTCTCTCTCTCTCTCTCTCTCTCTCTCTCTCTCTCTCTCTCTCTTATATACAATGCACTCGCAGACAAGAACACACTAAATAGTTCACCTCTTTTACTTGTGACATCTCCTTCACCCTTTGTCTTTCATCTACTTATCCCCTCATACCTCATCTCCCTCACTCATCATCTCCCTCATCCCTCCTTTGTCCCACCCTTCATGTCTCCCACCCATCTCCCTGAACAGTCATCTCCCTCATCCTTCATCTCTCCAACCAAGCATCCATACTCCACCTCCAATCCCCCCCACCCCTCATCTCCCACACCCCTCATCCTCCCCATCCCTCATTCCCCCACCTGCAACCCTCATCACTATTGCCCATCACCTTCCTCAACTCCCAGTCTCCTTCATCTCTCATTTCTCCCACTCGCAAACCTCGTCACTTCCACCCCTCACCCCTCATCTCCCCCTTTCCTCATCTACATTGTCCTTCATCTCATCCACCCCTCATCTCCCTCACCTCCTATCTCCCCGTCCCTTAACTCTCATCTTCCCCACCCGCTAACCTCATCCCCACCATTCCTCACCCCTCATCTCCCAACTCCCCCTCCCTTTATCTCCCCTACCCCTCATCCCCCCCACACCTCACCCTTATCTTCCTTATACTTCATCTCCCCTACCCTATCTCCTTTTTCCCTCTTCTCCCATATTCCTTACCCCTCATCATCCTCACTCCCACCCTTCATCTCCGTCACGCTCACGTCTAATTACTTCACCTTTTCTTCTCATCACTTCACATTCACTTCGCATCTCTCCCTCTTCCCTCCCCATCTTTTAATCCATCGCCTTACTCTCTTCTTCCCCTCCCCATCCCCGTTCCTTTTCTTCCCATCTCCATTTCTTCTTTCCCCACTTCCCCTCCGCACTCTTTCTTCCCCTTTCCTCTTCCTCCTGGGTAAAGGGTAACGTAATGGGTTAAGAGAAAAGTAAGACAGATCCAAGTCGCAGACGGTGAAGTAGAGGACAGCTGAAGTACACAGTGGTATGGTGTAGGTTTGACTGTCTAATTGTTGCGGACAGGCGTGAATTCGTGAGCACCCATCCCACAGGCTCAATGCCAGTCGGTGGGATTCGAACCCCCACGCAGAGCGTCCTTTAAGTGGGAGGCCAGCACTAAACCGACCTAGCCACCGAGGAGCCCATCTTCCCCCAGGTTTTTCTCCTTCCTCTCTTCCCACCCACCGCCAACCCCCTTCTCCTTCTCCTCCTCCTCCTCCTCCTCCTCCTCCTCCTCCTTTTTCTTCCCTCCTTTGCTTCCTGTCTCTACTCCTTCCTGGTTTGTTTTCCTTTCTCCATTCTTCCCCTTGCTATTAGTTACCTTTTCACTATTCTCTCTCATCAGCTTCCCTCTCGTTCCTCCTCTTATCCCGTCCATCGTTCTTCTTCCCTTCGTTTCTCTCGTTTTCTCCTTTTCTATCCGTTCGTCCTCATCCATCTCTTGTTTTTCTTCTGCTCTTTCGTCCCTCCTCTCTCTCTCTCTCTCTCTCTCTCTCTCTCTCTCTCTCTCTCTCCCTCTGGGTTATTCCTTTGCTGTTTTTGGTTTCCTTCTGCTCTCATATTTTCCTTTCAGTATTCCACCCTCCTATCCTTCCCTTCCTTTTGGCACTCTCCACCATTTTTTTTTCTTTTCCTATTACTCCCTTCCTCTCCTTTCCCTCCTTTCTCCTTCCCCTTCTCCACTCTTCCCTCCCCTCGGTTTCCTACCCCTTGCTCTTCCTATTTCTTCTCTCCACCCCTTCCCCCTTCATTGCCCCTCACCTCTCCCTCCTATTCCATTCTTGCCTCCCCTCTTCCTCTCCTCTCGTCTCCTCCTCGTCTCCTCCCCCCCCACATCCTCCTCTGTCCCCCTCCCAGTCAGCGCGAAAGAGGCGATGCGTCATCATATTGAGGGGCGTGAGGGGCGTATATTTCGGGAGGGTCGCCGCACCCCCACACCCCTCACATTTCCCCTCCTCCCTTCCCCCATACCATCCTCCATCTCCTCACCTCTAGCTTCAACCCTCACCCCTCCATCTTTCCCCTCTCTTGTCTCTCTCTCTCCCCTCATTCCTCCTTCCCTCCCGTCACCTCTTCCTCCCTTCCCTTAATGTCCCATCCTCCCTCACCTCTCCCACCCTCTCTCACCTATCCTTTCCTTTACCTTCCGCGAAACGCGACGCATTACCTCTCCAAGCTTCCCTCCCAACCTTCCCCTCTCTCTCTCCCCTCCCCTTACATTGCTCCTGCCTCTCCCTACCTCCCCTCCTCTCCCCTCCTACCTCTTTCCTCACACCCCCCTCAGGTTCCACCACCACTGACTGATTCTCGCTATTATGCTATGCTGCCTCACCCTGCCTTATCCTACCCCAGCCTTTCACACCCTGCCTTATCCTTCCTTATCCTGCCTCACTCAGCCTCTTTTTCCTCACCTTGCCTCACCCTGCCTCATCCACCCTCACCCAGACTCACCCTGCCTTGTCAGACTTCACCCTGCCATTCTTAGTCCGCTTTGTGTCACTTTGCCTCACCCTGTCTCATCCTGCCCAGTGCAACCATATCCTTGTGTACCACACCTCACCCTGCCTTGCCCTACCACATCATAGCTTATCCCTGCCATACTTTACACCTGCCTTCATCAGACTGTCATGACTTCCATTACCCGGCCTCACCCCTCCATACACTGCCTTATCTATTTTGCCCTTTCTCACCCTGCCATACCCTTCCTAACCCTATCCATCTTGCTTCACCCCACGAAACCCTGCCTCACCCTTCTACATCTTGCCTAACTCCACCACACCTTGCCTCAACCCATCACACCCTGCCTCACTCTCCCAAACCCTTCCTTACCACACCACACTCTGCCATACTTGACCACACCCTGCCACATGCTGCCACACCCTATCTCACTCTACCCCTAGCTCTGGTCATACTGGATCGCACACTGATACATACGGTAATATTTCACCCCTGGTCCCTTATCAAGCCTTATCTCTCCGTGTCGCTCCTGAATTGGTTATTTATTCACCCTGTCACCCTCACTGGATTCTCACTCACTCTGTAGGCACATTTCACAAATCAACACCCTGGTACACACACACACACACACACACACACACACACACACACACACACACACACACACACACACACACACACACACACACACACACCCTCTGCTTAACTTTTTAATGATTAACATGTATCATACTGCATTTCTGTATACAGGCAAATCTCTCAAATTCGTTAAGTGTATAAGTGACTGAATGTTAGTTGGGTGCCTACGTAACCAAATTCACTGATGTTGTTCATTTCTTCTTTCACTCTGTTATATTTCTAAACATTTCTACACTTATACTTCTACACACATCCTATTATTTCTGCTGAGATGCTTCTACACTGTGGTATCTGCACCTATATCAACACACACATACACATATGCTTCCACACATATAATTTACCTGCATTTATATCGACACGCACATATCTACACTTATACTTGTACACTTATACTTCCACCCTAAGCACTCACCTGGACCCGTATTCTCGTCGGACTGGGATGTTTTCCTGCACCTCTTAAACAATTTTTCTGCTAATGAAACACCAGTAATCTATTATATGCTGCATTTGCTGCATTTGTTCATTATGTAACAGCATTAGCAGATACTAGCCAGATGTAACCTAAAATGCAGAATATGTCGCTACAAAGCCGAGGAACATGAGCCTTATATTTTAAATATCTGTCTACACCCTAAGTAATACACCCCCGAAACCCTTAAAATACACACTGACATCTTACACAGTACTTTACACCCTCCCACCGTGGTAAATACTCTTAACAGAGTCTAACTGTCGTTTTCATTATATATTGTTACGCCCCATCTTTTCACAAAGGCTCACGTACACACGCACAGAGAAAGCAGGGAAACTCAGAGAGAGAGAGAGAGAGAGAGAGAGAGAGAGAGAGAGAGAGAGAGACCACTCTTACACACCTCTCCTTCAGTTAGCTAAACCTTCTAAAACCTCTCTAGATCTAGCACTGTTACACATACTTTTCACACCCTATCAAACTTATGTTTATCCTGTCACAGTCTTTTATACCTTGCTACATTCTCATACACCTTACGAGTACACATGCTATGCGCTACTACACATTGCTACACCCTCCTCCACCCTGCCACACCCTCCTAGACCGTTCCACACCCCTCTACACAATGCCACACCCTCCTGCACGTTGCTACACCCTCCTACGCAATGCTACATCCTCCTACACACTGTCTCATCCTACTGTCCCCTACCACACTCTCCATAACTGTACCACATCGTCTAACACCGGGCCCAACCCTCCTGCATCGTGTTACGCCCTTCTACATCATGCCACATCCTCATCCACCCTGCCTCATCCTTCGAGACCTTGGTACACCCTCTTATGCGCTGTCACACACTTTTACACCCTCCTACATACAACCAAACACTAATACACCCTCCAGCGCCCTCGTAGTCTTGCTACACGTTGACAGTCCCTCCCAAGCAGCCTGCCTCATCTCACAAGCCAGTGCACCACGGCAGTTTACCTATTGTGCCTCGTATAACTCACCTGGCTGTGTGAAGGGCTTAGTATGCTCAGATGCACACACACACACACACACACACACACACACACACACACACACACACACACACACACACACACACACACACACACACACACACACACACAAAACGCACGTACACATATACACACACATGCCTACATCTGCACACACGTACGCAAGCGCACACAGCAAAATTTTAGAGTATATATATATATATATATATATATATATATATATATATATATATATATATATATATATATATATATATATATATATGTGTGTGTGTGTGTGTGTGTGTGTGTGTGTGTGTTCATAATATCTGAAATCATTGCCCCTTTCCTAGTTATAGCCTATGCGAAAGGATGAGGTAGGATTCAGAAACAACGATAAAGTAAAACACTGGAGTATAAGCAAACGCAGCGAAATGGACGACGAAATCATACAGAAATCATTATGGACTTCAAAATCTGACTCCCTCCTATAGGCAAAATAATCACTTTTTTTTTTTTTTACTTTAAATGTGTTTCACATACAGCTGTGGGATAACCATTTTGTCGACCACTAAGTAAAAACATCGGGTGTCAACACTGTCAGGTGTTTCTCCATATTTGCATCATCCACTCCTATCGATCCTTTTTCATTTCCATAGTTTACTAAACTCCTGTATCTCACTTTCTGACTCAGTCATTCACCATTGCCATTCTCCATCATCTTGATCTTCACTGCCTTCCTCCTCCTTCAAACTCACTCCCATATATCCTTTTCATCATCTAGTCTAAATCTTTTTCCTAGTTATGATCATATCATCTAAACACATTCTTTTCTATCCGTCTTCAGTAGACTTTCTGACTCCATATCTTTCATTATAGGATGGATGGACAATGTGAAGAGAGCGTTAGATGCAAGAGGGATATCTGTAGAGCAAGGAAGAGTGGCTGCGCGTGATAGGAATGACTGGAGAGAAATTGTGAATGAATAAATGGTGGCGCGCCCCTGAGGGGATATTCTCCCTCATTTGGTCTGATCCTGATCAGGTCAGTTGCCGATAAGGGGATGGGTCCATTATGATGTGGCAGGGGTAAACCAACTCTGCTGTCGGGCCTTGCTGCAGATGTCGCTGGTTGCACTCGCGGTTGACCCTCGTGCGGTGTGGTGTGGTGAGGATCTGTCCCTTCTTCCTTTGGGGCAAAGATACGAATAAATGTGGGTGTGTGGATGAGTAAATTGGGGGTGTGCCGTCATGTTTCGGCTATCCCCCTTTCTTTGGGGGAAGCAGCCTAGGTATATAGATAGATCTTTCACAAGTATGTGTTTTTTCTGTCCACTCTGCAACGAGCAAACATTCTTAACCAGTAACATTACTTCTGCTGTCACTCGAATTGTCACTACTGTAATGCCATACCAAGGGCACTGGAAACAATACCGTCAAACGATCCTTTTTATCCTCTCTTCTATGTCCTATGTTTCGTATCGCGGCCTTCATATCACTAGTCGCCTTCTTCCAAGAGCCACTCTGCCAGACTTCCTTCATACATTAACCTTTCTTTTCTGTTATCGCACCGAGGTACATAAACTCTTCCACCATTTCCAGTCTCTCTATCACCAGCACATTACCCTGTGAATCACATTCTCTCTCAGCATTTATCACTTTACTCGTATCTGCATTTACCTTTAAAAAATAACTCTCACAGACATTTTACAAAAATATGTGCCATTCTCCAAAATTTCTGTTCAGTATTAGCATGCAACACTACATCATCTACCTACATCAGATTTCAGATTCCCTCCTTCACCATCAAGTACCATCATCACACCCTTTCTCATAACCCCATCGATATATAGACTGGATAGCCCTTGAGACATCACACATCCTTACCTCACTCAAGCAGTGATACTGAACCACTCACATAGACACCATCCTACTCTCACACATGTTTCACTGTCACCACAGAAACTGTAAAGCATTTAGCATCTTTCCATACAAACGTAAACTTTCCACTGTTCATTCAAATTCACCAAGCAAACTCAAATAAAACCCAAAGCCAAAAAACAATGCGAACAGCAACAAAAATAACAACGAACAACAAAAACAAAACAGGATCATTAAGCAGCAGCAGGCTCAAATTACCTCAAGTACACTCATACAAGAGCATGAGTGAAGCAACACATTTTACACGCTACTACAAGAAGAAGGAAGTATGTGTATTTAAAAGAAAAGGAAACAAATGCTCATTAAAAAATACAAGCAAAATCAGAGAGAAAAAAAAAATTCAAACAATCAAAACAAACCTGTAAAACAAATACAGTACTTGGAAACCAAGCCGAAGCAAAACAGATCAAAGGAAGAAAAACGGACTCAAAGAGAATCCGACCAAATTTAGTCAGAAACACAGATATTAGCAGTACCAAAGCAAGCAGACAAACAGATCCAAGCAAGGTCATTGCAAACAGACCCCAACTAAAACCAAAGAAAAGAGACACACAACTCAGGTAAAAGCAAGGCAGACACAGACTCAAGCAAACCCAAAGCAAACAGGCACACAGACTGTAACGAAATCAAAGCAAGCAGACACAGAGACTTAAGTAAAACGAAAGCAGACAGACACAGAGACTCAAGCCAAACACACAAGCACAAGGATAAAAAATAAACACAAAGATAAACAACCTAAACCCTCTCAGGCCTATTACGTCATTTTTATTGTCTTTCTGCTACGAGATTATTTTTTTTTTTCAGTTACGGGGTGGCTAAAAATGGTGAGGTTATAGAGTTAGTTAATGTCTTCATTACTGCAGCTTATCTATTTGATTGAAATTGCCCAGTGGTAATAAAAATGAAACATACGTCGCAGTTGTGAAGAGGTAAAATAAGTATATCTGAAACCAGATCCATCAGAATAAGAACATTTCACCAATCCCTGGTAAAAAAAAAAATAAATAAATAAATAAAAATAAAAATACAGGACAAGTTCTATCAACGACAAACTCAAGCAAGCCATCTCGAATGAAAGTAAGCAAAAACAAACTGAAGGAGAAATGTCCCAAAACAAACAGAACAAATTCAAGTAAGAATATCAAAGCTTGAGCAAAGTATCCCCAGCGAAAGTCAACATAAACCAGAACAAACTCAAGCAAATCATCCCAAACCAGAGTTTACAAATGCAAGCACAAGCAAGCAATCTCAATGCAAACGAGGCCAAACAAAATTAAGCAAACGAGAATACACTCAAACACAATTCCAAAGCAAAGCAAACAATAGCAAATTCAAACAAATATCTCCAATAAAGAAACGAAGACAAACACATGCAAATAAATCATTCTAAGACAAAGCAAGCAAAAACAAACACAGATAAATCATCTCAAAATACATATGGTCGTCGTCGTCATCATCATTATCATCATCATCATCATCATCATCATCATCATCCAGATTTCCAAACAAACAAAAACAACAACGAAATCAAGCAAAACATCATTTAGTAAAGTAAATGCTAACATACAAACCTAAGCACCTCACTCCAAACTCAGGAAACAACAACAAACTAAAGCAAAAATATCTCAGTATAAAGCAAAAGAACACCTGAATAAAGCAAAATAATGCCAGGCTAAACCGAAAGAATCCTAAACTAAAAAAATATATATCTTAAACTAAAGCAAAAATATCCTAAATTAAAACCCAAATATCCTAAACTAAAACCAAACTATCCTAAGCTAAAACCTAAATATCCTAAAATAAAGCACAAATATCCTAAACTAAAGCAGAAATATCCTAAACAAAACCAAACTTATCCTAAACTAAGCCAAAAAAATCCTAAACTAAAACCAAAATATCCTAAACTAAAGAAAAAATATCTCAGACTAGAGAAAAAATATCCTCAACTAAAGCCCAAGTAACATAAATTAAAACAAAATTATCCTAAAGTAAAGCAAGAATATCCTAAATTAAAACCAAAATAATCCTAAACAAAAGCAAACATATCTTAAACTAAAACCAAAATATCCTAAACTAAAACCAAAATATCCTAAAGTGAAGGCAGTAGTAACTTGAACGATCTACACAGATTCAAGAAAACCACCCCAAAATAATCAAATAAACACAAACTGAAGCAAATCATCCAAGTCAAGGCAAACGAGAACAAACAAACACAAGCAGATATAGGAGGCCATATTTCTGTCGATGTTAATACCGTAATAGGGAATCTGGAGGACCAATAAAAATTCATGAAAGTGTGAAGATGGAGGGGAGATGATGAGGGGGAGGGGAGAATAAGGAGGGATGAAAGAGGAGGTGGGAGATAGGAAGGGGAGGAGAGGAAGGGAGAGAAAGAGAGGTGATGGGGGAGATGAATGGGAATGAGGGAGAGTAAGGGGGATAGTGTGAAGATAGAGGGGAGATGATGAGGGAAAAGGGAGGATAGGGAAGGGTGAATGAGGAGATTGAAGATAGGAAGGGGAGGAGAGAAGGGGGAGAATGGGAGGTGATGGGAATAGATGAATGAGGATGCGGGAGGGTAAGATAGATAACAAAGGAGAGGGAGAGGGAAAGAGTGAGAGGGATGGGTGAATGGGATGAGGAGAGAGTAGAATTGGAGGAGGAAGAGAGAGAGAAAGGGTGACTTAGAAGAGAGGGAGAGAGAGAGAGAGAGAGAGAGAGAGAGGATGGGGATGTAATGCCCTGTGTCCCCGTAGCATCATCGTAACATTTTTTTTTCCTCACAGGAAGGTGGGATGAGATAGTGTTCATTATACAAGCATATCTTGCCCTCCGTCTCCGGTCGTCCCGCTTCCACACTTGTAAAGTGTTTGTACTCGCGGTCTGATGAATTTCTCTTCCACCACAAGGCTTCATTCGTTACATTTTTGCCCCCAACAGACGATTTTTCAAATTGCAGGAGGCTTTTCTAATTGGAGGGGTTATAGATACCCTACTTTAACACCCTCAGTGAAAGACGCCTTTCCTTAACTGAATACTATCGTGTTCAAGTAACAAGAATAAATCAATAACTACTTAATCTCAGGAGTTAAGCAGAGAGGAAGAAGGTACAAACAAGTCTAAACAGTGCTGACAGTTAATTGTGAAACCCAGTAGGAGTAAAGTGTGCTTGATTTCTCTGCCACAGTGATGAATGTCTTCTGTACCGTAGTATGGG
Source organism: Coenobita brevimanus (assembly GCF_032717465.1). Lineage (NCBI taxonomy): Eukaryota > Metazoa > Arthropoda > Malacostraca > Decapoda > Coenobitidae > Coenobita > Coenobita brevimanus. The sequence continues at coordinate 35,964,441 of NC_137037.1, forward strand.
GGCCAAGCACAACTATTAGTCAGACTTGCTCTACAAATCACAGTTTGAAACTGGTTACCTGCTAACACCTTTGCCCTTTCATTTTAACCCTTCCGCGGCCATGGACTTACTTTGCTATTAATTCAGATTAAATCCACAGAATTTTATCCAGATGATGGAAATTCGAGCAGCAGACAGTTTTGAATAATTTGTCTCCTAAATTGTACCTCCGTTGAACAAAATCGTCTTGTGATAGCCACTTTAAATTACAGTAGTGCTTCCATACAAGGTGAATACTGTACTACAGCTATCAGTTTTCCCTACGATTGTCAGTTTTCTTGCTCCTTTGTTTGCACACGTTTATAAGTTTGTTTGTTCCATTGTGTCTGTCTCGTTCTTTTTTCTTTAGTGTTTGAAAGTTCCATTTCTTTTCTATTTTGGTTGTTTGCTTGTTTAACTAAGCAAGTAAGCTAAAATTTAGACACATAAGCGATCAAATGCAGTTGACAAAAATCTTTTCCTAACTCTCAGTGTAAGTGCTGTGCAGTATGAAACACAGACCGAAAAACAGTTTCAGTAAGCCTGCAAATTACTGTTTTAATGGCACCGATTAACACCTCCAGTATTATGAAAACTCTTTCAGTTTCCCTGTTATGTAAAAAGAGTTGTCTGTTGCTGGTAGGAACACAATCTAGATATGAATGACAAAGGTGGTTGTGGAATGAACAGAACAGTGGGCTGTTGTCTGAGGGGACGTGAGATCGATGCCAGGCTGGAGCAGGGAACAACCTAGAAATATAAATTTCGTAAAAACAGACTTGAATGATGTCCGGCAAAGCTCACGGGCGTGTAAAAAAAAAAAAAAAAAAAAAAAAAACGAAATACCATTACCCAAGGCCTGAGTGAGACAGTCTTGGCATGTACTCAGTGTGAACGATGGGTATTAGAGACGAAATAATGACATGCAGAGTATGACATGAAGGAATACTGCTAGACCATAGGAAACGGACTGTTTAATCCATGCCCAGATTTGAAAAAAGCGAAGAGTTAATGTATTCCCACTGATACCAGACGATTTTGCTTCGTTTTGAGGAGTCGTCATGCAACGAAAGGCTTGAGACAGTCTCCATAACACTAGCCGCTATCAGATAACATTCTCACTAACCTGAGTAAAATTAGCTGGTGGTGACAAGAAAAAGTTAAAAAGACATATCTGAGTTGAAGGAATTAAAGTAACATGATCCTGCACTTCCAGTTACTCAGAATCGTCGTATAAGGAGAAACATGAGCTCACTTTCATTTGCATTGACCATATATATAACAATGCAATTTTTGGTGATTTTGGGGGGAGCTTTTTTTAAACGGTATTTTTATCCCTCTCCGCGATTATTATTTTTTTGCTTGTGTGGTTAAAATCATTCCTAAATGTGTGCATCCATTCGTGCTTGCGTATGTGCGTGTGTGCGTGTATGTGCACTGTACTTAAGAGGCTGCCTCATGTCTATTGTTTTCCTTATACCAAGGGTCGGGGACTTTTTAGGGTATTGCCCCCAAATTTATCTGAGTAAAATTAAATTACCCCCAGACTTCAAAGTAAACCCCTCCGCACAAAACAAACAAAGTCTGTGTACACATCCGTCAATAGCACAGCGTCTAAGCAGATATCATGATACACGGTTTTTCATCTTGTTCACTAAAACTCGAATCATTTATGTGAAAAATTAGTAATATACCGCACGCATTACCTTTCATATCTCACGCATTACCCATTTTTTTTTTTTTTTTTTAAGATTTAACCTATCTGGGGCAATTTACCCTTGTTCCCCGACCTCTGCTTTACTCGTTAGGTACATCTTAGTACGTTTAGCCCTTTTTCCAACAGATAACCTCGTCTTGAGCCATAGGTCTCTTGTTATCTGTACTTCCTATGTGCATCTGTGTAATCCTATGTGTGTGTGTGTGTGTGTGTGTGTGTGTGTGTGTGTGTGTGTGTGTGTGTATCCATGCTTTCGTGCATATGTGCATGTGTTAATAACTGATTGTGTGCGTCCCTATAAGCTTAAGTGTGTGTTGTGCTGCGTTTGTTTAAGTGTATAGTAGCTGTGGGACTGCTTGCTTCAATGTATGTGGTGCTTCAATGCGTGAGCGTTCACGTGGATGGATGTGTGTCTGACCACTGTATAATTACTCTGACAGTGAGAAGGCGTAGGTAAGGCACCGATTTCTGACAGTCATTTGCAAAAACCCATTATTAAGGCATGGCTTATTTTGCATATGTACCTCGCTGGCGAATGTGCTCTGTAACATGACCTCAGTGACTGGGTGGCGAAGATTGTTAAGTTTGCTTGGCACACCGTCCAGCCACCATCCAGAGGTTTATTATCTGTCTGGTTGAAGGCTGGGTGTTACTTGTTAAGGATTGGGTTAGACTGGATGGAAACTGAATTTGTCTGGTAACAATTAGTAAACAATTGTTCGTAGATTGGTTAAGAGTGGGATATAGAATGGCTAATGATTGGAATGGCCAGGTTAATGACTGAATGGCTTGTTAAAGATCAGCTGTGGATTGGCGTAGGATGAGGTGCGGACATGGTAAGAGCTTTGTATCGATTGGTTAAGGAAGAACTGCATATTGTTTGGGGATTAGTCCAGACTGATTAAGGATTCGATGTGAATTGGCTAAGATATGGATGTGGAGGGGTTAAAGGTGTTGTGGAAGAGTTAAGTACTAGTTATCAATTGGTAAAAGACTGAGTGTGGACTGATTTGGATCTAGGTGGGGATTCGTGAAGTACTGAGCGTAGAGTTGGTAAGGATTGGTTGTGGACTGGGACTGAATTATCAAGGACTGGATGCTAAGTTGTTAAGGGTTGGTTGTGGATTGCTCGAGGAGGGGAGTATGTTAATGAATAATGGAGTGTGGATTGGCTGAGAATTGGATGTAGGTCGGTTGAGGATTATATAGTGTTTAAGGACCGACTATGGATTAGGTGTGGGTTAGTTCAGAACTGGGTGTCAATTGTTTGACGGCTTGATGCAGATTTGTTTAGAACTGGGTGTGCATTCTGGGAAAACTGCGTCTTGCATAGATGAGATTTGGATGCTGATTGAATGGTAATTGAATGCTGGTTTAACTGAGGATAAGTGTGGATTAACTAAGGATTTATATTTGGATTTAGTGAGAATCTGCTGTGGATTTGCTGAGGACTGAGTTAATGATGATTAATTATTGAATGTGAAGTGGTTAAGGACGAGGTGAGGATTAGCTAAAGGTTGGGCATGGGTTGGTTATTGAGTCTGTATTGATTAGTTTAAGGATTTGAGTTTCATAAATATCAGACTTTACTGATCTACCAGAAGACCCGCTGACATGTAAAAATACCCCCGCTAATAGCAGTACACCAGTCCTGTATGAGACAGCCCTAACATGTATTCAATATGGACGGTTGGTGTTAGCGTCGAAGTGGTGACATGTAGAGGTGTGCGGTACGTAGGAGGACTACTGGGCCTTGAAAGCAGGCTGTGAAGCCTATGCCCCGAGTCGGTCACATAAAAAAAAAAAAAAAGTTAAGGACTGGGTGAGGGTTGACAAGCTTGAGTGTTAGAACGGATAAGGGTTGGATGTGGATTGTCTGACATCTGCTTGTGGATTGTTTAAGGACTGAGTGTGGATTAAGAGTTGGGTGCGGACTAGGTGAAGCTTTGATGCGAAATGGTTAAGTAATCGGAACTGGTTGCGACTGAGGACTGGATTAGTTGTTAATTGGGTGTGCCTTGGTTGATGAGTGAGAGCAGATTGGATAATGACTGAGTGTAGATGTGTCAAGGATTGTGTTGTGTGGATTAGATACAACAGGATGTGGATTGGCTAAGGACTGGGTTAGACTGGTTAAAAACTGGGTTTATGTTGATTAAAGATTTCCTGTTGATTAGTTGAGGACTGGGCTAGGCTGGTTAGAACTGTTTTTTTTTTTTTTCAAGGAAGAAGGAACCAAAGGCCACGAGCCAGCAAATTCTTCCCACTAAGAAAAAAAAAAAAGATATCAGAGCCAAACACAAGATCCGTTCATTTCGAGATGCCTGGACACTCTGCGATTGAAAGACTGGAGATCAAAGGCAGTAGGAAATACAAACAGAGAGAGACAGTTCCAGAGTTGACCTATTGCATATATGAAGAACTGGGAGTAACGATTAGCTTTTGCATTAGAGAGCTGGACAGAAAATGGATGAGAGTTTCTTGCTAGACGAGTGCAACACGCCCGCCGTAGTGTTGGAGGGATGCAAGCAGGCAGTTCAAAGGAGCAGTGACCATAGAAGTAGCGACAGAAAAGGGATAAAAATGCAACAGTGCCGTGATGAGACAGAGGATGAAGGGAGCCAGTAAGAGGAGGAGAGTTAATGAGACGAAAAGCCTTTCACTCCACCTTGTTGGGAAGAGCTGTATGTGGGGAGCTTCCCCGCACATGAGAGTTGTACTCTACACATGGACGAATAAAACCCGTTTATAAAATCAGCAACTGTGCAGGGGTAAAGAAGGCACATATAATCTCATGCGGGCAGGTTTTACAAGAGAGATAATATGTTCTTTCCAAAATAAATCCCAAGAGAATGAAAAGCCAAGTATGCTTAAAGATGAAGTAGTGTTGCGTTGGATCTTGTTAAAAGTTAAAAGGTACTTCTGCGGAAGACGTTGTCAGGTTGTAGATATAAGAACTGAGTTTCTGATGCAGTGAGAATAAGATTACTTTTACCCCAATCAGAGATATGAGCCAAGTCAGACATTACGTGTGTCATAGCCTCATCCAATGCCAGTTCAAGTAACTGCTGCGATGGATGCTGCGGGAAGCGGATGGAAAGGTGAAGGGTGGAGCCATCAATGTATGAGTAGATAGGGTTGGATTTACAGCTTTGAAGGTCACTGATGAATAAAAGGAAGAGAGGTAGCTCTAGGAGAAGAACACTGGCCGTCTACAATAGCATCTATATAACGACCAGAATGGAAGCTAGAGATGAAGGCACAAATAGAAGGATGGAAACAGTAAAAGGGTAGTTTGGAAATTAAAAATTTATGCCAGCCTTTGAGATGTCAAGTGCAATGGCAAAACTTTTGCCAAGGTCCCGAAAGGAGGATGACCAGGAGTCCGAATGGTAGGAGAGAAGACAGCCAGTGGAGCGTCCCTGGCGGAACCCCCTACTGACTATCAGAAAGATGGTTGCGATAGGAAATATATATATATATATATATATATATATATATATATATATATATATATATATATATATATATATATATATATATATATATATATATATATATTAACGATAGACTCGAAAACTTTTGAGACACAAGATGTTAAAATAGGGCTATAGTTAGAGGGATGGAAATGTCACCCTTCTCTGGAACAGGCTAAATGACAGCAAACTTCCAGCAAGAAGGAAAGGTCCAAGTTGATGTACAACGGCGAAAGAGTTTACCTAGACAGGGTGTAAACACAGAAGCACAGTTCTTGAGAACAACAGGGGGGACCCCATTAGGCCCATATGCCCTGCCAGCACGAGGCCAGTGATGGCAGAAAAACATCAACTGTAGACATTTTAATGTCAACCATGAGGAAGTCAGAGGAGGGAAGTGATGGAGGAACATCACCAGAATCGTCTAAGATAGAACTGGAGGAGAAAGCCTGAGTGAAGCGTTCCGCTTTATCAGTAGTAGAAATAGCTACAGAACCATCAGAGTGGAGAAGAGGAGGGAAGGTTGATGGAGGAGAAAACCTGAGAGAAGCGTTCTACTTTATCAGTTGTAGAAATAGCTACAGAACCATCAGAGTGGAAAAGAGGAGGGAAGGTTGATGGAGGAGAAAGCCTGAGAGAAGCGTTCTACTTTATCAGTTGTAGAAATAGCTACAGAACCATCAGAGTGGAAAAGAGGAGGGAAGGTAGATGAGGTAATATTGCTAGAAAGGTTTTTGGCAAGGTGCCAGAAGGAGTGAGAGGAAATCGAGTTGGAGATTTCAGAGCATGTAGTATGAGTAAAATCGTTTTTAGCAGAGCGAAGGACAGACGTTTCATGATTCTGGGTTGAACATAAGGATGAGATTCACAGGTAGGTTGGCTCTGGTACCTTTTGTAGGCCTTCTCCTTGTTGTGGATATCATTAGAACAGGCGTGATTAAACCAATTTTTTTTTTTTTCATGAATCATAAAATATAACAAAGGGATATATGGAATGGTTAGCCTCTTTAAAACGAGATGTCTTGCTTCAGCAGTAAAAATAAATGTTTGGACGTGGAACGAACAAAACAGGAATATCTTTATCGTGGTGTAGATGAGGAGTGAGAGATGAGTATAGCAGATGAATATTAGGAAAAACTGCTTAGTTAATCTGTAAAGACTGTGTAGTATTTAACATTCTCATGGTCGGGAGAACTTTAATATCTTATTCCAGCTAACGCCAGACGATTTTATTTAATTGATTGTAAATATAGGAATTTGGCACTGTTAATATTGGTACCATTAACTTTTTCATGGCAGTTGCAACTCTAGAGTTACACTCCAGCTAACGCCAAGTTACTTTGTTCAGTTGAGAGAGAATCATGAGAGCAGGAGAATGTTTAGAGAAAAAAAATAATAGTAACTGTTATGAAGACGTCATTGTCCAATGAAAAACTTGTCGACGAAGTTAGGATTATAAGAGAGTAGCGATTGATTAGAGTGGATAATACTGTGCAATACGGGATTGGCAAACGTAAAACTTTAGATTATGTAAAAGAATTTTTATGAATATTCTGATGGGTGCTGTAGGATTGAGAGGTAATATACATAGGAATAGATGAAAATGATTGCCTAATTAAGGAGTACTAGATAAGATTAAATCTGAGTATACCGATTGTTGGGTATGAAGACAATATTAGTTACTGACAAACAGGTAGATGGTAAACTTAGATATATATTAGTTTATCGATTAGCAATGGTGATGGTATGGGCCAATAAGGAATGCCTCTCCAGTACATGTTTCTCTAACTGTCAGCACCAAACTACAAGCACATTACATACTACACTTCCTTTTCAAAATTGACAAGAACCAAAAAATTAAAAGGACATCTAATAACAAACCCTCGGAGTCCCCAGGGGGGGGGGGCATAAATGCCCCCACCTTCCATCCCTCTCCCGGTGACGACTCAACGAGCTGCCTGGAACCACTGTCCGACTCATTTCTTCATTTCCGCAACATTCGCGGCCTTTCCTCTATCTTTCTCTTTGTTGGGCACCGCCTCTCCTCCTCAAAACCTCACATTCTTCTCTTAACTGAGACTCAGTTGTTTATGGCAACTGATAGGAAACCCTTTTCTGTATCCTCCAACTTTCTCTATACTCATATTAAAGCCAAATGTGGCTGTTATGTGCACGTTCTCAACGACTCATTTTGCTCTCGGGTTCCTGATCTTGTTTCTTCTGAATTCACTACTCTCTGGCTTTGGCTTTCCTGTCATTCTCTGACTAAATATATCTGATCCGTTTACTCATTCCCTAATTCTATTGACTATGAAAAATTCTTCTACTATCTTATCTCTACAATGGAACGCATCCTATCAATTTCTCCTTTCTCTGAAATCTCCATTCTAGGAGATTTCAGTGTTCACCACCACCTTTGGCTCTCTTCTCCACTGATCCACCTGGTGAACAAGCCTATATTTTATCTGTCCTTAATGACCTAGAGCACCTTGCACAGCACCCTACCCGTATCCCTGTCAACCTTGGAGAGAGATCCAACATACTTGCTCTCTTCCTTACAACTAATCTTTCTGCTTATGATGTTAATCTTTCCTCTCAATTGGTCTCTTCAAATCACAGCCTTATAACCTTAGCCTGTCCTATCGTTCCTGTATGGCCTATGGACCCTTCAAAGAAACATGGGTTGTGGCACTTTAGAGCTGCTGATTGGGAGGCCCTCAGGCAGTGCTTCTTTGATTTTCCTTGGAATTGTTTCCATGACCAGGAACCATCTGAGTGTGACATGCGCATTGCGGAGGTTATTCTCTCGGGAATGGAAGCATACATTTCCTTCTCATATCTTTTGACTAATGCAAAAAAGCCCTGGTTTAATTATGCATGTTCTAATGCTGTCCACAAGAAGGAGAAGCCTACAAAAGGTATCAGAGCCAACCCACACGTGAATCACATCTTTCTTATGTTTCTGCCGGAAATAGTGCTAAGTCTCTTCTTCATTCTGCTAAAAATAATTTCATCTGTACTACATGCACTCAACTCTCCAACTCAAATTATTCCTGCTCCTTCTGGCACTTTGCAAAAAAATCTTTTGAACAACTTTACCTCATCAGCCTTCCCTCCTCTTTTCTACTATGATGGATCTGTAGCTATTTCTTCTACTGATAAAGCAGATCTCTTTGCTCAGACTTTCTCCTCCAATTCCACCTCAGACGATTCCTGTGCTATTCCTCCATCATTTCCCCTCTCTGACTTCCTCATGGCTGACATTAAAATGTCTTCAACTGATGTATTTTTTGCCATCACTGACGTCAACACTAACAAGGCATATGGGCCTTATGGGGTCCCTCAAGTTCAGGCTTCAATACTAACAAGGCATATGGGCCTGATGGAGTCCCTCCTGCTGTTCTCAGGTACTATGCTTCTGTGCTTACACCCTGCTTACATAAAATCATTTGCCTTTGTCTATCAACTTGTACCTTTCCTTCTTGTTGGAAGTTTGCTCTCATTCATCCTGTCCCAAAGAAGGGTGACCATTCCCAACCCTCTAACTATCTCCCAGTTGCTTTTACATCCTGTGTCTCACAGTTTTCGAGTTTATTCTTAACAGAAAATTTTTAAAGTATCTTTCCTATCACAGCCTTCTTCCTTATCGTCAGTATGGGTTCCGTCAGGGTCGCTCCACTAGCGATCTTCTCACCTACGTTTCATACTCCTGGTCATCCTCCTTTCAGGACTTTGGCAAAAACTTTGCCATTGCGCTTCACACCTCAAAGGCATTCGATCGAGTCTGGCATAAAGCTTGGATTTCCCAACTGCCCTCTTATGGTTTCTATCCTATCTGTGCCTTCATCTATAGCATCCTTTCTGGTCGCTCTATGGCCGCTGTTGTAGATGGCTACCGTTCTTCTAAATCTATCAACGGTGGTGTTCCTCATGGCTCTGTCCTATCACCAAGTCTTCCTTTTATTTATCAAAGGCCTTCTAAGCAGTACATCTAACCCTATCCACTCATACGCTGATGATTCCATCCTTTACCTTTCCATTCAGTTCCCGCAACATCCATCTCAGCAGTTACTTCAACAAACAAGGGATGAGGCTATGGCACACCTAATGTCTGACTTGGCTCGCATCACTGACTGAAATAAATAATCTTATTGTTTTTAATGCATCAATGACTCAGTTTTTTCACGTATCAACACGACAAAATCTTCCACAGGAGAACCCACTAATTTTTAATAATATCCAGCTCAGTTCAGCATCATCCTTAAACGTACTTGGGGTTTCATTCTCTCGGGACTTGTCTTGCAGAGATCATATTAAACATGTCGTAAAATCTGTTTCCAAGAGCTTAGGGATGCTAAGCCAACTCTTTACCTTCTTTACCTCTGCACAGTTGCTGTCTTTATACACGGGTTTTATTCGTCCCTGTGTAGAGTACAACTCTCATGTGTGGGGAGGCTCCCCATATACAGCTCTTCTCATCAAGGTGGAGTCAAAGGCTTTTTGTCTCTTGAACTCTCCTCCTCTTACTGGCTCCCTTCAACCTCTGTCTCTTCGCCATCCTGTTGCATCTTTATCTCTTTTCTGTCGCTACTTCAATAGTCACTGCTCCTCTAAACTGTCTGCTTGCATCTCTCCACCTCTACGACGGGCGCATTGCACCCGTTTAGCAACAAATTCCCCTCCCTTTTCTGTCCAACTCTCTAATGCAATAGGTAACCGTTACTCCCAGTCCTTCATTAATGTAACAGGTCAACTCTAGAATTGTCTCCTTTGTCTGTATTTCCTACTTCTTATGATCTCCAGTCTTTCAAACGCAGTGTGTCCAGGTATCTCGAAATGAACGGATCTTGAATTTGTCTCTCTCTCTCTCTCTCTTGTTTTTTTAACTGAAGGAACGGTTTGCCAGCTCCTGGCTTTTGGTTCCTTCTTCCTTAAGTGTATATATATATATATATATATATATATATATATATATATATATATATATATATATATATATATATATGTGTGTGTGTGTGTGTGTGTGTGTGTGTGTGTGTGTGTGTGTGGGTGTGGGTGGGTGGGTGGGTGGGTGGGTGTGGATGTGATGTCCGTAAATTAATCTATTGAGTGTGATGTTGAAAAAAAAAAAAAAAAACTAGTATGCAGGTAGAAGCTATATTTAAACGGTTTGTTGCAATTAATATAACAAGACATTTTGTTATTATATTTTTTACACTTAGCCATAGTTTAATTAATATTTACATGAGCTCCTTTGGTAGCACGTAGATGACCAAGACGGTCGTCGACTTCATTCCAAATATTATGATGATTGTGAAGTGTGATGGAAGCCAGGACTCCTACAATCCGGCTCCTAAACTCTGTGATATTATTAACCTTACCCGCACACAATCTTTCTTTTACGCAGCCCCATCAAAAGAAATCCACAGATGGAATATCTGGGGAACGATGAGGCCATGTAATGAGGCCATCTCGCCCGATCCAAAGAACTTTTCATTGAGAAGCCTTTGCTTATCTAATACCCAGTGCAAAAAAATACAGTAAAAAAACTGCTGGAGATGCTTTATTAGTAACACAAAACTATTATTTTGGAGTCCATCAGTCCAAATCTTACTAAGTTTCATAATAAGGTGAGGAATATTTGGACATCATATATATATATATATATATATATATATATATATATATATATATATATATATATATATATATATATATATATATATATATATATATATATATATATATATATATATATATATATATATATATTGATTGATTGATTGATATTGATTGATTGATAGGTAGATAGGTAAAGTGCTTCAGTATCTCCCAGGCTCCTATGATTCACGCTCAGCAGAACAAACTTCTCTGGCTGTAGGTGGAAAATAATACTAGAACTGTCACTCCCATGAGAGTTAACGGTGACAGTATTAACACTACTAAGCTTCTGTTACTTACTCAGTCGACACTGGTTCAGTTTTCTCTGGCATGCAGCCCTTGTACTGTCTTGAGCATAAAAGGGTTAAGAACAAGATGTAAACTGGAATGTGACTGGACCGGAAGTGAATAATAAGAACTGACTGATTAATGGGTGAATGTGAAGTGATAAAAAACGGGGCTGACTTAGTAATGAGTTGATTAACGCTATCGGATACGTTTATGAGAAGCTACAGAACGTGGTGAACGTTTTTGGCATATCCGATAGAGCCAGGATTCCGGGGGCTTGAATGATGAGTGAATGGAAGCGTGGCCCATTGGATTGGACGAATCTGGGCTATCTGGACATTGCTACTCCTCACCCTGCCCTAGAGTGGGAAAGGAGGTCCTGATGCTGATGCTGATGATTTTAAAGACTCCTTATTCATTTATTCACAGCCCTGAGAATAATGAACATTGTCTGGTTGAGAAATGATGGAATATTGGGTTGTGATGAAGTGTTTACCCTCTCATGGTGTGACAACTCTAGTACTCGATTCCAGCTAACATCAGGTGATTATTTTTCAGCTATGAATGAAAACAGGAACCTGAGAGGTACTGCCACCATCAATGCCTTCAAGGTGGGACAGCTCAGTTTCTCACGGCCAGCAATCGCCAAACAATTTAATTCAGCTGAGTAGGTCGTAATAGCCTGGGAGTTCTCAGGAAAGTAAATTCAGGGCAGTGGTTGGCTGAAAAAGGAGAGAATGGTGAATGGTGAATAGTTGAAACTGGTTAGGCAATCAACAAAAAAGATGTAATTACGGAACAAATAATAATGACAGGGACAGTTTACTAATAGATATGAAGATTATTGGTCGGTATTGGAGTAAGAAACTGTTGCTGAAAAACTTAGGTGAAGATAGATGGATAATGTGAAAAGAGATTTTGAATCTCAAAGCCTGAGTATCAAAGAGCGAGAGAGGCAGGTGTGGAAAGAGGGAACTGAAATGAAGTGGTTTATGTAGGGATGAATTGCTGTCTGTGATTTATAACAGGCAGGAAATAGAAGCAACTGGGGTAAACCGGAAATAAGTGGAGCCTTGTTGTCGATGGTTTATTGCAGCTTTGTATGGACCATTGCATATCACAGCTGAAAGACTGAGTGTGAATAAATGAGGTTACTTTCTCCAGTTTTCCGTCGCCTTACTGGGGCAGTTAACAGTGAATATGAGTGAGAGAGAGAGAGAGAGAGAGAGAGAGAGAGAGAGAGAGAGAGAGAGAGAGAGAGAGAGAGAGAGAGAGAGAGAGAGAGAGAGAGAGAGAGAGAGAGAGAGAGAGAGAGAGAGAGAGAGAGAGAGAGAGAGAGAGAGAGAGAGAGAGAGAGAGAGAGAGAGAGAGAGACAGACAGACAGACAGACAGACAGAGAGACAGACAGACAGACAGACAGAGACAGACAGAGACAGAGACAAAGACAGACAGACAGACAGACAGACAGACAGACAGAGACAGAGAGAGCGGGGGGAGGCGCATGAAAGAAGGTGGACGGAGAAGAGATTCTAGGGGAAAAGATAAAAAATTGCTGATGAAAGGAGGCAAAAGATGAAGGGGAGGGGGGTGGATAAACGAAGGAGGGAAAAAAATACAAAGGGCGTTTACAGATGAAAATACCAAACTGACTTTATAAAGAAGAGAGTTAAGCGAGTGACACTAGCCTGTTCCCACAGCTCACTATGAGCAGAATAAAATCATCTGGAGTTAGCTAGAATAGCATAAAGGTCTGGCAAGCTGTTAGTCTTGTGAACTGTGAGATCTTTTCTGTGTAGCACAGGCCTCCAATGCTTCCGATGAAATCAAATCCACAAAGAAACATCAGTGTACTGAGACAGACACCAGCCAATACATCAATGGAAACCTCCCTTCATTCTCCATACTAACCATTCTACAGGTCAGCCTTGGTCACCCCAGTCGAGTTGCACTATATCACCGCCGAGGGGAGGAAAAAAACTGGGGTGTGTAATTCTGATAAAGCCAATGGACCTCCCTTACCAGAGAAAAGCTTATCTTATATAGCTTGCAAAGCCATTGCTAAGACGAAATGATGTTCCTTAGCATTAGTAAGTTGCATCACGAATAGATGGAAAAAAAACATGGTGGAGCAACACATCCTGTTTCTTTTTCATTCCAACAATTAACAAGGGAAAAATGCAAGGTAAGATGAGGCTACGAAAAGCCTTGGGGTCATTGCTCCAGTGGCCTCCACCCTTCAATTTCTAGAGACTGGAACGATATAGCTTTGCTCCTGTTTGCTTCGTGCATTAGAGGCTGACAAGCCTGGATACCATTTTACTAAATGCACATTGTCCCAATACTTGACAACACATTGTGAACATCATGCCTGGGCTGTTCTCAGCCTCTGCTAAGCTTTTCCATGCTCTCTTCTTGGACGGACCCAGTGGCCCTGAATGTCTCCCCTCCCCACCCCATTCACCCGAAATTCATGGCCTCTCATGTCACTGTGACTTGGATCAGTTCATCCCATTTAGCACATCGAAATAGGCGCTATAGGGACCAATCCTCACAGTACCAGAATTGCCCCATTACTCTGACACTGAGCACCCCCAGAAACATGGTGTGAACGTCTATGAGAAAGGCACTGTCTCCTGCAGTCTCGATGCATTCTTGGGGATTGTTATAGTGGTCCGAGACTCCCAGTCTGACCTACGAGTACCTCTTCACAGCACATAGGGTTGAGATACCTTATCAGAAATGATATGGCTGAGCTCCATTTGCTCACATGCTGTACGGGCACGAGAGAGTGGGTACGTAAGAGGCTGCTACTTCCTGAAGGCCATACACCCTTAAGACCTCGCCTGGGTCTGCCTCGGAGCTCATGCCCCTCACGATTTTGGACAGGGCCCTTATCAATGCGGATGCCAGTGTCACTGCACATGAGCACCTTTGAAGATGTCACTGCTGCAGGGGCATCCAAGCATGTCTGTTGATTTAAGGCAGCAACCCATCACTGAGGGTAAAAGGATGTACCTATCCTCCAGGTCAAGATCGTCAAAGGACCCAAACGGAAGTCCTCCCTGTATTTTGGCTAATGACCTTGGAGAAGATGCCAGGGATATCACCAACCCATCCTGTGGTATTCTGGTCCAGTCAAGACGGAGTTGAGGTTTTTCAGTTGTGAAATCTGCCACCCCCTTGCCCGAGTGATTAGGATGAAAGTCTTCTTCCTCAGATGGTAAGTAAGTGGTGAGACTGAATATGACGAGGACTGGAGAAGATCAAAAACTGTTGCAAGGGACCAGTAATGGCCTTCGTGTTGTGGAGGGGGATGCTGATGGAAGAGTCCCCACCTTATTAAGGACAAGTCTGGCTGGCAAGGCATGATACCAAAACATACCACAAAAGGTCCATTAGAGCCACCTAATGGACTGAGACAGTGGCAGGAGCACAGTCCATCCTTTGGACAAGACTAGAAAGGATGGACAAAATCAGGGACTACATCATTGGTAGGTTGCTGCACTTTAGCGAGTATGACAGTCCTCTATCAGAAATGGAATTGTTTTATGATGAATGTCTGTAATGCTCTGACCATGTCCTCTACGAGAGCTGGTGTATAGTTGGAGGTTAGAGACCACCAGAAAACCACCATGCATGAAGGTTCAAGGTGAAGTAGAGTTTCTATGTCAGGGTATTTGCAAGGCAGACCCAGTGTAATGGGAGAGAACTGAGACAAGCTCTTTGGGTCTCCCTGAATCTCGGTTGGGTTGGCCACTGGGAAGCAATGACAAGAGCCTTTTCCCTGAGGGCTTAGAGTTATGTGATGACATCTAAGAGAATTTTGGTCAGTGGTGGAATGAACGGGTATATATGCTACCATCTGTTCCAATCCTTCTTAGATATATCTGGATCTCCTACCACGCTCCATACCTGTTAGGTATAGCGGCAGCTGGTGTGTGTCTTTGGTCAAAAATAGGCTGATCTGTGTCAGCCAGTTGAACATACAGCTCTGGAGTGTCGGAGTGTCACTCATCAGAGGCCGACTTGAACCTTGAGAGGTTATCAGCCTGCTGGTTCTCCTCATTGAGCAGATACTGCACTGACATGGACAAATGGTAATGATGAACTGCCCACAGAATCTCCTCCATGAAGGGCATATGATTGCGTTACCCTGCTTGTTTATACCCTTACAATACACTGAAACCTACTTCCTCTATTCGGGAAGACAGAACATTCCTGGTGGAGGGGGGGGTGGGCTGATCTTCTGCATTGCCAGGATAATGATGTGGGAGGCCCTTTCCTCATCTGACCATGCACCTCGCAGTTGGTGCCCAGCGATGACTAAATGCCCCAGCCCAGATTGGTGGCATCTGTCACCACAGTCAGCTGGGGCTCTAGTAGGGAACATGTTATCCCAGTAGGAAAGCATAGTGGGCCCCAGACATGGTCAGAGGAGCCTTGAGAGACAGTGGAACGTGGTCTGGAATCTATTAGGTGATTTTCGCTCCACCAGAGCTGCACTGTTTACTTCCTTTAGTAAGCAATGACGACTAAGGCCCGATTCACACGCCCCATTTTGGTTCCAAGAGGCAGTCCACTGGCTTGACGCTGTCAGAATGTTGTGTATTCACATGACGCCTTCCTGGTCCATCCAGCATCGTGTGTGCTCATTGTTGCATGAGAGCCATGGCCGGTCGGTCTCTAAGGAATTTGGCTGGAATTGCTCTACTATTAGAAGAAGAGGAGGAAGAAAAAGTTCGTGGAAAGAGGAAAAGGTTATGGGTACACCAGTCACTGAAAAAGAGGAAGTTTGAGTTAGAATTCTGGATGCTGTATAAAGAACTGGCAGATGATGAGGTAAAAATTTTCAGTAGTCCTGCTGGAGCACTACCTTGGGAAGTTGGGAGGGATATGGCATATTCTGTATTAACGCCACTAAAAACAGTGAATTTTACCTGCAAACTAATGACACATTCACCTGGTTTGTTTACTTCCTTGCCAATCACTTTCCATATCTTATCTTTATGCAAATTATCACTGTATTCTTGTTCATCATATCAAATGACTCTTCATAAGAACGCACAAGATCGATCAGCCTTTCGTCCACGAAGCCAAACAATGAACTGTATGTGTTACCTACATGGATAAGGCAGTAACAGCGAGTCGTGGAGTGGACGGGTATGCTACGTGTCCTCATTCACATGAGCCATCACCAACCCTTCAGGCCGGCGTCAAGTCACCAGCTAGCTAACCAGGATTTCTCGAAAAGATATCTGTGACATGTCCGTCGGCTGACGGACGGCTGCCGCCATCGGCTTGAGGGACCATGTGAACAGTTACATTAGAATGCATGTAAGAAATTTCGATGGCGTCAAGCTGCTGGACTGCCTGTCTGAACCAAAACGGGTCATGTGAATCTGCCTTAAGCCAGCTGATGGGGAGGATTCCAGCCACAAAGCTAAGTCCAGGCAGGATCAATTCTCACTGTCTTTTTGGTCATTAATCATGAAAAGGACACCATAAGGACTTTCCATTGGAGCCACTATCTGTTGTCTGGTGACAGCCAGACCCTGATCTGCCTTGTCTCTCATTCCAGGCCAAGTCATGCAATACATTGCGAGGATTCCAGGGCGAACTTTTAAGCTGACAGAAACCCATATGCTCCTTCCAGTGCACAAGACCCAGCATGTAGCAGATTGACAATCCTTCCTGTTTACTGCCGGGAAGTCACTCATCAAGATATATCAACGTGTCCACCCCCTTCAAAACCAGTCTGTTTACCAACACTTTGGTTAGCCTTGAGAAAACCTTGGGAGGCAGGCAAATACTGAAGGAAGGGCACTGGAACTGATAAATTATGCAATCCATCAATATCTGGAACTGCAGATAGACTGGGACATACAAACGTTGTGAAAGTCAGCCATGATGAACCAGTCTCTCTTCCATAGGTAGAGATGCATATGAAACAATCATAATATGATGGTGAACTTGCTGAGACGGCTCAAGTCCACTAGCTTGTCCTTTCATGAATCCCACTTGAGATGGGTGAACAGCCAAGACAAGGACAATGTTCCTGAATTTGATTCCACCATCTCCTTTTGATGCATCTCGTCTGAATGAGGCCGAACACAGGATGAACCCACATACACAAGTAACGCATCTTGAGGGGAGGGAAGAAGCTCAGCTCACAGCCAGGTGAGCCTCATAACTGACCACTTTCACTGTCCAACCATATTTGTCCAGACATTCACATTGTCGATGAGGGACCTAGGAGAAGGCTTCAGAGGGCTAGTTCCTGTAGGACCAGGGTCTTCCTTTCCCATGACAACAGAAGAATTACTTGGATTATCTTCCTTTTTATTATTTTCCTCTTTGAGTGTATCTAGTGATGAGACCTTCCTACAGGGGTAACAGAAGGACTTCTCCTTGGACTAGGAGAACTTTAATCACTTAGGTCCCTGGCATCCAACCCATGAAGATGGAGAACACTTTTATTTCATAACAGAGAGCTCCCCTAGGGGAAGGCATGCTGTCAGGGGCAGGGTGATGTAGACCTCACTTACCCTCTTAGCTGGGATGAGGCCTGCTGGGATGAGAGAGGCTTGCATGAATGTTTTATTAATTGGCTGTTTGGATGAGACTACCAACTTCCCAACATCGTTCCTGGCCTTTGTGGAGTGCCTCAGTGTTGACTTGTACACAAGGGGCTACAGACAAAGTCCTGATGGACATGGGCGATTAGACATCGCGATTAGGAGAAGCCCCAACCAGTGCTAGAGAAGGGAGGCTGTAGCAAGGATGGGCCCCATGAAGGGAGCATCCCGCTGAGCATGAAGGCCTATTAAGAGGAGAGATGTTGACACTTCTGAGGCCCTCCTGTGGCATTTGGACAAAGAGAGTTTTGACCTGATCAGGTAGGCAATCAAGGTAGCTGGCCACATTTTTATGGTTGGGAGAAATATGTTCTGGATCACCATGGACAATGAATCATTGCTATTTCCAGTCACATCCCACATTGCCTCGTGGTCCAATTAAAGCTTCATCCAAGGGAAGGTTGAAATGGTGACAGGGATCTTGGTAAATGTTGTCTTGGCCTTTGATGCCAGTAACAGCCTCCGAATTCCCTTTGAGAGGCAAGGCCTGGGAGATGGCATGCAGGGAAATAAGGACCAAAGGAATTGCCAGGACATATTTCTTGCTGAGAAGCAAATGTTTTTATGGAAAATCATGAGACCTGTCCAGCATCTTGACCCTGCATAGGTCAATGCTTTTGTCATGTATGCTGATGCCAGAAGGGCCCAGCCACTATACAAAAGCTTTGGTTGCCTGTGTAAAGACGTTCTACGACAGCCTTGAGTTTGCTGCCACTTAAAAAAAAATCAATATCCTAGCTCAATTCCTCGTAGTCCGTTTCCTTGTCGTAGTTCAGAAGGTCCCACTGCAAAAGGCCTGAACCTATCTCATCTACATCCTCCCTTGCACTTTCAACATAGGGACTGGGCTGTGGGTCCCTAGGGCCCTGGTGCTGGGTGAAAGGAACTAATTAGTGATACCTTTCCTGTTCACAATCCAGTGAAAGATATGCTGATTGGCAAGAAGAGGGAACCTCCATACCAGAAAAGGCAGAGGGGAGGACAGCTGGTTCCTCCTGCCCTGTTTATGCTCCAGCATCACAGACAGCTGTAGCATAGATTGCGTTGTGGTCACACACACTTCTGTCATTGTCACAGGTGGCAAAGCTGACCATATGAGAAAGCAATGACTGGAGTTCCTCCTTGGTCTCACATGGGCATATCTGGCAAGTGGGGATGGGAGTGCCTTCATTGTGCCCATTAGAACGCTAAACTCACTGTTAAACTTTGGGGGGCACTCCTCAGCATGCTTCTTCAGGAACTTCCCAACGAGCTCTCCAGGGCGTTCCTCGTGGCAATTGCAAGTGCAGTCCTCAGGATGTTCCTGCCATTGGTGCCTTAGTCAGTCCTTGGGACACTCCCCAGCATGGCGGAATGATTGCCCTTGTTTTCTTGTGAGCTGGACATCACGGGAAGGGGGGGAGGCTGGAAGCAGTGGTGCAGGAGGCAACGCCCCCCAAAGGATGGCATAGATCCCCTAATCTCAGGGAGGATGTGCATGGGCTCTAGCTTCTGTGGGTAGAATTGATGTCATGGGAATGGGAACCTGAATGCTTGGAGTTTATGGCCTCGCATAGCTCTTCCCTCCAGGAGGAAACCTAGGTGAATAAAGGTCAGGGTGGAGAAGGTGTTCCATCCAGGAGAATTTCCTTGTCTTTGCCTGGTCTCTGTGGGTGCTTGTTTTCATTTCCATAAAACCACCCAAAATCAGCAGCACCCTAAGCACCAGCCTGCCCCTGCAGAGGGATGCTGCAGGGAAGGTGTAACTGGCAGGGAGGTTGGTGGGTAAACATGTAGGTACTCGAAGCCCCATCTCCATCGACAGAACCCCGGCAAGAGCCCGAGGTCGTTTTCCACTCCTAATATAGACCAGTCCCATGCCTTCACGAAGGTTTTTTGGCCTCTAAGCAGGGCATACTCCACGAAGGAATCAGGATTTGAAGCCAAGTGCTGGAACTGCAGCCAAGACCTTCATACCAGGGAGTGCTTTCAAAGGAAAGTGGTCCCTGCCACAAAGGGATCCTTAATGGAATGCACCAGATGGTCCAAGGCTGTCAGCCTCTCGGAGCAGCTCCAGAGGTTGGACTCGGCATAGGAACATCAGCTTAAAACAGGTGAGTGCAGGGCGTCAATAATGCGAACCATTAGGGTAGGCAAGCTTTCCTGGATACTGAACAAAAGAGACAGGAATAACAGTGCAACCCAATGAGTATGCTCATTAAATTCTACTACTCTGCTCAAGCTAACACATGCGGACACTAGGAGAAGGAGATAAGGCTGGCTTTAGTTTGCCCAGTCTCCCCAAATGATCCACTGAGTAACACTGCTGTTCCCCACCTTCCTCCACCCACCCCCCTTTCATGTTTCTACCAGCCACTCTGGTCCACGACCCCAGAGTCATGCCTCCCACCCGAATTTCACTTCCAGTCACACCCCCACCCAACCATGCCATTCAAACCCACGCAATCCACTCACCACATCGCCACCCACTCCCACCTGAACTCTCACACTCACCAACAAAACATCCCCATTAACCCCCATTCCAAGGTAGCTGGGAAGGGAGTATGGAAGAAAGGGAGGGACGAAGCAAGGGGCAAGGAATGGCAAACGTAGAGAAGCACAGAAGAGGGGAAGGGGAAGGGGAAGGGAGTCTGGAAGAGAAGTGCAGAGGAGAGATATATAGGGAAAAAGAGGCATGGAGGAAGAAAGGAAGAGTGAGAGGGAGGTGGAACAATAATCTCGTATTGTGGTGAGGTGAAGAACCACTCTTAATCTCCTCTCCAAACGTAGTGGCTATGTGGGATCCTAACAATATGACTAGCATCCCTTCACCAGCCATTAATGGACAGTAAGGCCAGAGTGGGCAGGAAGTGATCAGCAACAATGGAATATCACAAATAAAAACAATAGTAGGCTACACGCAAAAGATAGGCAAAAATAAGGCACTACAGTCCAAAGTCAATTCTCGGAAACATTGATGTCTTAGTTATGTTGCACAATGGACTGTCGTCAGTAATGCTATAATTTGGGAAGCGTGAACACCCTTCCCCCCTCAGTGATTCTTGAGGGGATCGGACCCCTTCCAAAAAAAAAAACGATCATAAATGGAGGAAAGTGAGTACATGGATTTCAGAGGAATTAGGTAGGTCAGTTCCTCTGTTTCCTCGATAATATCCTCCAGTATACAAAATTTTCCACCATTATTTTTAAGGGGGGGGGGCAGTCCCTCTGCAAAAATGATTAAGGACACAAAGTATGGGATGGAGGGCAGATAATACCTTAATATCTTAGCACAAGTTGTAGAATGGACTCCTATTCGCTAACTACTACTGCTACTGCTACAATTATTACTACTACTATTACTACTTCTACTGCTACTAATACCACTGCTGCTGCTGCTACTACTACTACTATTAGGCCTACTACTTCTATTATTACTACTAGTACTGCTACTACTACAACTACGACCCACTACTCTCGATAGCTTGGTCTTAGGTACTTGTAGGAAGATAGGGAAATCGATCATGGTTTGTTAAGCACAGCCAGAATAAAGTAGTGAGACGTAGTGTCAACGAGGTGAGTTACAGCACTCTTGGGTTGCTGAGTTTTTATTACACGGTTATACCAATAGTGAGTTACAGCTTAACGGAGCGTGACCCTAGTGTCGGACCTTCTCTCTAGCCTCTCTCTCCCCTTTCTGATCTAAAGGGAATCTCTCCGACATTATTTATAGCTTGGAGTGGATGTGGGTGTGAGTTGTAGTGTCTGGTAGATTTCCATCCACATGGACTAACTGACTAGGGCTGGTTACTCCACGTGTTTGAATACGTCATGAAATTCTTGGTCGTCTGGACTTCGAGGATGTTTGAGATACATCATATGGTTAAGGATTCTTGATGGTCTGGGACAACAAGAATGTGGATATACATTATGTGAATTGACATTCCTAGTGAGAACTGTGTATGTCTCCAACAGACACTACATCCTGTACATTGTGTTTATGAGATTTATACTAATGCCTATAATAATGTCTATATAATGTCTACATATCGCTCGATCACGTGAAACTGGGGTACCATCGACAGTAAATATTGTCCTAACATATTAATGCATATTATATACACATTACAATCAACCTGTAATCAAGTGAAATACATAATATTGTAAAGTTACATAATTGGGATAATGTAGTCACCGTAGTTATAAAAGTGTACCTGTAGTATAATACTCGTATAATAGTAATAGTAAAAGAATACAATGGCAAGTCTACTGTAGTCAGTTATACAAAACATTATATGAGATGGACTTGCTGTGCATATTCATATATAAATGAGATATGATAGTATAATTAAAGTAAGCCTACTGTATATTATGTGTAACCCATATTTTGTTATTTTGTATAAAATACATATACAATATTTACTCAGTTTGTCTTACTAGTACAGAACAGTTCTTAAACACTGATTTTAGGTTAGCAGTCCTTGCTTTCATTCTGTGCATGGCCAGAATTAATACAGCAAATATGATGGAGAAAATTACAAAGATGACTGGAGCTGGGCTGTGTACATAATATGGGTTGAACATAATCCTACTGTATTCTTCCCAGGGTTGTAATGTCTGATTTATTACTTGCATGGTTTCATACTTGGGTGAAGTCAACTTAATGTGTGCATTTACACATAAGTTCATCCTAGATAATGGCTGGAAGTATTTGTGTGTGTGGTTGAGAATGGCATAATGGTTTTTATTGAGCAAGATTGACAGTGCAGGTGTCAGGACTGCACAGGAATCTGGTGAGATGTATAAACCGGTTGTTGATGTATGGGCTGGAGGTGTGTCTGGGCAAGTCACAAAAACCGATGTATTTTGAGTGAAGTAGAAGAACTGTGAATGTCCAATGCATTGATGATGGATGGGTTTATCTGGAGCAAATGTGAAGTTGCAATGTTGAGGGATGTCATGATCTTTTATGATAGCCATTTCACATTACGTGTCTCCTGGGATGTCACGCTTCTTATACCGTCTGTAATTATACTTCACTAGTCCGGGTACCCGGCGTCGCCCGGGCCAAGAAGACGAACACTCTAACCCTATTTGTTCTAGTTCAGTTTTTCTTTCTACTCCAGAAAGACCATGTACCTCTTATGCTTTTGAAGAGGGATTATAAGAGGTCCAAGAACTCTGTATTTCAGTTTTCGCCGACTAATGCACAGTATTTGTACACACTTTTTTACTGTTACCGGTGACTTCAAATGACCTCGGAGGATAACCTCACATAGCCTATGTCTGAACCGGAGGTCTTGTGAGTCTCCATACCAAAAATTGGCCTGTAGGAGTACCCGGCCTTGCCCGGGCCAAAAAGGCTAATACTCTACCAGTGACCTCAAATGACCCAGATCTGAATTTTGACACCCCTAAAACCATCCTTGGGACACCCTGATTCAGAATATATAAGGGTCTGGGGGTCTCTGGCCCTTGGTTTGGGCGTGACTGAAGTACAAACAAACAACGCGACTCTCTCCTCTCTCTCTCTCTCTCTCTCTCTCTCTCTCTCTCTGTATATATACATATATATATATATATATATATATATATATATATATATATATATATATATATTGTTACATAGCCTATGATTTCATCATCCTTTGTGTAATTCTAACGTACAGTTGCTGCATGTTTGATCACGAGCGTGTTCTGCCTCAGTCCCCCCCTTCTACCGTTATAGTAGAGTAAGTCGTTCTCTCTGTTATCCAGAGCGGGATTGTCAACTCTTTGTCCCCATGGCCTCATTTGCGCGTCCTTCTTACAAGTTGTATCAAGCTCTGCTGGCCCCTATATAATGAGCTCAGTCTCTGCATCATTGCCACTTAGATCTGCTCCTCATTTTGTTCACATCTCTGTCCTCCCCTGTACAGATATTATTATTGTGAGTGCAAGAAATCTCCAAACATCTAGCAGCTGTGTGTAATTTGAGTATAACTGTTGTATTTTTTCTTGTACTGTGTAGCATAAGGTTAATTCTTACGCCTAGTGAGGTTTTTGATTAATGTTGGGTTTTATGTCAGTCATTTTTGATAATAGTTTGTATCTGTAATAATTTATCTTGCATTAACTGAGCATTACCCGGTGTATTTTCGTTTTATCAGGGCTGACTTAGGTAAATTTACTCTTGCTAATTTTGTGTTAATAGAGGCTATTGCAGTTAACCATATATTTAACCTGTTTTTTGCCATTACATTATCCTTATGAGTCCTGAATGTTTTGTTGTTAGTTTGAGCATTAAACTTTAACTTGTAATTTTACCTAACTCTTTTGTTTTGAACCTGGAACTTTACGGGACAGTAGTGATTTTTAGTATTCTCACTTAAAGTGTACATTATCTTTCTCTGTTCCGTAACATAAATTTGGCGACCTCGCCAGGATATTCAGGATATTATCATAAGGATATTGCTCGATATTTTGTGACTGTTACTTATTCATGATGTCTACTATTACTACACTTGATGAAGCCAAAGATTTTTTGTCAAATGTGCAAACAGTGTGTGATGTAGAAAACAGAACAAAGAATGAACTTAAGCTTGTTGCTCAACAATTGGGAATTGCTGTTCGCTCTCATCATTCTAAAGATCAAATTGTTGACATGATTAATGAAAGCTTGTTTAATGTAACTCCTCGAAATGAGCAAACGCAGATTGAATTAGCTAAGTTACAGCTAGCCCTGCAGGAGTCTCGTGCTAAGGAGGCTGAATTTCAGGCCCGTTCTAAAGAGGCTGAGGCACAAGTTGAAGTTGCTAGGATTCAGGCAGACCATGAGTATCGCATGAAACAAGGTGGAACTGGATCATCTAGCTCTGATGATTTTGATGTGGCTAAAAATGTTAAACTTGTCCCTCCTTTTAATGAATCTGATTTAACAAAGTATTTTCAGTTGTTTGAGAGGGTAGCTACAGGTTTTAATTGGCCCAAGGAGTATTGGCCAGTACTCCTTCAAACTGTTCTCACCGGTAAAGCTCAAGTAACTTATGCATCTTTGCCTCAGGATCAGTCTGATAATTATGATGTAGTTAAGAGCTTGATTCTTAAGGCCTATGAGCTTGTTCCTGAAGCTTATAGAGTAAAATTTAGGACAACTTACAAGCAAGATAAGCAATCCCATGTTGAGTATGCAAAAATCAAAGAAGATTTGTTAGAGCAGTGGTTAAATTCTAAGAATGTGGATTCTGATTTTGACAAATTTAAGCAGATGATTTTGCTGGAGGACTTCAAAAGGTGTATTTATAAAGATGTAAGCCTATATCTTGATGAGAAAAGAATAGATAATTTGTCTGATGCTGCAGTTTTAGCTGATGAATATGTTCTCACTCACAAGAGATATTCTAAAGAAAAACGGAAAGCTGAGAGTAAGTACGTTGCCTCTACTCAGAGTACAGGTAACAGGAAAGAGAATAAGGATGATGTTTCTCAGGAAGTAAATACCAGCTTCACCTCTAGATTTCAGAAAAGTAAATGTACTTATTGTAGTAAGCTTGGTCATACTACGGAGAGATGTTTCAGGAGACAGCGTGATGTGAACAAAAAGGAGTCTTTAAATATTCAGTCAATTGGTCTAGTGTCCACTCTTGAGAGTTCCCAGAATTCTTTAACTGAGTTAACTGAACCTGCTTTGAGGGGTAACTTAAATTCTCATGATGGAGCTCCTCTTTTGAGCAGTAACGTGGGTGACACTCTCAAGAGTTAATGTGCTAATTTCCTGTCTGATGGTTTTGTCAGTCCTCTGGACAGTAATGACAGGAAATCAGTTAAAATATATCGTGATACAGGTGCTTGCCAATCCCTTATGCTGACCAGTGTTCTAGACTCTAATGTTAATTCCTCTGATGAAACTGTAATCTTACAAGGTGTAGGGAATAACTACTTCTCTGTCCCTCTGTGCAGAGTGAATTTAGAGTCTGGTTTTGTTAATGGTTCCGTTATGGTTGGGTTGGTTGAGACACTCCCAATGTCAGGTGTAACTTTCTTACTTGGAAATGATATTGGTGGAAGTCAAGTGTGTCCAGCTCCTCAGTTGTCTAGTGAGCCAGTGGCTGCGACCCAGGATTGTGATGTCCCTGATGTGTTCCCTGCATGTGCTGTCACTAGGGCTAAGTCTAAAGTTACTGGTGATTTAGAGGATAATGATGATGATGATGTTATCCTAGCTGACACTTTTCTTGCTAATTTGGACCACTCACCAGATGAGGCAGTACCCCGTAGTGTTGATAATTTGTCTCGTCAAGAGTTGGTTGAGTTGCAGGTTGCTGACCCTGAGTTGAAAGGTCTAGCTAACTCTGCTTACAGTGAAGAAGAGTCAGCCGGTGCTTCTACTTGTTATTATGTAAAGTCAGGAGTACTTATGAGGAAGTGAAGACCCCCAACAGCATCAGTCGACTGTGAATGGGAGGTTATACATCAAGTTGTCATCCCTAGTGTTTGTAGGCAGGATATCATTAGAGTGGCTCATGATTCCAGTTTGGCAGGACACCTTGGAGTGAGGAAGACTGTGGCACCATTTTGAAACCCTTCTACTGGCCAGGTATCTTCAGAGATGTTTCCTGGTATTGTAAGTCTTGTCACACCTGTCAAGTTGTGGGGAAGTGTAATCAGACCGAAAAGGTTGCACCTCTAGTTCCCATTCCTCCTTTTGAGGCGCCTTTCACCCGTGTGTTGGTGGATATTGTGGGCCCTCTTCCTAAGACTTCTTCAGGATTTTCTTATGTGTTGACCCTGATTGATAAGGCTACTCGTTATCCTGAAGCCATTCCACTTAGAAATATCTCAGCAAAGAACGTGGTTAAGGAAATGCTAGGGTTCTTCACAAAGTTTGGTCTGCCCAAGGAGGTACAGTCAGACCGGGGAAGTAATTTCATGTCAAATGTTTTCAAGCAGTCTCTGAAAGAGTTGGGCATCACCCAGATCACGTCTTCAGCTTACCATCCCCAGACGCAAGGAGCGTTGGAGAGATATCATCAAACACTCAAATCAATGCTCAAGAAATACTGTTTGGAACATCAGAAAGACTGGGATAAAGGTCTTCCATTCGTTGTGTTTGCCGCAAGAGAATCTCCAAATGAATCACTGGGCTTCTCACCTTTTGAACTACTGTTTGGCCATGAAGTAAGAGGACCCCTTAAGTTACTCAAGGAATGCTGGCTGTCGGAGGAAGATGACGTCAACCTGCTGGAGTATGTGATGAAGTTCAAAGAACGGCTGTCCACTGCTTTACAGCTGGCAAGAGAGAATTTGGGAGCTGCTCAGGAGAAGATGAAGACTTGGTATGATAAGAAGTCCAGGTTACGCCACTTTCAGCCAGGAGATCAGGTTTTGATTCTGCTACCAGTTCATGGGCAACCTCTTCAAGCCAAGTTTAGTGGCCCTTATTTCGTGGAGAAGAAACTCAGTGATGTCAACTATGTCATCGCCACACCAGATCGTAGAAAGAGCAAGTAACTATGTCACATCAACATGCTAAAGTTATATCACAGGCGGGACGAAAATAATCCAGTCTGCACTGTAGCTGTTCCACCCGAGTCTGCAAGTGAAGCTCTCCCATGCAGTATGAGCCTGAGTGATAGTTTGGGGAAGAATCCTGATATCATGAATGATCTCCAGACTAAGCTTTCTCATCTACCTCCCAAGGAATGGCAGGAGTTTTCGGCATTACTGCAGGAGTACCCGCAAGTGTTCCGTGCCACTCCAGGAAGAACCACTGTGTTGATGCATGATGTCGATGTTGGAGACGCAAAGCCAATTAAATTGCCTCCTTACCGTGTGAACCCAGTGAAAGTTCCTCTCATCCAGAAGAAGCTTGGCTACCTGTTGGACCACAAGATGATTGAGCCCTGTCAGAGCGAGTGGAGTTCTCCTGTCACTCTAGTCCCTAAGCCAGGTGGGTCACAGCGGCTTTGCATTGACTACAGACGTGTTAATCAGATAACCAAAACAGACACTTACCCTCTCCCTCGCGTGGAAGATTGCATAGACAAGATCGGAAAGGCTAGGTACATAAGTAAGTTTGATTTGTTAAAGGGATACTGGCAAGTACCTATGACTGAACTTGCTAGGGAGATCTCATGTTTTGTAACACTAGGAAAGACTTTTGCATGTTCTGTAATGCCATATACAGATTGTTTTAGAGTAATAAGAAATTTCCTTTGTAAATTTCTTTTTTCTTTGTGGGGAGGTGTTACATAGCCTATGATTTCATCATCCTTTGTGTAATTCTAACGTACAGTTGCTGCATGTTTGATCACGAGCGTGTTCTGCCTCAGTCCCCCCCTTCTACCGTTATAGTAGAGTAAGTCGTTCTCTCTGTTATCCAGAGCGGGATTGTCAACTCTTTGTCCCCATGGCTTCATTTGCGCGTCCTTCTTACAAGTTGTATCAAGCTCTGCTGGCCCCTATATAATGAGCTCAGTCTCTGCATCATTGCCACTTAGATCTGCTCCTCATTTTGTTCACATCTCTGTCCTCCCCTGTACAGATATTATTATTGTGAGTGCAAG
The DNA here is from genome assembly GCF_032717465.1 of Coenobita brevimanus. Taxonomy (NCBI): domain Eukaryota; kingdom Metazoa; phylum Arthropoda; class Malacostraca; order Decapoda; family Coenobitidae; genus Coenobita; species Coenobita brevimanus. The sequence continues at coordinate 35,992,760 of NC_137037.1, forward strand.
AAATCTCCAAACATCTAGCAGCTGTGTGTAATTTGAGTATAACTGTTGTATTTTTTCTTGTACTGTGTAGCATAAGGTTAATTCTTACACCTAGTGAGGTTTTTGATTAATGTTGGGTTTTATGTCAGTCATTTTTGATAATAGTTTGTATCTGTAATAATTTATCTTGCATTAACTGAGCATTATCCGGTGTATTTTCGTTTTATCAGGGCTGACTTAGGTAAATTTACTCTTGCTAATTTTGTGTTAATAGAGGCTATTGCAGTTAACCATATATTTAACCTGTTTTTTGCCATTACATTATCCTTATGAGTCCTGAATGTTTTGTTGTTAGTTTGAGCATTAAACTTTAACTTGTAATTTTACCTAACTCTTTTGTTTTGAACCTGGAACTTTACGGGACAGTAGTGATTTTTAGTATTCTCACTTAAAGTGTACATTATCTTTCTCTGTTTCGTAACAATATATATATATATATATATATATATATATATATATATATATATATATATATATATATATATATATATATATATATATATATATATATATATATATATATATATACAGATTCACATGTGCCACCATTGCGATCATGTGGCTTTTACATCGAGATGTTAGCTTCTTTTAGGACACAGTAATATTTTGTAATTCTTTTAAGTTTGCATGCATATCGAAGGACTTGGTACACAGTTTCCATGTTTTCTCTTAATGCACAAGAAGCTGCATATCTACTTTATTCCAACTATGGCGCAGTTCTAGCCAATATTTTTTTGCATAATGCTACTGAGAGACAAAACAGCAGGCAAACAAAGAAACCGAACCAAAAACATGACCTTCTTAGCAGAGATGAAAATCTCCTATGGCGATGGGGGGGCGCGGTAGCAAAGTGGTAGCGCGCTGGACTCGTAATCGCGAGCCTGGCCCGGGCTGCCGTGCTGGGAGTGGTAGCTCGCTCCTGTAACCCTAGCGGGGCTGTATAGGCCAATACAGGGCTTAGCTCGGGGGAACTCCATTTCTCCCATTTTTCCCATGGCGATGAAAAAATTCCCGGACGAATATTGCATGGGAAAGTTATGAATTAAACAGGAATATATTGTTCAGTGCCATTACTAATATGACAGCACCACCACTGTCAAGGCACCGCTACACCACTACCACCATTAATATCTCTCACTGTTATCACTGTAAGCTGCCACTGTACATATTGACCTCAATAATGTTTCCACCAACATAATGTTCAGTGTATAATATGGATACCATTGAGCCTCCAACAATAACATTGTCACAGTGCAGTGCATCACAATGATACTCCCCTCTGATTTGTGCTCATTAATTCCTCCAGTATTTAAAGGTGGACGAAACAGTGCAATCGTAGAGTATTATGCCGAAGGGACACTAGATGTTATCCAGATGCGATTTGCCCTCTGTCTAACCACAGTGAATAACATAGGTCAACTCATGAAAGGTCGGTCGGACCTTATACTCCATTTTCACATTCCAGCTCCCCCCTCCCATAAAAAAAAAAAAAAAAGGAAAGATTTAAAAGTGCATAAATATACCCAACAACCATAGTAAATGAATTGGTGAATGAAAAAAGAAAGGAGTAAGACAAAACCTTCAACATGCCAGATGCTGGAAGACACTAATTTAACGAATTCTTAACTCTTTGCCGGTCAGGACTATCCTAGCATAATATAAGAGTTTGACGGTGGGCAGCATAGAGGACTCAGATGCAAAATCAGAAATTAAATAATCAATTAAATCATGGCCGTACATTGCACTACAATTTGAGGGGAACTGTGAAGTGGGAAGTAGACAGCATAAAAGGAAAAGAGAATGGGAATGACTTTATTGAGGTAGAAAAAGATATGAGGATGAGAAAGAAACAGATTGATGAGGGAAACAAACTAGATAGGAAAAGAAATGTGAGGGATAGAACATGTAGGAGGAAAGACAAATGAAGAGAAGGGGATGGAGGAAGGGAGAGAAAGAGACGAGGGAGGGAGGGCTGACAGAGACACCTCTTATCTGTATTGTACACTTGACCGGGGTGAAGAGAAGGAGAAAGGAGGCAAAGACGGAAAAGGAAGGGGGATATAAGGGAGGCAAAGGGAGAGTAAAGGAAAGATGGAACTGTATTTGAGAGAGAGAGAGAGAGAGAGAGAGAGAGAGAGAGAGAGAGAGAGGGTAAAGAAAGTGAGAAGGGAAAGAACAGAAAGTAATGAAGAAGGAAATTAAAAAAAAAGTTGGGTATCTTGGAAAGGGAGAAGGCGGAAGATCATGCGGTCAAGACAGAGAGGGAATATGAGAGGAACGACAAGAAAGAGAAAGAGGAAGAATGTAGAGGAGAAAGAAGGGGGAAAAACTAGGAAGAAAGAAACAGATGTAGTGAGAGCGAGACAGGGAATGGAGGAAGGAATGGAGGATAGAAAGGAGAAGTGGCGAAAGATATGAGAAAGTACAGAAACAAAAGATCTGTCATGGGCAGGAAAAAAGTAGACCCGGGGAAGAAGGAAAAAAAAGGAAAAGATAAATTGAAAACCGGATGATGAAATGAGAGAGAGAGAGAGAGAGAGAGAGAGAGAAACTGCAATTGCATTGGAGGAGATAAACTGATAGAAGCGAGATGAAAGTGGACAGAGTATAAAAATGAGGGAAGGGAGATTGAGAAAAGAGTGCATTTAATGATGAGAGAGAGAGAGAGAGAGAGAGAGAGAGGGGGGTAGGATTGAATGTACTTGAGAATCTAGATTAACTAAAATGAAATTGTAGCAAACAGTTATACAGCATTTGAGAGGTAAAAATGTTAACAGCTCTATAAACAGAATCACGCTATTTTTCGTGTCTCATTAATATCACCTTCCTTACACAATCCATTCCTTCATTTGTAACGCTGCTGTGATCTTCCTTATATCATATGACTTACGCATGTTTCATCTTTTTAAATTAATTCCTTCTTTTTACTTTTTATTTTTACGCATTTTGGATTTCAGGCTTCCGCTTATTAGTTCACCCTGACCACGTCTCCTTCGTTCACCTTATGCTGCCGGTGTTTTTCGTCATTTTCCGGCATTTTCTCTACAGGTCGGTGACCTAGTAAGGCAATACAACAGATCTACACCTTTTGTATAACACTTCTTCGTGGTTAGCGTGACATTCTAATTTTAATATCCTGGTACAGCTCAGCATTCAAGACTGTGAGAAGGCAAGTGTAGGCTAAAGTAGAGTAGACAGAGAATAGAAAAAAGCAAAAGATAATAAGTGAATGTGAAGCTAAGAAAACCATTTCCTTGGTCCCTTTTAGTAATTGTCTAATAATATATGTCCACATCTAACCTTTCTCTACTAAGACACGGGTATTTCTTTTTAACACTAGCAAAAGTTTCCCATTGCAGTCTCATGTTTGCTCGGTACATCCAGTATCACTAATAGCTACGATTGATGTTGCATATAGCTAGAATAAGACCTACCCTCATCATTATCATTATCATCTCTCCCCTGTACCTTGACCTTATTTATGCTTCTCATTTTGCCACATTTCTAACCTCACTAACTTCCCATTAGACTTCTATCTAACTACGACCACCTACTTGATGCATCAGCTCTGAACTGTCTCAAGCTACACCCCGCGTCCACCAAATGATCTAAGGATCGAATTTTTGTCTTTGTTCTGTGACTTTAACCTTTGATAGAATACATGTACCCTCAGAATTGCATTTCTTAATTTCTCTCTGGCCCAACCCGATACCAGTAAAATGAGCGCGTAATGAGCGAGCGAACGTTTGTACGCCTTTCATCAAATATTTTCATCTTGGTGTAAACTTTCAACATTTCTGGTGAGGTAGTTGAACAATAACAGAGGAATATTTCAGCTAAAATATTTTTACTACCTCACGTTTTCTTTCTCTCTTGCCGTATGTTTTCTCTCTGGATCAGCATATAGCGAGGCGCCGTAGCATTTATCATACGCACGATGTTCATTTCTCTGATCCAGGCTTACAGTGTCAATGGACTGCGTCGGTAAAGGCTTGGCTAGTGATCGAATGATAAAACACAGAAATGGGGCGATTACCCTTGCTGATTCCATCCCCCAAACATAGAAAAAACGTTCATGTAAAATTATGAGCTCAATATCTGATACTGAATTGTTAGAATTCATGCAAGAAAACAGTGTTACAACAGGATTTTTTTATTAATTCAATTTCATAGTGGAGCATGTCAACTGAAGCCCTCGGTACATTCCCTACGAATGCTGGGATTCCAAGGGGTTTCTTTGGTTTCATGAGAAATATATAGCTAAAAACAAAATTTATAGAATTTATCTACCACCTGCTGAAAGAATTTCTTCTCTATCTCACATAGTAAAAAATTTTTAATCTCTGAAAACCATCGCGGCTGGGCCGTGTCGTGTTGGGCTGCACATTTCTCAGCTGAACATAAACATCGCTGCGCTCGCTCACTTGTGATCAGCTTCTGTTCAAATCTGGCCAATACAGTTTGAGGTGACTTTGTCCAACGACCTTGGCCTATGATCTTTTTTTGACCTGGACCTTAGATAGTTTTCAAAATCGATACTCTTATGTCCTGTTATAACCCACACCCTTCAACAAAGTTAGTTTACATTCGATAAAAACTACGTAGGTTGACCTTGCCATGTGACCCTGGCGTTTGACCTGTTCTTTATCAAAAACAGTAGGTCAACCGCCGTGATGATCCCCGATTCATTCGCCAAATTTACTCCACACAAGATCAATATTATTTGAGTTATTTTGTTCATACACAGACAAAGAGGGCAAACAATGGCCATGTTGTATGTGCATGACCTTTAACTAATTGTTTACAAAACTGAATCTCCCATTCCCTCCTGACCCAACAAGTCTGGTCTAAATCGAATAAAACTGAGTTGTCTTATTGATGCCCACACAGATGCAACAAACTCTGGCTATGCCCTATGACCTCGATCTATGACTTATTGTTCTCAAAAGCAATGGATTTCCTCCTTGTCTGACCGTTAACTCATTCACCAAGTTTAGTTGAAACTGGATCAAAACTGAATCAATTTGTTAAAACACACACACACACACACACACACACACACACACACACACACACACACACACACACACACACACACACACACACACACACACACAAGTAGAACTTTGACCTTACATTTTGACATAAACTTAGGACCGAATGTTCTCAGACTTAATAAACTAAAATCACTTCATTCTTTCCGTGCCCTCGACTTTCCCCTAAAGTTTGGTTAAAATTGGATTAAGACGATTAAAGTTGATTTTGCTTGCTTAATGTTTGACCTAGCCGTTTGACCTTGACCTTTGACGCATTGTTTTAATAACAATATTATTCCTCACCAAAAAGCCCTTAACCCTCCTACCAAGTATGATTAAGATCGGATATACTGTATACTCATTGAGTTATTTACTCACACACACACACACACACACACACACACACACACACACACACACACACACTCAAGGATGAAAGCATAACATGTGCTCTCGCTTCGCTGGTGTGGGTGTATTTAGAAAGTTATTTGAATTTGAGCAAATGAAAGCCATAACCTGCATCTGGGATGTAATTTATGTAGCCTCAGCATCAAAACGAAATATCCTTATACAACAATTGCATATATATATATATATATATATATATATATATATATATATATATATATATATATATATATATATATATATATATATATATATATATATATATATATATATATATATATATATATATATATATATATATATATATATATATATATATATATATATATATTTATTTATATATATATATATATATATATATATATATATATATATATATATATATATATATATATGGAGTCTTTGTGGAACAGTGGTAGAGTGTGCGTTTCGCACGCTGGTGAGTGCGGGTTCCCCTCCCGCCAGAATTGTAAAATCTTTGGGAAGCATTCACCAAGCCACTTGCTACTCTGGCGGACACAAGGGGTGCTGTGGTTGAACCAGTGTCGCATACTAGTATGCTTGCACCCAATCAGCTTAAGGCGGGCTGATTACACTTGGTTCACAGACTACACACATACCCAAAGCCACTACAACACTATACTTACATTTACAAGCACTTCTCACCCTACATACAGTCTCTACCAGACAGCCTAAGCCACTTGGTAGAGATACATTGGCTGTATCGTCCCGACTTCGGTCGGGATAGGCCGGTCCTGCAGTGGATACTCAAACGGCTGCTGCTGCTGATATATATATATATATATATATATATATATATATACCATTATATAAATAGCTGTATAGGTAGATAGATACAGAGATAGATATAGATAGATAGATAGATATGCGTGAATACTGTTAAGTAAAGGGGATAGGTTGACTGATTGATTGACAGACTGCCACTAATCACAGTACCTTACTTCCTCAGGCTGGACGGCAGGACAGCCAGACTTCGCTGCGCCGCTGAATAACGTGTCGGTGCCAGTGGGGCGGGACGCCACCTTCGCATGTATTGTCAACGACCTTGGGGGGTACCGGGTGAGTCTTCCCCCCACCTACCTCCCCTCACACCCTGCCCTATCACCCTTTCCGCAGCTCCATCACTCTGCCGCTGCCTTACACCCATTCATCCCTGCCATTCCTAACCTTATCCCGCCATGCCTCTCCCTTCCCTGCCCTAACCCTGCTTAGGTTTGCCCTGTACAACTTTACCATGCCTGTCATGCCCTGCCTCACCTTACCTTACCTTACTTTTACCTTCCCTTCCCTTCCCTTCCCTTACCTTGCCTTACTTTACCTTACTTTACTTTGCTGTCCCCTATCCTGTCCAGCCCTGCCTCATTTATCCTTGACTTACCATGGTCAGCCCTTCTCACGGTGCCCCACAAGTACTTCACATTGCCCAGCCCTGCCTTACCTGGTCTTACTTTTTATTACCTTGTATTTCCTCACCTTACTTTCTCCAGCTTTCCCCTGCTTCACTTTTCCTTGATTTACTGTACTCTGTCATCCTTGCCTTTTCCAGCCTTCCCCCCGCCCTGTCTTGCCTTGCCCTAACCTTGCCCTTATCTTGTCCCGTCAGACATCTCTGCCTCACCTTACCCTTCTGCCTTACACTCTTCTGCCTTCCGTAACCTTGTACAGTACTGCTGTGTTTTACATTGCCTCGTCCTTCCCTGCCTCACCTTGTCTGCTTTAGTTTTTGCTGCCCTACTTCACCTTGCCATATCTCACCTCATCTCACCCTTCTCTGCTTCACCTTGCATTTAATCAATTTTTCCTGCCTCACCTTGTCCTGCTTTACCATGCCCTTCCCTTCTTCACCTTCCCCTGCCTTCATCTTGCCCTTCTCTCCTGCCTTATTTTGACCTGCTTCACTTCACATTGCACTTCCCATCATCACCTTACCCTGCATTACCTTGCCTTGTCCAGCCCTACTTTACCTTGCCTTGACTAACCCTGCCTCACCTCATTTTACTCCGCCTTGCCTTGCTTCGCCTTCCTTTATCCGAACTTGCTTCACTTTGCCCTCCCCTGCCCTGCCTTACCTTGCCCTTCCCTGCTCTGTCTCTTCTTGTTGTGCCCTTCCCTCCCTCACGTTGCTTTGACTCACCATGCTTCGCCTCACCATGTCCTCCCCTGCCCTTCCTCTCTACCCTGTCTCACCATGCCCTGCTCACTTGCCCTGTTCTGTTTCACCTTTCCCTTCCTCCCTTACCATCTTACTCTTTTCCTCTCACCTTGCCTTGCCTACCTTACTCCTTCTGTCCCTCTACTTTGTTCTCTTTTTTGCCCTACCTTATTTCAACTTGTCCAGCCTTACCCTCTCCTCTGTCCTTTTGCCTCATTTCACCTTTTCCTTTTTCAACATGGCTTGGTTCACACTGGCTTAACTCAGCTCATTGTACCTCATCCAAACTCCTCCTCACCGCACCCTGTCCTGCCTCGCCTAATATGCCTCATTTTGCTCTGCTGCTCCTATTTTTGCCGTGCCTCACGCCATCTTACCCCCAACCTGCCTCACCTTGCTCTTCCCAGCCCTTTTCTGACCTACACTCATCCTTCCTCATACTGTCTTGCCTCACCCTGGAAAATGTTACCTCACCTTGTATTATCCTGTTGTGCCTCACCCTGTCATTCCTTAGCCTGCCTTATATCAGCTTGCCCTGCTTCACCTTGTCTTTATCTTAGAAAGCCTTACCTCACTTCACCTAAATCTTCCATGCCTGACATCACGCCATACCACACCGTGGCCTTTCCCTCGCCAGTATCGTAGCCAGGTCTCCACATATGGAGAGGCCAAGGTAGGGCCAAGCCCTGATCATGGGATGAGGGGAGTAGAGGTTATTATTGCGCAGTGTGCACCCATTAAATATTTAAATTCGAAATTTTAAACAGGAGACTACTGAAAGGCCAAGGGTTTGCCTGGGGACCTAGGCCTTGTCAGCTCCCCCCCCCACCTCATTTGCAACTCCACTGTCCCTCATCCTGTTTCATATCACCTCATCTTACTTCGCCCTACCTCAGTTCACTCTTCCTCCCCACCATACCTATCCCTAATCATCCCCATCTTGAAATCTGCACCGCTTTTGCTTTTCCACCTCAGTTTGCTTCTCCTCAGACTGCGTCACCTTAGTCTGCCTCTCCTTGGCCTGTCTCAATCAACTTTCTTCACCTCATCCTGCCTCTCAGCCTTCCTCACGTCAGCCTTCTTCACCTTAGCTTGCAACACCTCAACCTGCCCTTCCTTGTTCCTGGAACAGCTGTCTTCACTTAGCCTAACCCTGCCGTATCTCATTTCACATATTCTCCCCCACCAAACCCTGCCCAGACCCTACTCTCTCTTCACCTTGCCTTGCCCCGGCGTGCTTCACCTCATCCTGCCTTACCTAATCTTGCTTCACCTCATCCTTATCACCCTACCTCACCTCACCCTGCTTCACACGACCATTCCTCATCTTACCCTTCTTACTCCAGCATATCATGCTTAACCCCGCCCAGGCTTCACACTGCTTCAGTCCATCTTGCCTTGTCTCACTTTGCAACACTTTACATCACATCTTGCATACTTCCCCCAGCTCAGCCTTCATTCTGCACTCATCTCACCCTTCTTCACCTCACTCTGCCCTACCTTAATACTAACTTGCCACAGCAGCTGTGTCCTCCCTCTGAAACGCTATGTCTCACCATGCCTCACCTCGCTCTGGAACGCCTTTGCCTCACACTGCCTGGGAGTAACTTACCTCGTCTTAACACATGCATCCTCACACTGCTTCATCCTAGAACACCTACCTCACCCTACCAAAACTTCGGCCTAACCCTGCCACAACCCTGTCCTAATCCCACAACAACCCTGACCTAATCCTACCACAACCTCGGTCTCACCCTGCCTAAACACCCGCCTCACCTTACCACAAACCTCACCTAACCCTGCCAAAACACCCGCCTCACCTTTCCACCACCTCTGCCTCGCCTTGCCACCGCTTTTGCCTCACCTTGCCACCTCTTCTGCAGCCTTTGCCTCACCTTGCCACCACCTCGGCCTCACCCTGACATCATCAGTTTGGCCGTACCCTGCCACAACCCCGGCCTCACCATACCACAACCACGGTCTCACCCTACCACAACTTCGGCCTCACTCTGACACCGCCCTTGCCTCACCCTGCCACAGTCTTGTCCTTATCCTGTCATAACCCCAGCCTCACCCTACCAAAATCTCGGTCTCACCTTGCTCCAGCCCTACCGCCCTTGCCTCACCCTGCCACAATCTTGTCCTTATCCTGTCATAACCTCAGCCTCACCCTACCAAAATCTCGGTCTCACCTTGTTCCAGCCCTGGCCTCAAACTCTCACCACCTCTGCATCACCCTGCCTCACCATGACCTAACAGACACCACTCCAGCCTTGCCCAGACGTAACAGACACCATCCTTGTACCCTGACCCTGCCAGACACAACTTAGGTCTCACCCTGACTTTCCGGGCTGCACCTTTTCTACACTCTGGCCTTCTTGAGGCTCTTCTGCCTCACCTCTCCACATTTAGTCTACCCCGACCTACATCATTAGTCTTTACCTACTTCCTTGCCCCGCCTACCCATACTTTTCCATACAACTTCTTTCCTCACATAATTCCATCATCCTTGTACTACCTACCTCTTGCTACCTATCTCACATCTATATCCCTCACCCTCATCCTCAAGCCCATCAACACCCAAACCCCCATCCCCAGTTAGACCCACATCTCTACCGACACCCATACTCCCACCCCCTTGCATTCACACTCCCACGTAAATCACACCATAGCATCCGCCACATCCCATACCCTACTACCCAAACTGCTGCATCTCATCCCCACCCTGTATTACTACCCTATCCTTCAGTTCCATACCTCACACCTGCCCTCACATCCCAACACCACACCAACCACACGCTTACCTCACAACCCCCCCTACCCATCCACACCCCATCCCACCCGCACCCCAAATCCCTTTTTAATACTCTATTTTGCCTTGCTCTATGTTGTGTCTCTCAAGGGCCCCCACCCTCTCTCACCCCACCTCCTATCACCTCTCACTTCTTCAGTAGGTAGTGTATGTAATATGCACAGTACCACCCCAACTCTCTCTCTCTCTCTCTCTCTCTCTCTCTCTCTCTCTCTCTCTCTCATTAATACCATTCCACCTCAGCACTTCTAAACTCTTCTAAGCCCACCCTTAAATTCATCTTTGCCTAAATGCACAAAGTGTCCATTAAAATTCTGTGTGTTAATGTTCATTCACTCTAAATCAAAATGTGTGTTTGCCTGAATTCTGTTTTTTCCTGCACCTAATCTCATCTGCCTCTAAATGCTTAAAATCTAAATTCTAAAATCTGCAGGGTTTTCTCTCTATTATTCCACTTATTAATGTCTTCCGTAAAACTGACTTTTCAAGAAAATAAAAATAAAATCTCACTAAAAATTTCCATGGACTTGAAAATTATTTTTCCATCTATATTTTCAAAAAGCTTCTCTCTCTCTCTCTCTCTCTCTCTCTCTCTCTCTCTCTCCTGTTCGCACTCTCACTCCCCGCCACCTTTGCAGCCAGAAAGGTATACGAGAGCAAGCCCAGGCTGCCAGATCCATCCCTACCTCTGTCTCTCACTCTCTCACTTTCCCTTTCTTACTTTTTTCTCTCTCCCTCTCCCTTGCATCCGATCCTTGAGAGCACCGCACTTTTAGAATATGTCTTAGTTCACCTTTAGTTTTCTCTTCCTCAGTGTTTACATGATCTTATTTTAGTTGACATAGCAGCCACTAGCCCGCCTACCTCTTCGCTGATTGGTCCAAATTGCCCCGCCCACCTGGTCTCTGATTGGTGGACGAGGTGGAAGAGAGGGAGGGATGGTGGAGGGAGGGATTGGAGGAGAATAAAGGTGGAAGGGAAGGGTAGGGGAAGGGGGAGGGCAAAAACTAGAAGGGGGAGAGAAAGGGCAGGAGAGGATGGTGGGGGAAAGGGATGGAGGGGCGTCCTTCCCTTTATATTTACGGGGGTGGTGGCCGAAAGTTGGAGATTTAGGGCGTTTTATGCTTTTCGGCTCAAGGGGGTAGGTAAAAGTTTTCCTCCCTACCTCTTCCCGGTTCTGGGAAGGTTTGGTAGCTGACCAACTTTCCTCTCTCTCTCTCTCTCTCTCTCTCTCTCTCTCTCTTCCCGACCCCCCTTCCCCAGTCGGGGTGAGCCCCATATACATGATCTCTCGACCTACTTTGCGAAATCGGATTAGGTCCCATCGATTTCGGTTTCTAAATCAGCCTGGCTATGCCTCAAAATCGGCCCGTCGAGAATCCATCCGCTCATGCCAGGTTCGGTTCGACAGGTGTTAGGTCCCACGTCTGTTTGGTATGGCACTTGTTTTGGGTTTGATGTCTGGTAGTTCTTGTTGTCGTTCTGTTGTTGTTGTTGCTGCTGCTGTTGTTGTTGTTGCTGTTGCTGTTTTTGTTGTTGCTGTTGTTGTTGCTGTTGTTATTGTTGTTCTTGTTGCTGCTGTTGTCATTTATTCCTTACACTTTGGTCGTCTTGGGTCGCGTCTTGTGTGCTGAGTTCTAGATTACGTCAGACGAATTTACTAAGCTGAAAGTTAATCATATGAACCCGGGACCGTTAATAAACGAAGCATTAACCTTCACATAGTCGAGACACTCTGATATTCTGCTCCAGCTGACAGTGAGTATAAAAATCTGAGTGTTGATACTTGTACACTACCATTAATCGTGACATGATCCCGCCTTCTCTTATATTTATTGCTGATAATTCGAGATGACTCTGAGAGTAACTTATGGGGCTGAGCCATGGTACCATATGCCCTTTGACGGCTGCCACAACTCAGTCCCTATATCAGCTAGCGCCAGGCGATTTTATTCAGCCGAGAATGAGTCCAAGTGTCTGAATGTTAATCTTAATTCCACTTAGACGAAAAGACGCCACTCCTAAACTGAATAAAAACGACTGACTGTAGCAAGCCTAGGAAAAAGAAAGTAAAGCCATATTACTGAAGAATTTAATTATCCAAAGTGTTTCTACATGTTTCACCGACAGTTTTCATAAGCAAATATTCATTAAAATATTTTTCTGAATGGAAAGCTCAGACGCCAGGAGGTCTAGGGATCAGAACACCCCAGCTGAAGTAACTGCTTCGGCATGTGCGTGGGTTGGAACCCCATGAAATGACTGGAGGTTTTTCGATCATGTAATGCCACCAAGGTGTTATCTGTTGTTAACCCTTTATTGCTATGACATAGTTTTCATTTTTACTTCTGCTCCCACCACAATTCTGTTCAAATTAGGGAGCGCCTCAAACTCTGAATAGGATAATGAATCCTTCATCTACATCCTTCTATTCGCAAGTCTCTCCAAAGCTGAATAAAATATTCTGAAGATAGCAAGAATATATTGAAAAGCGTCCTGGGTATGAAGAGAATTAATGGACTGAGGTGGCCTAGCCTAACCCTCCATCACCTGGAAGGGTCTGAATTTGCCAAAATTTCTTTGAGTTTCGCAGGCTTTTGACAGGGTGGTACTAGTTCATATTCAGGGTGGTCCATGTAATTCACCTCCCGTGACACTAAGTTGGGATCATATGAATAAAGAATCCTAACCAATTTGCAGGATAACAAGTCTTCATAACGGTAACTATTAATTTCATTATTTTTATACTGTCATTCTTATTTCATTTTGATCAGGCTTTTTATTGTCCCATCACGAGGGACCTTTGTTATGCTGAATATAATTGTCAGGCGATAACAAACATAAAATACCAAGCCTTCATCCCTCGTAATGAATGAGCTAATGGTGAGTGTTTCTAGCCACGCAGTAATGAGTCCGCTGACATGAATAAAATAACTATAAGAAGAAACATGGAAGCTATTACCTTGATTCTCTCCCTCTCTTTCTTTCTCTGCCTGATGTATTTACGCATGTGTGCACCCATGTTTATCCTATGTATCTTTCTATCTATCATTTCTGTCTATCTGTCTTTCCATCTAACTGTCCCTCTGTCTTTCTATCTGTCCATATTCATCTGTTATCTACCTATCTATCTATGTATCTATTTATGTATATCTACCTGTGTGGTATCTGTGCCTATCAGCATATCTTTTTGTCTCTCTGGTCAGGTTATATTCATCGAATCTCATTTCACTGCTCTTTATCCCTCGCTTCCTTCCTTCCTTCCTTCTTATGTCTCTTCTTCCTTTCCTTACTGTACCTTTTTCTTCCTACCTCCTTTCCTTCCTTTCTTCCTTACGGCCTTCATTCCTCCCTTTCATTCTTCCTTCCATCCTTCCATCTTTCTTTCAATCCTTTTTTCTGCATCTTCCTCCCCTCTCTCCCTATTTGTTTCTTCCTTCTTCCATTCCCTCTTTCATTCCATCCATTCTTCCTTCCTTTCGTCCTCCTTCCTTCCTTCCTTCCTTCCTGCTTCCCTTACTTCCTACCACTTATCCCAAACTCTTTTCTTCCTTTCATCCTTCCTTGTTTCCTTCTTTCCTTCCTTCTTTCCTTCATTCTTTCCTTCCTTCCCGCTTTCCATTCTTTTTTCCTTCCTTCCCTCCTTCCTCCTGCCTTTTCTCCTTCCTTCCTTCTTTCCTTCAAGCCTGCCTTACCTCCTTACCCTGTCTCCTTCCTTCCTTCTTTCCTTCAAGCCTGCCTTACCGCTTTACCATGCCTCCTTCCTTCCTTCCTTCCTCCCATCCTTCCTTCCAGTTTCCCTCCATTCCTACTTTTCCTCCTTCCTTTCCATCCCTCTCTCACCTCTCCTTCCTTCCCTCCTTCATTTCCTTTTTCATTACTTCTTATTCCTCCAGTCTTTCCTCTCCGTTCTCCTTCCTTCCTTCCATCCTTCCATTTCTCCCTGCTTCTTGGCGTATACTGTATTTCCATTCCTCAGTAATGATTCGAGCATGATCGAAAAATTTTATCCCTCATTAAGTTTCAGTCTTTCTGTCTGTCTACCTCAGTTTCCGTCTATTTGTCTGTCTGTCTGACTGTCTGTCTGTCTGTCTGTCTGTCTCTCTCTCTCTCTCTCTCTGCCTCTGTCTGTCTGTCTGTCTGTCTGTCTGTGTCTCTCTCTCTCTCTCTCTCTCTCTCTCTCTCTCTCTCTCTCTCTCTCAATACTCCTGAGTTGATTCAAGCACTCTAAGTTATGATACTGTTCGCTTATCGATTCCAGTTTGCCTCACTTAATCAGCTCCCCTTGTAAAGCTCTCAGCATGTATTACTATTATTATGACTTACTGTAATATCGGCAAACTGTCATCAGTCTCCCACACTCACCATCCTAACTTCATTCAACTCAAAATCGTTCATAAAAACAGTAGCTTAGAGTAATCCGAAGTTCTTATTATAATTATAGTAAGGATAACTGCACAGGAGATGGACGCTTTCCCGCAGTGACGCCGATGCACACGGACAGACGACATGCCCGGATGCACAAACATCCCAAACTCCTGCCAACCCCAGAAGGGAGGATGGTGGGCTGCAGCTTTATTTTCCTACGGTTCACACGGTTCATATCGAAATGATCCCGCTGCTTGCAACTGCTGCTACAATTGCTGTTGTTACCACTGCAACATGATAACGAACATTATACGCAAAGTAAATTTACGTTGTACCTGGCCGTAGCCCTAAAGAAAACTGGGGGGAGTATAAAAAATAATTGGCGAGGTAAATAATGGCAAAAGCAGGAGTGCCAGAATTTCCAGCCAATGGGAGAGGTGGACGTGAAGGCGGGGGGGCGGGGCTTAGGAGCCAGGAAGCCACGCCCCCCTCCTCACCTACCTACCCCCCCCCACCTACCACCTCCACTTCCCCACAGACCTCACCCAGTTTCCACCCACCCACCCTCCCTTCCCAGGCCTCTTTTCTCCCTCACCCTCCCACCCTCTCCTCAGCCACCCTACTCTATCCTCCTGTCCTGTCCTCGTTGCCCTTCCTTTCCTTTCCTTCGCACATATGAGTATTTCCCCATACCCCACTATACTCACTAACCCAACTGTCTAACCATCCCTCCACATCCTTCCCCTCCTACTGAACCCAGCTGTTTATCCTCCCCTTCCCCCTCCCTCTCTGCCCTACCACTACCTCTCCACACACATCCCCACTCACACCCATCCAATCCACCACTCTGACCTTCTCATCTCCACTCTCCCAATCAGCCCTGCTCTAGATCCTCGTCTTCTCCACTCACCCACTCCAGACTTCTGTCCTCATCTTGTACCTCTCCCATATCCTACTTTTCCCCCATCACCATCGCCTCTCTACACACATCCTCTTCACATAACCTTCCCTACATAACCTTCTATCCTCCCCGCTCCCTCCTTCCCGCTTCTCAACCCTGCCTTGTCCTCTGTCCTCCATTCCCCTCTCTTTCCTCTTCTCCTTTCACTCTTCCCCCTCCCTCTCTAGCTACTACCACGGCTTGACACACCCTTACCCCCACCTCATTTCTCTCAGTCCTCCTCTTCCCTCCCTTCCCTGTCCTTTTCTTACCTCCTTCTCTATTTTCCTCTTTCCTCCTCCCTCTTGACTCAATATCATCTCTCCATACTCCTACTCTTCTTCGTCAAACTACATTATCCTTATACTTCACCCTCCTTATCCTTCCCCCTCACACCCTTTTACCCAGCCCTCTGTCCTATTGCCTCTCCCTCTCCCTCCCCTTACCTTGTCTAGCCGGTTGTCCTCCCTCCCCTCTCCCCTTCAACCTACCATCACCTCTCTATAACTCTCACCCACCCAGCAAACCCTCTATCCTCCCACTCCTCCTCCTCTTCCTCCCCTCGCCCCATACCCCTAACCCTCCTCCTATTCTAGCCTCTCTTCTCCCTCTCATGACCCCACCCCTCTCTCCTCCTTCCCCCAATCCCTACCCCCCCTCTCTGGCCTCTCTCCCCTCCACATTTCAACCGGATTTAATCGACCTGGACAATTAGTTCATCCGTTTTCGAGAGACACAAACTATGGCTGATTAAAAGGTCGGAAGGGGAGCGATCAATACGCTTTATTATTATTTTATATGGCATTTATTTTTTAACCACTTGAATCCGGAACGTATTTTACATCTTGTACTTGTTGCCTTCAGCCGACTGTATGCAGGTTAGGGCGTAGGAGTTAGTGCGAGCTGTTCTTTCCTCGACACCAGGAATGTTCTCTCCAGAACTAAACAAAGTCGTCTAGAAATAGTAATAAGCTAGATACAGTAATAAGCCATAGAAGTGAAGGGGCTAAGGAGGATGGAAGGGATGCAGTCACAACACATTCGACCCCCAGTCATGAAGTTAATGTTTCGATTTCCGGGCTGGCCCTGTCATTTTGTTCAAGGTCTTTTTAGCCTAGTCTTCTCGTATCTACAACTGTAATGGGGATATGAACTTTTGAAGCGACGGTTGCATCTAATGTACTATAGCACCAGCCGTGTGTGTGTGTGAGTGTGTGTGTGTGTGTGTGTGTGTGTTTTAGGCAGCCGAAACTACACATTCAAATCGCACTAAAATTGGCACAGAAATCGCAAACAATTCGCTGATGTGAAAAAACTTGGTCCCATCACGATTGAAAAACTTTTACCATATTTAATAAGCGATCACATTTTGACCAAAAAAAAATCGCCGCTCCTGGCGCCTGGCATAGGATCTCCGTAGAATTTTTTGCCCACAGGTACAACTAAATATTTCGGACTTGCTTTCGGACAACTTGGGTTCCATTCCCGAGGCTGCAAATAACACGATCAGTTGGTTAGCTGCAAAAAATTCAAGTGACAACGTTACGCTAGAACAGCACATAAACTCTAGAGCCCTCCGCAGGAGCAAGTGCGAGGGGCCCGAAGGGCCTACGACCACTTGTGTAGTGCTATGAGGGAATGGTTACTGGGTGCTTTCCCCGTCTGTTCCTATGCGATATGGTTTAAAAAACAACGTTCAATGAAGTAGAAAGGTAATGTTATCCCTACCATGAACAGGATAATGATATCAGAATTAATATTACAGTGCCCCCTGTGATTCGCTCTCAATTGAGGTGAATCATTTGGCGTCATCTGGAACAAAATATCAGATACGGGGCGATCAGTTAATATACTAAAAATTCAAATTCACATTGAAAAATTAATAAATGGGCTACGCCACTTTCAGTATCACGGTTTCTCTCACTTATTTTTTTTTATCCTCCAAAAATTAATTATCAAAAAGATAAATAGTTTATATATTCTAAACGATACCACCTAGAATGATACATAATCATCTACTTTTTTCCAGTGCCCATAAAATCATTGTCTCTTGTAAATAGTTTGTACAAATTGAATAATGCCACATGTACTTTTGCTTCTGTTATTTGTCACTGTTTTACCTATGCCAAAAATATCTACCTCATGAAGTATATATATATATATATATATATATATATATATATATATATATATATATCCCATTGGAGCCCAGCGTCCAGAATATTGGACAGAACTGAGATTTTTCAAACCCTTATAAAGTAGGGAACCCCCGGGTTGGAACCTATGAGCTTCGAGACTATGAGCCAATAGGCGGAGGGCGGTATGCTGGGTACCCACCCAGCGCCCTGCCTCGCCCAGCATCCCTGGGATATATATATATATATATATATATATATATATATATATATATATATATATATATATGTGTGTGTGTGTGTGTGTGTGTGTGTGTGTGGGTGTGTGTGTGTGTGTGTGTGTGTGTGTGTGTAATAGTTGAACGATATCAGAAAAAAATATCATTGTGCCAGAATTTTTTTTTCTTTACCAAAAAGTTCTATCCCGTATGGAATAATAATATAAACACTTTTAACGATGCCACCTAGAGTACTGTTTTCTTTGCTGCTTATGTTGGACTCTAAAAAGTGGACGCCGCGGGGAATAAGATACGAATACTAATCAATTCCTCTGAGATTATTATTATATTACCTAAGTTTTCGCTGTTGTTGTTAATTAACCCCAGTCTGTGTGGCCTAGCTGAATCACTGACTATAGGCATGCAACTTCATATGTGAACTGTCTTACAAGTATAGTACAGTACATACGCCAGGTAGGGATACGGTGCTCCTCCCTGTGGTAGACAGCACCCCACCAAGGTCGGACCAAAGTTCTTCCCAAGGCAAGATAGAGGGAAATATGGACACAGCAGCTGCTTTACCCAGGATGCACAGCACTATCACATATAGCCTAAGCTTTTGTTCAGCACCTGACACTTTTTATAAATCAAACCAATCCATAACCTCTGGAAGAAAGCCTGTGAGACGCACGGTTTACGAGAAGGTGGCTTTCTATGTGATGTGCCTGTGAACATAGAGACTTGATTTAGCGAAGAAGCTTAGGCACCTCAGTGCAATAATTGACAAGAGAGGTAAACAGGCAAGAGATGTGGAGGGTAGAGTGGCACAAACAGAAGAGGTGGCTAGTGTTATCAAGGCCTTGATATGCAACAGAGGTCTGAGTATGCAGCATGCAAAAAAGACCATATGAATTTGAGACTTGTATGGCAGTAGTGCAAGAAGTCAAGAATGACAGCAGTGGAAATGGGACTCTTTGGGAATGTATGCGATATGCGGAGACTGAACTAGATATAAAACACTGTGATTCTCTAAATATGTGTAGTAAGGAAGTTTGTTAATCACAGGATAAACGAGTATGTGCTAGATACCATGATCATCTGAATGACTGCAGAAAGGATAGCGAAATGCGTAAACGTAAGTATGAAGGTGGAAGGAGCTGTTATAGGCAAAGAAGGTGGACGGATATGATATAATCATGAGTGTTTGAGAATGCGAGTTTTGGATTGATGAGGATAAGGAATCGAGCTGATGGTGAAATATGTACGGGGAGCTCAAGGCAAAGGCTTGGTGCCCATTTTCTTAACTTGATACGGAATTATAGTGTTATATCTTAGAGATGTATGTGACAGCGACTTCATAAAAAGGATGAGCAGATGGTTAAGCTTATGAGATTAGCCATAAATGACCGTCAGGGATTAAGGTGCTAGCCTTCCCATTCACGTTTTAAGGTTTAAGCATACGGCTCTTAATTATTTGGAAGAAAGGAGTTTCATTTATTTCTGCTGAAATTTGCCCTCCAGTCTGACAATACTTGGCCAATAACTGAGCTGAAACAGGTTATAGATCTTCTTCAGTTTAGGAAAAGCGCGCTATAACACAGATGAGCGCTAAATACGAAATCTACACAACAAATGGTTGGTATAAGATTGTAAGAAATATGGGAGAAAGATCAGTGGATAATTAACCTTTTAGCTACGAATGATCTACAGTGTATTTTATTTTTGTTAATGTCGGACGATTCATTCGTATATTGCTCCAGAAAAAACAAGGGTATCAATAATTAAAAACATAGATAAATAAAATTATAAACAAAAAAGTATAAAAATCGCGTTTCATGTTTTGCCAGGGAATGAAGAGTTTTATTTTACTTGGAAATGTAAGGTCACTGCAGCCAAAGGGATATGAGTAAAATATAGCTGGATGAAAGATGTAATATGCAGATAAGCGTAATGAAACAGAAAATTTTGCTGGATGAGAAGTATGAAATGTTACTGGATAAAAGATGTATAATGAAAATGACTTTTTTTTTTAATGCAAGGAAGAAGGAAGCAAAGACCAGTAGCCTGCAATGGTTCCCTCAAGGAAAAAAAAAAAAGACAAGAAAAAAAAAAAAACAAGATAGCAGAGAGCCAAACTGAAGATCCGTTCATGTCGATATGCCTAGACACACTGCGTTTGAAAGACCGGAGATCATAGGTTGTGGGAAGGACCGACCGGGGAGACAGTTCAAGAGCTGACTTGTCGCGTACACGAAAGACTGGGGGTAACGGTTAACTCTTGCATTAGAGAGCTGGACAGAAAAGGGATGAGAGTTTGTTGCTAGACGTATGCTACGCTCCCTTCACCACCGTAGTGGTGGAGGGAGCAAGCAGACAGTGGATGGTACTGGCTGAGAAATGTAAAGAATGAATGAATGAAAAGTGTAAAATGTATAGGAGAGTGAAGAATCGGTAAGTGGAAGTGGATGAGAAATATTATATATTGATGAAAGAAAGATTCAAACTGTCGAGGAGAGGCAAATGCGACAGAACGTTGACGAAACTGAATAATGTAGCCTAATTATATCCGCCAAGGAGGTTATGTTTTTGCTGGCGTTGGTTTGTTTGTGTGTTTGTCTGTTAGAATGATAACTCAAAAGAGTTATGAACGGATTTTGCTGATTTTTTTTGGTGGAGTAGGGTACGGGTCATGGAACAGTCCTTTAGATTTTGATAGTGATCCGGATCATCATCCGGATACAGGAATTATTTGTTTGTTTGTCCACAAGATATTCCCGAAAGTTCTCAATGCATGTCAATGATATTTTGTGGAAGGGTGGGCCATGGGACAAGAAAGAATTGATTGAATTTTGGGGCAGTTCCGGATTCGGATCTTGCAATGGCACTGGCGGAGGTATACGCTCTCTGAATGCTTTCTAGTTGAAAGTTTTATTGGACACTGTTTTGAGGCATTGCAAGTACTTACTTTAGAAAACTAAGAACACAGTATATCATGACAGATTTCTAAAAATTCCATTTTTTATCAATGTGTAAAAGACAACAAATGGTCCCACATTATCCGCCGGAAGCTATACAACAGTAATTCAGATAACTTTTGTCGCCCGGTCTACTTCCTAGGCAGCATTTAATGCCGGTTCCACATAGAAAATGGTCAAGTGCTATAAGAAGGTTTTGCAGCACTGTAATAAAGAGAAGTTGCCACGCTGGGAGCGGGCAAGAGAGGGAGAGAACAGGAGCCAGTGCAAGTTCCATCTCAAAAGTGGCAACAATTAACTGTGTTCGCATCAGATCACGGGGTCAAAGGAGTAAAACGAACAATGAACATCTCGTAGCTGATGTTTCACTCAGACACTCTATTTGGTACACCCGTACATCTCATACAATGCACAATGACAGAGCACAGTGTAAAGCAGCCTGCTAACTCATTAAGAATACAGTCCTGTGTCCTTATGTAGTGTGAGTCATGGGTGAATACTGGAAACTGACTGAAGGAATTAATAGCATATTTTGGTACTGTCCAAAGTAGACTCCTGCCTGTCTGCCGGGCCTCTTGTCTGTCTACCGGTCAGGGAATCCTCTGTCTTTACTGGGTCTCCTGTCTGTTTACTGGGCTTCCAATCTAATGTGTTCGGCCTCCTGTCTGTCTACTCATTTTCTTGTGTAGTCTCTCGTGTATCCTGTTTGTTTATGCCATCTCGGAGGCCTTAGCTAACTGGACTATCTGTTGGTTATCTATATCAGGTTTATCTGTTAAATTCTGGTCTCGTCTGTTCAACCGTTCCTGTCGATTTTGCCGGGCTTGTTCATCATACCAAGTCTGTCTATCGCACCCGGCCTATATAAACCTGTCTGTTGTACCTGTCGGGTAAGATTTTGTAGGTTTCCTGTCATATGCTTCGTACCTGTCCATAGGCCACTGGATATGCTGTGTATTATAGTTCATCAGGCCCGATATCTGTCTAGGTCTGGTCCAGAAGTGTTGCTTCCTCCTACTGCACACACACACACACACACACACACACACACACACACACACACACACACACACACACACACACACACACACACACACACACATACTTTGGTACTTAGAGTATTGCCACACTACAGGACCTTGCTCTACGCTGCAGTACATTATAGTGCATGATAAAAATACATTACACTAAGCCGTACCAAGCCCCACGGGACACACTGTCACACTGCACTGTTTTGCACCAAGATACACTACATTACTCGAAATCTTCCCTACTCTTTTCTAAGCCACACAGAAACACACCTCACTACATTGCCCACAGTACCTCACTACACCATACTTCACACCAAACTAACTACATCACCCACATAGTACCGCACTGCACCACACTACACAGTACACCGCATCATATCATACCACACTACACCATTCTACACTATAGCACACCACACCATACTGTACCACACTACACCATGATACATTATACCACACCACACCATACTGTACCACATCACACCATACTACATCACACCGCGCTATACTATACAACACTTTATATTACACCACACCCCACCTTGCTATACCATAATACACCTCATTACTCTTTACACCACACTACATTACACGAAACTAGCCAACAGCACACTAGACCACAGCATAACACCACACCACGACACACCATACGAGAATATATCACACTACGTCACACTGCACTGGATTACACTACACTACACTGCTTTATACCACACCACATTACACTACACCACACTACACAACACTATACTACACTACACTGCACTGCACTACACTGCACTGCACTGCACTACACTGCACTGCATTATGCCATACCACCCTAAGTTACACCATACTACACCACTCCACACTACTACACCACTCAACCGCACTCCATACAACGCCACACTATGTTACTCTAAACCACAACCCACTGCACTGCACTGCAGAATCCTGTGCTGCACTACACAACGCTGCACAATACAACTCCACACCACACCATACCGCACCATGCTAAACAACACTGCACTGCACTACGTTACACTACACAAAAACTGCAACCTTACAGCATCACACTGCACCACACCATGGTATACCCCATTGCACAACACTAAACTACGCTACACTGCATCACATCAAGCTACATTACATTATATTACACTACACTACACTACACTACACCACTAAACTACACTATAACACCTAGCAGACGTTATGACCATACAATACAACGCGCCAGGTATCATCACTGGCTGCACCAGTACTACTCCTGTAGCTCACTTACACTCTGAAACTACAGTAGTCTTCCCTGTTTGATAATTATCTCGATGTGAGAGGCACACAACTCTGCCCCGCAATCTGTGCTAACACACAGCACCCCTGTGATTGTAAGGCCAAGTCATACAATCCTGCAAGGCACAAACTGTAAAACAGTCAACACACAAACATTACCAGACTCTGTTCAACAAGATTTCTACTGCAAACATTCCTATAATACCAATGAAGAAACACCTACAGTTCATGCCGACTTCAAGCACAAGGCAGTGCAACACTTTCTTACAACACTCTGCCACAAGCCCCTTCTCCTGGCGTCCACCCATCAGTGGTATATGTAAACAGAGATGGCTGAGTTCACCTAAGTAGGCTTAGATTAGGAAATCACATAGCCCTCCTAAGTTATCATCTCAGATTTCAGTTGGGTGGAATCACAGATGACACATGTCCCGCTTGTAGGCTAGGTCCACACAACACAGCACACATAATGAAACACTGCACAACACATGCTGCAGAGAACCAACCACATCATTAACGGTGAAGGAAATCTCTGGGACAGTCCCACAGAGGCGGTTATTTATCTGTGGCCGGCGGGGTTTTTTACCCAAATGGACCAGGGTTAGGCAACAAAAACAGCTCTACATTACATTACACTACACCACACCACCACACTGCAACACACTGCTCCACGCCACACCATACCACACCACACCACATTACTCCACTCCACACCTAACCACACTACTCGACGCCACACCACACCAAGCCACACCACAATAAACTACACCACCCCACTCCACATGGCACTACACTACACTACAGTACACTACACCACAGTATACTTCACCAAAGAAAGCCACAGAACATTGCACCGCACTGCATGACACCACACCACTGATCACCTATCCACACCACACAACTCTTTTACACACTACATCATTGCACACTGCACCACAAATCAGTGAACATCACATCACACCACACTGTACCACACTACACCAGTCCACACTACATCAAACCACACCACTCCACACCACACCACTCCACACCACATCACTTCGCACCACACCCCATGACATCACACCACACCAGACTACACTAAACTATAACACAGTGTTACACCACACACCAATACACTAAATGAAAATACTACACCACACCACATTACGCTACATTATGCCACTCCACCCTACTCTGCACTGTACTACAACACACTGCACTACACCACTCCACACCACATCACACCACACCGTGCCACACTACGCAACGCTGCACTACAAAACATCATACCATACTACACGACACGACACCACATGAATCTTACTTCCTCTCACTACACCACAACACACCATACCACAGCTTCACTCCACGTCATACCACACCACACTTCGCAGCACTACACCGCTCGACATCACAGTTCACTGCGCTGCACTGTACACTCTTAGTACCAGACAACGCCACAGCACACCACACTACATCATAGTATGCATAATTACACTGCACCACACCACATCACTGCATTACACTACACTCACAGCACAACTCCATACCACACTACACTACATCATAATCCACTTCATCACACCACGCCACTACACACAACACCACATAACATAACAATACTCCATGTCACATCACACCACACTGTATCTTACCACACCATACCACACTGGCACATTACACCGCGCTACTCTACACCACAATACGCTACACCACATCACATCACACCACACTGCACCACACCACACGACTCCACACCACACCACACCACACCACACCACACCACACCACACCACACCACACCACACCACACTACACCACACCTTACACCATGAAATCACAGCACACCACAGTATACTGCACTACACTACACATTGCTACACCACACCACACAAAACCAGATTGTAATACTACACCACACAACATTACCCTACAATATACCACTCAGTTCCACGCCACACTATTACAGCACATTGTAATACATCAGACCACACCACACAACACTACGCTGCGCTCTGCTGCACTTAACTACACTGCACTGCATTACACTATGGTACAATGCACTACACGACACTATGCTACACTACACTACACTACACTGCACTACACTACACAGTGCTACACTACACTAAACTACACTTCATTACACTACACTGCACTACATTACATTAACCTACACTACATTGTGCTACACTAAAACATCACACCACACCACACCAAACCACACCAAACCACACTCTTCCATATCATAGTATATCATTAAGCTGCATTACACTGCACTACACTACACTATACCACAGTACACACAACACTGTACCACACCACACCACACCATACCACACATCATTAGCCACACCACATCACTTCATACAATACACCGCACAACACTGCAATATACCTCACTGTTTCATACAGTACTACTCTATACTCTACACTACACTACACTAAACTACACTACACTACACTACACTACACCACACCATTCCATTCCACATAACGCCACATCACGGAATGCCACACTGCACTGCACCACACTACATCACACCACATCTCACCACACTATACTACACCACACTACACAACACTGCACTTCACTGCACTGCACCGCGCTACACTACATTGCATTACACTACAGCTGTGCACTACACTGCAGCATTCCGTACTGCACCAAACCACACAACGCCATGCAACACAACATTTTGCTGCACTATAGTGCATTACATCACACCACATCATACATCACATCACACTACACTATTCCGCTGTTCACTACTGTACACCACCACCCATTACATTCCACCACACTATATTACACCACATTACAGCCCATCACACCACACTACACTCTCCTGTACTACATTGCACTGTACCACACCACACCACACCACACCACACCACACCACATCACATCATGCCATATCACACCACAATCCGCTATACTACTCTACACAACACTGCAGTACACTGCAATATACTGCACTACACTGCGCTACGTTACATTGCACCACATTACACTGTACCACTGAACATTACACTACACCACAGTACACTACACCACAGTACACTACACCACACTACACAGCACTGCACTACACATTACATTATACAGTACTACACCACACCACACTAAACCACACCACACCACACCACATTACGCTACACTACACCACACTATACAACAGTACTGTACAATACACCACACCACACCACACTACACTGCATTTCACCACATCACTCTATAGTACTGTACATCACACTGCACCACACTACACTGCACCACAGTACACTACACTAACGTACTCTACACAATATTACACTACATTACCCTGCCCTATCCCACCCTACCCTGCCCTATCCCACCCTACCCTACCCTACCCTACTTTACTTTACACTACACTACACTACCGTACTCTACACTATATTCCACTACACTATCCTGCCCTATCCTACCCTACCCTACCTTACATTACACTACACTACACTACACTATGCAACACGGCAACACATCTTATTACACTACAACTGACAATACAGTGCACTATATTTCACTGCAGTTCACGCCCTGGCAGCAGTTGCTATCGGATACAGTACGGTACAGAAGTTGCTTCGCTTACTCGTCTATTATTATATGAGGCACATCCATCGTACGCGTAAATAGCCAGTCATTAAAAATGTGAAGTGGGAAAAGATACGTCAAGATTCTGTGATCGCTTATAAACTCGTTAGTGAAATCTTTACTCGACGTTTAACACACTGTTTGTCAATTTTTCCTGTATTCTGCTGTACTACACACAGTAATTGTTGCAGAGCCATGTATCAATGTAGCGAAATCACATAGCGCTACTTGCAAACAACTTGCAACAGCTGTAGTTGTTTCAAAGATTTCTAGCCCTGCCTCCTCTGATTTGTGGCATACAGTACATGAGACAGCGTCGCAGACCTAGATTTTTTTTAAATTAAATTAATACACACTGTGTGAATCATGCAAAACCACGTGTATGTACATAAATACATACATACATACATACACACACACATATATATATATATATATATATATATATATATATATATATATATATATATATATATATATATATATATATATATATATATATATATATATATATATATAAACATTAACATACAGATACTTGCTTTAGCACTGCAACTTAGCCTTGTGTAAGTCCAAAGTTGTCACAGCAAGGAAAAGAATACCCTGAGGAATGTGTACATAATTCACAAATTATCTATGAATAATCGTCGCTGAAAACTGTACTTTATACATCATATACCAGGAAATTATATAATACTTCCTTGATATAAGCATGACTAAAACTACAAATAATCAAACACAAAGCCATACATTACATCCATTTACGGAGTCATGAGAGGAAAACTTCGTAGTTTCGTTTGTCTGTAAATGTATTTAAAGAGAGCACCTGTATATACAGTAAATGCGAGGGCACGTGTGAGTAGCTAAGTAGAGGCACCTGCAGCATGCGTCACTAGTGTCTTGTCCTAGAGCTGGTCCCGCCCCGCCCGGCCTATTGTGTTGTTTGCTACGGTAGCTGACCAGGCACGAGGGTAGTCACACTCAGTTCTCACCTCACTTGCACGGACACTTACCCAGGGAGTCGTTCTTTTAGATGGTTTCAAGGATTTCGTAACTCCTCTTCCTCAGTGACTAATTTTACACACCACGCCTTAAAAATCCTTTTGTATGTTACTGAAGCAAACTGTGGTGATATTAAGCAAATACATAATGTACAAGAGTAATTAAGGCGTCAGCTGGAAAATAAAATCTCTAAGGAAGAGGCATAACGAATCCTCATCTGCCAACAAAAATACGGCCAAAGGTCTCAATCCTCCCATTTCTCCTCTCACCTTCCCTCTTCCTAGTTTCCTTCATCTCACCCTACCTCATCCACCCAAACTCCTGGACATAGGTGACAGATTCACAGTAACACTTAGAGGAAAATGTTTATCAAGGAAACACACGAAATAGTTAAGTTCCATTTTTCTCTGACGTTTCTCTCTTCACAGTAAATTGGTTCTGTGTAATTCGAAAATTTAGGGAACACACACACAAACACACACACACACACACACACACACACACACACACACAAATATATATATATATATATATATATATATATATATATATATATATATATATATATATATATATATATATATATATATATATACAAAACTTAACCTAACCTGAAGAAAGAAGACAGATTAACCTAACCTGATAAAGCTTTCAAATCCAACCCTTTGGTTGCAACGGGCTTCGGTTGCCCGAGTTAAATCATCTGGCATTAAAAAGAATATACTTTCCACGTTTAGCCACTGTAATAAGAGGGTTAACAGATGCTTGCTATACTCTGATGCGGTCAACAAAATCTTATAAAGCACAGCTATTCCAACCATTAAAGTAACCAAATCTATTTCACTACATACTCATAACCTCACCTGACCCAATCTCTTTGAGCACAATATTAATGCCCTCACTTCACCATGGTTTGACATAATAACGGTCTGCTAATCTGCAATAACTAGCTTCAACACCCTACTCCACCTAAACCTCTTAAAACACTTACCTTTTATATTACTTTATCTAACCCGACTTAACGCATTACAACCACTCCTTCACCTAATCCTACTATCGTTCTGTATCTTATCATTTCATACCCCTAACCTTGATCAACTTTACTCCGTAATACTAAGTTATGCATCACAACCCTAACTAAATTTAACAGAGTCCCTCTTTTCTAACTTGTTCTTTATAGCTAACATCCAGTAAACTAACATCTTTCTCTGGCTCTTAAATTACCAAACATAACCTAACGTAGCCCTACTGTCCTAATATAACACCTCTTGCCTATGGCTTTTCATACTTGTGACTAGTCATAACCTTTCTAACCTAATTAAAAACCTCACTCCTCAACCCGCTCTTAACCCACGGAATTCGAAAACTTATTTTTTGTCTATCACCAGACAGTTTTTTTTTCTCTGTTTAGGAGAGATATTTCGAGCTCAAGGGGTCATATAAATAGCCTTCTTTAACCCCTTCGCAAAGAGAGATCTTTCCTAAGCTGAACAGTTCGTCTGGATGTAGCATGAATAACTCACATCAATACGTCATCGTAGTGAATGGGTTGGCACATGTATATGCCCTTGTAATCCGATACCTTTGTACTAACGTTTTCTTAGCCCATGATCTTAATTCATGCCTCTGTCCCAACCTGACAGCCTAACCCTCCGTGCTAACCTAACCAAACCAAACCACTCCTCCTTGAACGACAAAAACTAAGCCATAACGTATCTCCCATAACCTACTGTATCTTGTCCAATTCAAACTTTAGCCATTTCAACTTAAACTCCACCAGAAAGCAGGACTTCTGTGAAACTGTTGTTTGAGCAGTCTATTTGTTCATATAAAAGGAAATCCTAAGGAAGCGGCTTTTTTATCGGCATTCATTTAACTCAAGTCAGTTATGATAAGCGCCACTGTACTAACACAGATAATTCAATTAAGCCATGTGAAGAACCGTATACGGTAATAATAATTTTTCATAGAAACACACATGTGAATCTTGAGAATTCTTTTGGCTAAATAAAACCATCTGGCACAGCCAGAACAAAACAGTAAAATTGCGGAATAGAGATGAAAACTCCCCAATTTACAAAAAATTAATTTGAATAGTGCAAGTGCTCGCACATTGTATAAATAATGACTGAGGAAAAAATGATTAGTTTTGTTAAATAAAGGACTAATTTGACGTAACTTCAGTGACCAAATGATCCTGTCACATCCTAACCCATCTACTTCAAACTTTGCCTCATCTAAAGAGTCTCTGTGGGTCGTGTCCAGTGTTTGGGAGGGAGTAGTGTCCAAGGGGCGGGCCCATCACGCACCGTAGACTGGCGTTCTCTCTTCTCTGTCTATCCTGCACTCGTGTCTCTCATAGTCTCTCACTGTGTTGGTGTGGCCAGTAGTCTCTTAGTATGTGTCAGAGATGGTAGTGCATTGTGACAAAGTCTTAATATATTAAAGTCTTCCAGACAGCTAAAAATGTGTCTAGCTCACTATGATTGTTTAATTTCTTAGCATTTGTTAAAAAATAATGTATAATTCTTCGTCATTTAATACGAAGGCTGTAACTTTTTCAAGTTTGTGGTCACAACTGAATCTTGATAAGGAACAGATTCATAATAAAAACAAAGTAATCTGAAAAAGTTAGCAGGAGTAATAACGAAGTTGTGTTGTATTTAATATACATTTTAAAAATCGATCAGTTTTGCCTTCGGAGACAGAATGAAATCATTAAAAAAAAAATCAAAACTTAGTCCATTCCTTCTCATTTCATAGGGTGCTTCTTCTGATCCAAGTTTGTTTCCATCAAGACCATTATTTAAATAATATTAACTCCTACCCATCCTCATGTAGGATATTGCTTTTGTTTGTGCTTATTTTTGGTTTTCTGTTCTTTTTCTTTTTAGTCGTCAAGCGGCAGGAAGGACGCTTTGCAGGTGAGATTTTAAGCCATTCTAAAAACAAACACGCACACAAAAAATACTCACCATCACCACGTTGTTAGTCTTTGTTCTTTTCTTTTTTTTAATTTAGTCTTTGTCCTGGGTTGTCTTATTGTCCCTCCTTCGTTCCTTCCTTCCCTCCCTCCTTCATTCCTGCTTTCCCTCTTCCTTCCTTCCTTCCCCTCCGTTCCTCCTCTTCCCCTGTGTGTTGTTGTCCCTTGTTGGTCATGCTACTAGATGAATCAGTTTTTAATGTGTGTCTTCATTTTTCTTAGATTCAACCGATGCCACTAGAGAAACAGATAGATTTAGAGAGAATGCCTGTTTTGTACATATCAGAGAAATGTTCATACTGAAACAGTAGTGAATAACTTGCCTCCTCTTCATAATATTCGTAGGTAAATACAACAATAAAAAGTATTAATAATAAAGATATAATAATAATAATAATAATAATAATAATAATAATAATAATAATAATAATTTGAAAGGCATGCAGGTGTAAAAAGTTCTACTTCTTGAAACAGAAGTGCATTTTTAATTTAGAGGAGGCAAGCTGTAGAATCGAACTAACACTTTGGACATTCATCACTTGTTATGCGATGGAATGCAAATGTCATAACGGTGATAACATTTCCAAAAATAAAACAAATATATGAAAATATACTTCTTGACGAGGTAAGTTCAGCAGATGGTAAGTTATATACTCGTATGTGCATTCAGTGTTTAAGACATAGAGTAACCAGCTTCCCTGTCGTAGTTAAGATTTTTTTTTTTTTTTTTCGTAAGAAGGACAAGGAAAGGATTGTGCTGCACCTGTCACACCCCTTGTTGTTCAAAAAAAAAAAAAAAGTCATCGTTACGTTAGGCAGTTCATCCAAATTTTATTTTTGTGGATGTAGATCATCGGGTGACTGAGTGGTAAGTGGTGGGATTACAGAGACAGGAATAGGATCAGCTGGTCACACTTTGTTCTTGCTACATCCAGATGTTTTAATTCAACCTGGGAAAGATCTCTAGTAGTGAGAGAATTCATTAAGGCGACATTTCTTAAATTCTCCATTCAGATTAATCAAATAGTCGTGAGGTAAAGTAAAAACAAGACGTCATTAGCTAGAACGTTTTATCACACCAAAACGATAATCGCTTCAGTCCAAGTAGGCTACACTGTACTTCAACCAAAATTTGGTTTTCACAATTCATACCTCATACGGGTTGTCAAATTTTGCTGCTTGAGGAGCGCCAAAACTGTATTCTTCTCACATATTGAACCAATCGCGGTTTCATACTACTAGTACTACTACAACTACAACTATTATTATTATCATTATTATTATTATCATTATTATTATTATTATTATTATTATTATTATTATTGTTACTACTCCTACTACTACTAATTATTATTATTATTATTATTATCATTATTATTATTATTATTAATTACTTTATTTAGTCATAGAAATATTTACATAGTACAAGTTTCAAGGTTAAAATCTGCACGGCTCAGCCTGTTTAATTGAAAAAACTATGGGCTCCTAATTAAACTATTATAGACTGATGTACTGACAATAGATCTGAACAAAAGAGAGAATTGTCATATCGAAGTGTTATAGTAAAATGTTATTCGTTTTAGAAGGTTGAGTGAAAATAACGACGAATACTGACTTTAAACATGATTCTTTACTCGATTTTAAAAGTGATAAAACTAGGTAATATTTTAAATTTATTTGGAAAATTGTTCCATGAACCACGGCTAGAATTAGATACAAATAGTTTCCTTAATTTTGTTTTAAGTCGTAATGACCAAAGGAAATTCTTATATTTTAGTATTCACATCACGAATATTGCTTTATGACATGAAATTTACATCCATATTAGTATTTATTATCTGATTATAAATGAACTTTAATGATTCTAGTTGCTGTGTATCACATATTTTTAAAACACCATCTTTCTTAAAGGCGCAGTGTGATCATAAAATTTAGCACCTGGTAATACTCTAATCGCCTTTTTCGACTATTTTGACCTTTATAAAATTGTCATTACTTCCACTGGTACTTGACATTTTCCTTGAAAGTGTCAAATATAACCCAAACAGACCAAAAACAATTTCCGCTCGGAAAGGTTAAAGCACCAAAACCTTTTTTCTTTCAGTTTTTAGACCAGTTATGATATGCTGTACCTTATTTGAAGCTGTCATATAAATTGCCCTCCAGTGGTACCAAGTACTTTCCCAAGAAGAGTCAAATGTAGCCGAAAAAGACCCAAAATACAACTTTATTCTCACGGACACCTTCCACACCTGCTGTATGGACGCCTATTTATTATATTCTTGCTACTGCCAGACAATTCTGTTAAGCTTAAAAGATGCTTTTCTTGCTGCAGAGGTTAGATCAATCCATTATTAACCCTTTCACAACAGAAAGTTTCTCTTTAGCTGAATCAAATAGACCGATGGAACCTAGAATACAAGGTCATCAAAGTGAAGAAATTAACTTGTTTTAGCTACCTCTATATAACAGCTCAGTTCAGGACAGATGTCAGGGCAAATGAGTCTGATTCTATCTCCGTGGCGGGGGGGACACAATCTGCCCGCACTATGGGGTGGTACTACTACTCGGCGGCCAGGTTGTGTAACGAAGAATTCTGCCACCGTATTCCCTGTGTGTCGTAAAAGGCGACTAAAAGAGGCGGGGTGAGGGGACTAGGGACTCACTCCTCTGTTTTTTTTTTTTTTTTTTTTTTTTAATCCTAAAAAGAGACATCCCATAGTAAGGGATGGGGGATTGAGTTATCCCCGTACCCTGAAGATTGGGTCTTTGAATGTGCGTGGATGTAGTACGATTGACGCTAAAAGGGAGGAGATTGGAAGAATATTTTTTAGAAGAAAGTTGTATGTGTTGGCTTTGAGTGAAACAAAGATGAAAGGGAAAGATGAGTCTAAGTTTGGAAGTGTGAATGGAGATCGTAGGTGTTGATACAGGAAGGGCAAGAAAGGGTGTGGATTTGTTAGGGAGCCCGGAAGTACAGCAGTGTGTGACTGAATGGAAGGAAGTGTCATCGAGACTGATGTGGGTGAAAGCGAAATTTGAACATGAGTTGTGGGTATTTGTGAGTGCATATGGACCTTGTAGTGAAAGGGATGAAGAAGAGAGGGAGTCTTTCTGGAATGAGGTTGATAAGTGTCTGCAGAGTTTTGGAGCGAATGTGAATGTGGTAATGATGGGGGATCTGAATGCTAGATTGGGAAATGTAGCAGTTGAAGGTGTAGTTGGTATGTATCATGTGCCTGGAAGAAATGAAAATGGGCAACGAATGATAGGGATGTGCTTTGAGCGAGAGATGGTTCCTTGTTTGAGAAGAAAGATATATATAAGTATACATGAGTGGGACAGGAGGGTGGAAGGGTTGTTGATAGAGCATTCATGGACTATGTGGTTGTGTCCAGGAATGTAACAGGAAGATTGTTGGATGTGAGAGTTTTGAGAGGGAAGGGTGAAGGTATGTCTGACCACTACCTGGTGGAGGGAAAGTTGAGAGTAGGTAAGAGATGGGTGAGAGCTAGGAGGGTTAGGTGTGGCAGGGAGGTTTTGAAAGTGAGTGAGTTAGATAAAAGAGATAAAATGATAGAGTATCAGGAGAAATTGAAAGATGAGTGGAACGCAGTGAAAGATCAGGAGCATGGCAATGTGGAGGAGGAATGGCAGTTGTTTAAGCGTGCTGTGGTGGGCATGCGGACGAGATGTGTGGTGTGAGACGAGTGGGTGGCAGTGTAAGAAAGGGAAGTGAATGGTGGTGCGAGGAAGCAAGTATGGCTGTGGCTGAGAAGAGATGTGCATATGAAGTGTGGCTGCAGAGGAAGGATGAGGTGTCATATGAGAGCTATAACGAAAAAAAGTAATAGGGCGGGAAGGGTTATGCGTGACGCTAAAGCGGCAGCAGATGAGAGATGGGGTAGGTGGTTGACTGAGAATTTTCAACAGAGTAAGAAAATGTTTTAAGAAGGAGGTTAAAAGGATGCGAAGGGAGAGTCTGGGAAGGAAGAGCGTGTAAAAGCAGAGGATGGAAGGATGTTAACTGAAATGGATGCAGTTAGGAAGAGATGGGCAGAGTATTTTGAAAGATTGTTAAATATAAAGGAGGAGAGGGAGGCTGAGATTGTGGCAGATGGAAGGGTGCAAGGAATAAATGTCTTGGGAGAGTTGAATGACTCTGATCACGAGGGAGGAAGTGCAAGAGGCAGTATAGGAGATGAAAACAGGAAAGCTGCAGGTATGGATGGGTGTGCTGTGGAATGCCTGAAAGGTGGTGGAGCGACTATTGTTCACTGGTTGGTAAGATTGTTGAATGTGTGCTTTGTGCAAGGTATAGTGCCAGTTGACTGGGCAAGTGCTTGTGTGGTCCTGTTGTATATAGGTAAAGGTGATAAGTATGAATGTACTAGCTTTAGGGGTATAAGTCTGTTGCGTGTTGTGGGTAAGGTGTATGGCAGAGTGTTAATTAAGAGAGTTACTGTAGAGAGAGTACAGAGGGAGTGACTGGTGATGAGGAGTGTGGCTTTAGGAGATGCGTGGATCAGGTGTTTACTGTGAAACAGGTGTGTGAAAAGTATTTAGCGAAAGGTAAGGATATGTTTTGGGTGATCATGGATTAGAGAAAGCATATGATAGAATTGATAGGGAGGCTCTGTGGACTGTTTTAAGATTGTAGGGACTTGATGGTAGGTTACTAAAAAGAGTGAAATGTTTTTATGTAAATAGTAGAACGTGTGTAAGAGTGGGAAATACTGTGAGTGATTGGTTTCCCGTGAGAGTGAGGCTGCAGCAGGGGTGTGTAATGTCGCCTTGGTTACTTAATATTTATATGGATGGTGTTGTAAGGGAGGTGAATGCAAGAGTGTTATGTGAACGTCTGAGTCTGGTGAATGTTGATGGTAGAGAGTGGAATCTGAAGCAGCTGCTGTTTGCGGATGATACTGCACTGGTAGCTGATTCAGAGGAGAGATTGAGACAGTTGGCAGAGGAGTTTGGAAGGGTGTGTGAAAGGAGGAAATTGAAAGTAAATGAGAATAAGAGTAAAGTGATGAAGTGTACGAGGTTGGTAGATGGTAGGAGGATGAATATGGTTTTGAATGGTGAGTTGCTTGAGGAGGTAGAGTGTTTTAAATATCTAGGGTCACATGTTGCTGTGGATGGAAGAATAAATGCAGAAGTGAAGTTTAGGATGAATGAAGTAGGAAAGGTGCTGGGAGGAATGAAAAAAGTGTTTAGATGTCGTTCGCTTAGGATGGCTGTAAAGAGAATGCTGTATGAGGGAGTTGTGATTCCGACTGCATTATATGGGGCTGAAACATGGAATATGAGTCTAGCAGAGAGGAGATGAGGTGTATGAGGAGTATGTGTGGAGTGACTCGTATGGATCGAGTGAGAAATGATGAAGTACGAAGGAGGGCTGGAGTTGTTTGGGAGATGGCTGATCGAGTTGAGCAGAGGGTGTTGCGATGGTTTAGGCATATGAAGAGAATGGATAATGAGCGATTGGTGAAAAAGATAACTAGATCTGATGTGAGAGATGTTAGGCTGAGAGGAAGACCTCAAATAGGATGGATGGACAGTGTGAAGAGAGCGTTGGATGTGAGAGGGATGTCTGTTGAGCAAGGAAGAGTGGCTGTGCATGATAGAAATGAATGGAGAGAATCTGTGAATGAATAAATGATGACGCAGCCCTGAGGGGATATTCTCCCGCTTTTTATCTGATCAGCTGATCAGGTCAGGTGCAGGTAAGAGGATGGGTCCATTATGATGTGGCAGGGGTAAACCAGCTCTGCTGTCGGGCCCTGCTGCGGATGTCACTGATTGCACTGCGCAGTTGACCCCCGTGCGGTGTGGTGCAGTGAGGATCTGTCCCTTCTCCCCTTTGGGGTTAAGATCCGAATGAATATGTCTGAGTGGATGAGTAAATTGGGAGTGTGTCGTCCTGTCTCGACTACCTCCCTTTCCTTGGGGGAAGCAGCCTAGGTATATACTGTAAATAGATAGACAGTATCATTGTTTTACGTGTTATTCTTGCTGCCGTCAACGATTATTTATTCGTCGCAGGAGAGATGGCGTCTGTAGGCAAATATGCGTACTGATAGATAAATTCACAGCCAAATGGATAAATGTACGCATAGGCACAAAAACGCACACCTCAGCCTTTCCTTTAAAGATAGACAAATAGACGCAGACTGGCTGAATGACTGTGATATATGAAAACAGATACTGTATATGCAAGTTTACTTAAGAGCACACTTCAGTCAATACTGCCATAGACAGGGTGATATATTTATGATGAAGATAAGCAAACAAACTGCAATGCAAAGACATATAGATAGCGACACATCAGATACGAGGACATTTCAACATATGCTCAAATAGATGAGCAGAAATAAAATGATATACATATACGTAGACTGATAGATACTCAGACAGATAGGTAAACAGACAGATAGATAGACAGAAGAATAGAGAGGTATATAGGTAGACGGATAGGTATACAGATGAGTAGATGGATAGATAGATATACATACTGATACAGTTTGACAGAGGTACAGTAGGTAAATTAATAGGTAGGTAGGTAGGTGAGTCATAATACAGGTTAACAGTACGGTATATAGATGAATAGACAGATAGTTAGAATGACCCAGAGAAACCAACAGATATAAAATACGCAACTTTCTAACAAGTACAAAAAAAAAAAAAAAACGCATTCAGAAAACTTCTCAAAGGAGTTCCAAGATTCAGAAAGAAATGGAGATGCCAATTAGTAAATATTAAACAATTTTTTATAAATAGACTGTCCCTTCAA
>NC_137037.1:36033045-36048045 GCF_032717465.1 Coenobita brevimanus
GCATGTAGGAACGAGTATGTTGAATGAGGCCTGGCTCGATTTAATATGGTTTGAATTGTTATAAAAGCTAATAAATAGTGGCGAAAAGTGAATGTCTTTAGCATAAGAACATTACTTTAATTTCAGTACTTTGTTTTGAGACATATGTAGTGATAGCCTTGCCGAGTCAGTGATGGAAAATTGTTGAACCTGTATGAGGTAACTATTTTTTTCCTCTCTCTCTTTTTAGTTTCTTCAGTATGATCGCGTCTATTTTTTTCCTTGTCTCCTGCCTGTCTTGTTCAACCCAAAATACATACCTCATATAGCAGGGGTTACAGAAGATTGTATTTAGCCTTTCCTGTTCGAACATTCTCTCTTCAGGTGCATAAACTCCTCTGAAGGCAGCACGAGTAATACGTCATCAGTGTGGGTTGGCTAAATAGTAAAAACATTACTGAAACATGTACCGGGGAGGCGAGGTGTCTGTTTTTCGAGATCTGATCCCAGTGCTGAATTAAACTGTCTGATAGTACTAACCATAACCATAGAATATAAACAATGACCACCGTATCGAAAGGGCAATACTGTAGAAAGTAGAAAAGATGATAATGTAGAACATGCTAAGTGGTGAATTGCTAGAGTCTGTAAAACAGGAATAAATCGGAATAATTGAAATAGGCTAAGGTAAATAGGGAACAGATTATGAACTTTATTGAACAGGGAATGTAATAATGTGGGCTGCACTAAATAGAGAAGTTATTATAAGCTGTGTTATGCCATAATCATCCTAATCCTGTTTCTCTCAAAAACATGAAGTTAGAATGATGATGATGATGATGATGATGATGATGTGTTAAATGGGGAAGTTAATACTGCAGACTATGCCACCCCTTCACTTCGATAACGTATAAATATATTAATGTTTATTCAGTTAGATAAAGATGTCTTGTACGGAAGTGGTTAAAGAAAGCTACATCTAACCCTTGCAGTTCGAAAGACTCTTCCAAGCTTAATATAAACGTCCTGCAGAAGCAACAACAGTATTAAAACTACGTACTTGGCCTGAAAGGACACAAACAGGAAAGGTATCTGAAAATACTTAATCCTGAGTGTAAAGCTTCATATATATATATATATATATATATATATATATATATATATATATATATATATATATATATATATATATATATCGGGAAGACAGCATTCCAGTTTATAGTAGTCCCTTGAATCAGGGACTTATTTAGTTAATTCTTGCTGCGTTCACACGGTTACAGTTATTGTTTAAAAGACATTCTTTAAACTGGAAGGGTTAGATATATCTGTCATTAGACCTTAAGCAGCAAGGGCACACTCCTCACCTGAGTGATGTGTGTGGCAGTGGCAAAACTGAAATACGGCAAGACATCATCGGAGAGAAGAAATTACATCATGAAGGTAACTTACAAGTACACAGTAATTTAGTCATATGAAGTAATATGGTTATATGGCAGTTAATAATGTAGAATGAAACAAGTGCAGATCTTTATAGTATACATGGTGTGAAATAGACAAGATAATATTTTCATGATATGGTCTTACAGATTACAGCTAAGCGGTAAGTAATACTTTTAAAATTCTGATAATTAAAAAATTTACTCTAGGTTAGTCATTAAAAAGTTTAAAATTATTCCGTAAATTATGAATCATCTTCATGTGTCTTTTAGGTTTGTAAAATTCATTGATGACTCACCATTTACATAGGTTCCGGTATAATTGTTTTTCCTTTACCTCTGGCATTCATTACAATTTTTGTGTTATCTTCTATTCAAAGGCCTTGGTAATTTTCCCCAATTGTCATTTTCTTATTTTCTAACATTTTGATATATATATATATATATATATATATATATATATATATATATATATATATATATATATATATATATATATATATATATATATATTTTTTTCAACATTTCTATGATATCTGACTAACATTTATGAGAATTATTTTCTCACAACATTAACTTCTGTCCCTTAGATACGATTTGTGTGTATACCTCCCATCATGTTTTGGTTTATCACTTATTATATATATATATATATATATATATATATATATATATATATATATATATATATATATATATATATATTTTTTTCATTCAGTCCACTCAGATTATTTATAATTCCTTTTTTATATATAAGCTCCACTATCTGACTCATGTCTATCATAGTTTACTTCCTGTCATCGCCCCACATTATTAACCCACTGGAAACGGTGACTCCTGTTACATTTTCTTTTTTTTCACTGTCAGACGATCATGTTCCAGTTAAGAGAGACTTTTCGGTCTGGAGGGGTTAGATACAGCCTTTATCATCCTCTACCCTGCCTGTGGGCTCCTAAACTCAGTTAAATCGTCTGACAGAAGGAATAGTACAATGTAAATTCATCATCGGACTGGAGAGATGAAATATGTTCTCCATTTCCACCCCTTCAGTCACTTCCATTGCTCATAATGCAGATATATGTCCATTCCTTCCCATTTCCACCCTTTTGGTGGCGCATTATCACCCTTTTTTCGTACAGCATTCTCCCATTCCTTCCCTATTCATCACATTCTGTTAACAACTTCAATCTGTAGACGTTTTTGATATTTAGTTCTTGCTACTGTTAACACAGTTTTCCTATCTTTGGCGAAAACCTCTGACAAATAAGGACTGATGAGTAAGTTCCATTAAACTCCTCCAGTACGACAAATTTTTCCCAAATATCCAGGTAGTAGTTAAAACAAAAGACGTCTTCAGCTTCAAGGAGCAAATCTTTGAGACACTGGGCCAGATCAGTTATATTTGAGAGCGCAAAGATGTGAACAAGTCCCCAGTGTTTGACGGTAATAACTGATGCAGTCATAAGAATATTACACTTCTGAGTACACCTTGTAGCATGGGACACAGGATGATCACATCCAACACGTATAGGCGTTCCATACATGACCGTTCAAATCGAGGGGCTTGTTTATATTTTTGTGCGCTCAGTTCTAGCAATACGGTCTTTTTTTTTTCCTTTTTCAGTTTCAGGAGTTTTCATTCATTCACTGTTGTCAGCAATTATTATCAAACATCCGAGCCATACCACCAGTCTCTTCAAACCATGCAGTCATCCACTCCCCCGAACTTCTCTTGCACCCCATAGTCAAACTCCCATCATTTTTCACTTTCATTAACCAGCACAATCATCCACATCTCCCCCATCGTTCTTGAACTCCATCACCCATCTCCTCTTCGCAACGCCCTTCCATGTAAGATGTATCAATGGGTGAGAGGATGAAGATGATAGTGAATGATGATGACTGCGTCTCCCCATTCCTCCTTCATCCTCCCTTCGCTTATCGCAACACATGGTATGAGTGACTACAGGTACGATTCGCTAAGCCAACTCACCCTCTAACCCTACCCCTACCTCTACCTCTTGGAAGAAAGTCTTAGTCAGAGTTTCACATTGAATAGCTATCTTATGTCCACCTTTCATCCATCGTCCTCTCATCCATTCACACACGACCAGTCAACTTTGCCACTAACTTGCTAACACATGCATCTACCCACATCTGTAACAAAAAGTGTGATGGGCGAAGACTGGCACCAAGGCCATCCACGCATACTGTACATTATCACCCACAAATACTGGTCATTCATCACCCTCGCATTCATTCACAGCCAATCATATATGCTACTAACATTCTAACTCCGACACCTACCCACGTGCGTACCAACAGGTGGGGTGGGTAAAGGCTGACACCAAGGCCATCCAAGCCATCCACAAGCACGTAATCACTCACAACTCTCGTGTGTCGGTCAGCCACAGCGACCACAACACCTGGATGCTGCACATACGGGGTGTACAGGAGGAGGACCGTGGACCTTACATGTGCCAGATCAACACTGACCCCATGCGATCACAGGTAAGGGGAAATTAACGGGAATGGAGAGAATAGGTACTAATGGAATTTGGAAATAATGAGGGTTAACGTTCCTCATTCATAGTAATGATCTCTTGTCTGTCACCTACAATCCCAATTACTCACATGCAAATGACTCAGCGCTTCACAGTTCCTTTACACTTAACCACTCATTCACAAAGCTTGACATCTTTAACTTCCAACGCAGCACACTAATCTCCATAAATCAAGATTTACCTAAGGTCACTGAATGAGGAAAAAAAAAAAATCTCAATGCTAGGAAAACCAAACATTTCCAGAATATTAAGACAGATATTGCCAAATACCTACATTACCTTCAATGCAACCAACATTTCTATCTCTAAGCGTATTGAAATTCTCGGTGTTTCACTTAATACCCTTAGCTGGACCTCTCACGTTAAATCAGTTGCTAAAACTGCCTCAGAGAAACTTGAAGCATCGTATGAAATCGGTAACGTCTTCACTGACGATCAGTTACCTGCAGTTTACAAGAGTCATGTGCGCTCTCAGCTCAGACATTGTTCACCCTCGTGGAGTGGAAGTGGAGAGGTTACACTGAAACAACTGGACAAATTTAAGAAAAAAGCTATACGAATAATTAATAACCCAGCAATTACAAATGAACTACCTCCCTTACAAGCAGAATGGAATGTTGCCTCCCTTGCGTGATTTACAGATACTTTTATTGCAAATGGTTAGACGAGGTTGCATCCGCACGCCTTCCTCAGTGCAACACGGGCATCTGGTAACGCTCATGACTTGCCTGTCACATTGCCATATTGCAGAACTTCTGTCTGTCAGAATTCGTATATCCTCGAACTGCTTCCCTCTGGATCTCGCTTCCACAGATTAGTTTCCTCCCAAATTTCAACCTATAATAGTGCCAATCTAATTGTTACAGATTTTAAAAATGAAAGGAGGCCACCTCTATTCTGATGTATGGATTTTTTTTTTTATTAAATATGTTTTTCTTTCTTCTGTTCATCTTCTGTAAACACACACACACACACACACACACACACACACACACACACACACAGGGGAATAATGAGCAATGGAAGTTACCTGAGAAGGGGGAAATGGGGATGGGGAATGAAAATTCATGGGGACCTTTTTTTCACAGTTTTAAGTCATTATTCATCCCCTTCCTCATTTTCTCTCTCTCTCTCTCTCTCTCTCTCTCTCTCTCTCTCTCTCCTCTCTCATTTTGTTCTTTCCTCCCTCTCATTCTTCATTCCTTCGTTTCACTCTCATATCCTCCCTCTCACTCTCCTTCCCTCCCTGTCTCTCACTCTCTCTTCTTCCCTCTTACTCTCCACATGTATAATTAAAAGACAGTAAACAGGAGGCTACATAGTTATTGAAAAAATATGAATTTAGCCTAATTCTGTTGGTTAGCTCATGCTGTATTTATTGTTAGTTGCGTTTTGTTGCTTGGTTTCTTGTTCAGCTGTGGCTGGCACTTCTGCCCTTCAGAGTGAACCGATTCCGACCAAACTTGGATACAATGACCAGCCTTTGACCTAGTTCTATCCGCATGGATTTGGTTGCTAGACCACTACTCGTTGCCTAGCAACTGCCGAAAAATCGCTTTCTTTGTGCTTACCACATTTTGAGCTGTAGAAGCATTACTAATGGGCGTCAAAAGCTCTGACTTCTTTAGGCGTAATCTTGAAGTCATTCGCTATTGGAAGTGTGACATCTATTTTCCTCTCCTCTATTTTTTGAGTGGCAACCATGCGCAGATTGGCCTCAGCGTCCCTAGCAACCAGTACCAATTTTCAAAAATGCCCCCCTAGTTCCCCAGCAGCTCCATGGAATTAAATGAAAGTTTGCATGCTTATAGACACTGACATGTATTACAACTTTCTGCTGTACACTTATATGCTACATTCGCCAGGTCAGGGGTCAAAGGTCATCAAATGGAAAACGGAGAAAGTAGCTAAAATCACGACTATGCTTGTGCGGAATGCTAAGGTTCCGAAGATTATTAAGCCAGGGCCATGATTCTTGGAAGGAATGTTGCACTGGAGAACCTCCATATAGAAATGACTTTTAGTGTCGAAACTCGCTTCCGGTCGCAGGCAGTGCCACCTATAATTTGTACCTCGGGTGGGCCATTCCGCGAATTTCAAGTCTTCTTGCTCCACAGTGGGTGGATGAAATCGAATGAAAATTTGCATGCTTATAGACATGAATGAGCACTACTTGGTCCGCTTAGAGCTGGCCATGGTCACCTACCGGTTTGTAAATACAGAAATTAACTGACAAGTATTTTTTGAATCTCCAAGGGATGCATGCATCCCCGGTTGAGAAGCACTGCTTTAGTTTGACAGGAGACATAAGTTCCCGTGCGGTCCACTTAAAGGCACAATTAATTTCCAAATGGTACAGTATTTAGCGTCTTTGGGACATCGTCTTAAAGGATTTTGATGGTGCCAGTGGAAAAATATCACACGGGATGTTATTAGCATGTTTTCAAGACTTTATAAGTCTTAGTGTTGATATTACAATACTTTAAGGGGATGAATCGATTCCCGAGGTTCTGAAACCGATAAGAGATCAAGACCACATGTTTCAGTCCAAGGACAGGGTAATTTTTCTTAAAAAATAATCGTTTCATTTTCATTTTCCAACTTTTTTCTTCTTCCTTTTTCCCTGTTCTCTGTCTGTCTGTCTCTTCTTTTTTGTTTTTTTACTTGCTCTCATAGATATAATGAGAGAAGCTTACAAAATGCTTTAGTGTTCCTAACTAACGCATCCTGTGCGGATAAAGATAACATTAACCTCCATGACGTTGACCATTACATGTGTTACAGGTTGGGATTATTAGTGTTGAAAATAATAAGTAAGCTTCTGTCACCGTATATATGGCAGCTGGGAAAAAATAATACATGTCAGATAATATAAACGGAAGCAATTTTTTCATACAAAACAATCTTAATTCATTATCATGCAACATGACGATGACCTTAATTTCCGTCTAAACTTCCACAGTCAATTTCATGATCCTATATATATATATATATATATATATATATATATATATATATATATATATATATGTATATATATTGTTACGGAACAGAGAAAGATAATGTACACTTTAAGTGAGAATACTAAAAATCACTACTGTCCCATAAAGTTCCAGGTTCAAAACAAAAGAGTTAGATAAAATTACAAACTAACAACAAAACATTCAGGACTCATA
This sequence comes from Coenobita brevimanus, assembly GCF_032717465.1. Classification (NCBI taxonomy): domain Eukaryota; kingdom Metazoa; phylum Arthropoda; class Malacostraca; order Decapoda; family Coenobitidae; genus Coenobita; species Coenobita brevimanus. Next base: position 36,040,201 of record NC_137037.1, read on the forward strand.
AGAATAATGTAATGGCAAAAACAGGTTAAATATATGGTTAACTGCAATAGCCTCTATTAACACGAAATTAGCATGAGTAAATTTATCTAAGTCAGCCCTGATAAAATGAAAATACACTGGGTAATGCTCAGTTAATGCAAGATAAATTATTACAGATACAAACTATTATTAATGATAGCTGACAATAAGAACTTTACATGAATTACAAAAACCTTACTAGGCCTAAGAATCAACCTTATGCTACACAGTACAAGAAAAAATGCAACAACAGTTATACTCAAATTACACAGCTGCTAGATGGTTGGAGACTTCCTGAGCACTCACAACAATAACTGTACAGGGGAGGACAGAGATGTGAACAAAATGAGGAGTAGATCTAAGTGGCAATTAACGTAGAGACTGAGCTCATTATATAGGGGCCGGCAGAGCTTGATACAACTTGTAAGAAGGACACGCAAATGAAGCCATGGGGACAAAGAGTTGACAATCCCGCTCTGAACAACAGAAAGGACGACTTACTCTACTATAACGGTAGAAGGGGGGAACTGAGGCAGAACACGCTCGTGATCAAACATGCAGCATACTGTGCGTTAAAATTACACAAAGGATGATGAAATCATAGGCTATGTAACACCTCCCCACAAAGAAAAAGAAATTTACAAAGGAAATTTCTTATTACTCTAAAACAATCTGTCTAAAGTCTAGATAAGCAATCTGCAATAACATTTTCTTTCCTAGTGTTACAAAACATGAGATCTCCCTAGCACGTTCAGTCATAGGTACTTGCCAGTATCCCTTTAACAAATCAAACTTACTTATGTACCTAGCCTTTCCGATCTTGTCTATGCAATCTTCCACGCGAGGGAGAGGGTAAGTGTCTGTTTTGGTTATCTGATTAACACGTCTGTAGTCAATGCAACGCTGCTGTGACCCACCTGGCTTAGGGACTAGAGTGACAGGAGAACTCCAGTCGCTCTGACAGGGCTCAATCATCTTGTGGTCCAACAGGTAGCCAAGCTCCTTCTGGATGACAGGAACTTTCACTGGGTTCACACGGTAAGGAGGCAATTTAATTGGCTTTGCGTCTCCAACATCGACATCATGCATCAACACAGTGGTTCTTCCTGGAGTGGCACGGAACACTTGCGGGTACTCCTGCAGTAATGCCGAAAACTCCTGCCTTTCCTCGGGAGGTAGGTGAGAAAGCTTAGTCTGGAGATCATTCACGATATCAGGATTCTTCCCCAAACTATCACTCAGGCTCATGCTGCATGGGAGAGCTTCACTTGCAGACTCGGGTGGAACAGCTACAGTGCAGACTTGGTTATTTTCGTCCCGCCTGTGATATAACTTTAGCATGTTGATGTGACAAAGTTGCTTGTTCTTTCTACGATCTGGTGTGGCGATGATATAGTTGACATCACTGAGTTTCTTCTCCACGAAATAAGGACCACTAAACTTGGCTTGAAGAGGTTGCCCATGAACCGGTAGCAGAATCAAAACCTGATCTCCTGGCTGAAAGTGGCGTAACCTGGACTTCTTATCATACCAAGTCTTCATCTCCTGAGCAGCTCCTAAATTCTCTCTCACCAGCTGTAAAGCAGTGGACAGCCGTTCTTTGAACTTCATCACATACTCCAGCAGGTTGACGTCATCTTCCTCCGACAGCCAGCATTCCTTGAGTAGCTTAAGGGGTCCTCTTACTTCATGACCAAACAGTAGTTCAAAAGGTGAGAAGCCCAGTGATTCATTTGGAGATTCTCTTGCAGCAAACACAACAAATGGAAGACCTTTATCCCAGTCTTTCTGATGTTCCAAACAGTATTTCTTGAGCATCGATTTGAGTGTTTGATGATATCTCTCCAACGCTCCTTGGGTCTGGGGATGGTAAGCTGAAGACGTGATCTGGGTGATGCCCAACTCTTTCAGAGACTGCTTGAAAACGTTTGACATGAAATTACTTCCCCGGTCTGACTGTACCTCCTTGGGCAGACCAAACTTTGTGAAGAACCCTAGCATTTCCTTAACCACGTTCTTTGCTGAGATATTTCTAAGTGGAATGGCTTCAGGATAACGAGTAGCCATATCAATCAGGGTCAACACATAAGAAAATCCTGAAGAAGTCTTAGGAAGAGGGCCCACAATATCCACCAACACACGGGTGAAAGGCGCCTCAAAAGGAGGAATGGGAACTAGAGGTGCAACCTTTTCGGTCTGATTACACTTCCCCACAACTTGACAGGTGTGACAAGACTTACAATACCAGGAAACATCCCTGAAGATACCTGGCCAGTAGAAGTGTTTCAAAATGCGTGCCACAGTCTTCCTCACTCCAAGGTGTCCTGCCAAACTGGAATCATGAGCCACTCTAATGATATCCTGCCTACAAACACGAGGGATGACAACTTGATGTACAACCTCCCATTCACAGTCGGCTGATACTGTTGGGGGTCTCCACTTCCTCATAAGTACTCCTGACTTTATATAATAACAAGTAGAAGCACCAGCTGACTCTTCCTCACTGCAAGCAGAGTTAGCTAGACCTTTCAACTCAGGGTCAGCAACCTGCAACTCAACCAACTCTTGACGAGACAAATTATCAACACTACGGGGTACTGCCTCATCTGGTGAGTGATCCAAATTAGCAAGAAAAGTGTCAGCTAGGATAACATCATCATCATCATTACCCTTTAAGTCACCAGTAACTTTAGACATAGCCCTAGTGACAGCACATGCAGGGAACACATCAGGGACATCACAATCCTGGGCCGCAGCCACTGGCTCACTAGACAACTGAGGAGCTGGACACACTTGACTTCCACCAATATCATTTCCAAGTAAGAAAGTTACACCTGACATTGGGAGTGTCTCAACCAACCCAACCATAACGGAACCATTAACAAAACCAGACTCTAAATTCACTCTGCACAGAGGGACAGAGAAGTAATTATTCCCTACACCTTGTAAGATTACATTTTCATCAGAGGAATTAACATTAGAGCCTAGAACACTGGTCAGCATAAGGGATTGGCAAGCACCTGTATCACGATATATTTTAACTGATTTCCTGTCATTACTGTCCAGAGGACTGACAAAACCATCAGACAGGAAATTAGCACATGAACTCTTGAGAGTGTCACCCACGTTACTGCTTAAAAGAGGAGCTCCATCATGAGAAATTAAGTTACCCCTCAAAGCAGGTTCAGTTAACTCGGTTAAAGAATTCTGGGAACTCTCAAGAGTGGACACTAGACCAATTGACTGAATATTTAAAGACTCCTTTTTGTTCACATCAAGCTGTCTCCTGAAACATTTCTCCGTAGTATGATCAAGCTTACTACAATAAGTACATTTACTTTTCTGAAATCTAGAGGTGAAGCTGGTATTTACTTCCTGAGAAACATCATCTTTATTCTCTTTCCTGTTACCTGTACTCTGAGTAGAGGCAACGTACTTACTCTCAGCTTTCCCTTTTTCTCTAGAATATCTCTTGTGAGTGAGAACATATTCATCAGCTAAAACTGCAGCATCAGACAAATTATCTATTCTTCTCTCATCAAGATATAGGCTTACATCTTTACTAATACACCTCTTGAAGTCCTCCAGCAAAATCATCTGCTTAAATCTACCAAAATCAGAATCCGCATTCTTAGAATTTAACCACTGCTCTAACAGATCTTCTTTGATTTTTGCATACTCAACATGGGATTGCTTATCTTGCTGATAAGTTGTCCTAAATTTTACTCTATAGGCTTCAGGAACAAGCTCATAGGCCTTAAGAATCAAGCTCTTAACTACATCATAATTATCAGATTGATCCTGAGGCAAAGATGCATAAGTTACTTGAGCTTTACCGGTGAGAACAGTTTGAAGGAGTACTGGCCAATACTCCTTGGGCCAATTAAAACCTGTAGCTACCCTCTCAAACAACTGAAAATACTTTGTTAAATCAGATTCATTAAAAGGAGGGACAAGTTTAACATTTTTAGCCACATCAAAATCATCAGAGCTACATGATCCAGTTCCACATTGTTTCATGCGATACTCATGGTCTGCCTGAATCCTGGCAAGTTCAACTTGTGCCTGTATCTATGCCTCCTGAATCCGAGCCTGAGATTCAGCCTCCTTAGCATTTGCTTGAAATTCAGCCTCCTTAACACAAGCCTCCTTAGCCTGGGACTCAGCCTCCTTAGCAAGTGCTTGAAATTCAGCTTCCTTCACACGAGCCTCCTGCAGGGCTAGCTGTAACTTAGCTATTTCAATCTGCGTTTGCTCATTTGGAGGAGTTACATTAAACAAGCTTTCATTGATCATGTCAACAATTTGATCTTTAGAATAATGATAGCGAACAGCAATTCCCAATTGTTGAGCAACAAGCTTAAGTTCATTCTTTGTTCTGTTTTCTACATCCAACACTGTTTGCACATTTGACAAAAAATCTTTGGCTTCATCAAGTGTAGTAACAGTAGACATCATGAATAAGTAACAGTCACAAAATATCAAGCAATATCCTTATGATAATATCCTGAATATCCTGATGAGAGGTCGCCAAAATTTATGTTACGGAACAGAGAAAGATAATGTACACTTTAAGTGAGAATACTAAAAATCACTACTGTCCCATAAAGTTCCAGGTTCAAAACAAGAATTAGATAAAATTACAAGTTAAAGTTTAATGCACAAACTAACAACAAAACATTCAGGACTCATAAGAATAATGTAATGGCAAAAACAGGTTAAATATATGGTTAACTGCAATAGCCTCTATTAACACGAAATTAGCATGAGTAAATTTATCTAAGTCAGTCCTGATAAAATAAAAATACACTGGGTAATGCTCAGTTAATGCAAGATAAATTATTACAGATACAAACTATTATTAATGATAGCTGACAATAAGAACTTTACATGAATTACAAAAACCTTACTAGGCCTAAGAATCAACCTTATGCTACACAGTACAAGAAAAAATGCAACAACAGTTATACTCAAATTACACAGCTGCTAGATGGTTGGAGACTTCCTGAGCACTCACAACAATAACTATACAGGGGAGGACAGAGATGTGAACAAAATGAGGAGTAGATCTAAGTGGCAATTAATGTAAAGACTGAGCTCATTATATAGGGGCCGGCAGAGCTTGATACAACTTGTAAGAAGGACGCGCAAATGAAGCCATGGGGACAAAGAGTTGACAATCCCGCTCTGAACAACAGAAAGGACGACTTACTCTACTATAACGGTAGAAGGGGGGAACTGAGGCAGAACACGCTCGTGATCAAACATGCAGCATACTGTGCGTTAAAATTACACAAAGGATGATGAAATTATAGGCTATGTAACAATATATATATATATATATATATATATATATATATATAAAGTTATCATCAGTGGTTAAATATTCATCTATCTATCTATCTATAGCCCGACGCCCTAATCCCGCAAAGGGTGGTCGCATACAAAACTCCTCCAAGTCGCTGTCACCCACCATTTGACTACCCTCCCCCCAACACACTCCCCCCTCCCTCATATGCCTCTCAACTCCATCCCTCCACCTCATCCTCCGTCTACTCCTCCCTCTCCCTTCCTCCACCTCACCTACATATGCCCTCTTAGTCTTTCATTGTCCATTCTTTCCACATGTCCAAACCACCTCAGTGTATTTCTCCTAATCTTCTCAACCACATCCACATCCACCCCACAACGTTCCTTCACTTCTTCATTCGTCAACCTGTCCCTCCTTGTCACTCTACATGCTCCTCTCAAGTAACTCATTTCCACTGCTCTCACTCTTGACTTGTTCCCCTCTTGCAAGGTCCACTCCTCGCTTCCATACGTCAGGGTAGGGATCACAATACTATCACACAGTGACTTCTTCCATACTCACCTCCCTATTTCTCATCACTGCTTTCAGTGAACCAACAACCTTCCTTCCCTGCTGTACCCTTTCACGCACTTCATCCCCCAACATTCCATTCTTACTCATCACACTACCCAAGTACTTGAATGCACTCACATCCTCCATATCCTCACCCTCCACCCTCACTGTGCATTCTGTGACTTCATTCCTCTCAAATACCATAACTTTCCTCTTGTTTACATTAAATTTCAGATTCTTCTCCCTACACACTGTCCAAATTCATTCACCAAACCTTGCAACTCCCATTCATCTTCATTCAACAATACTGTATCATCAGCAAGCAGCAACACCGGAATCTTCCAGATCTCACCCTCACTCATTAGGGCCACCCCCACATCCACTGCCCTACCTTGCACCTCCTTTACAACCCCATCCATGTATATATTAAACAGCCATGGAGACATCACACAACCCTGTTTCAGTCCCACACTAAGATAAAAGAACTCACTCAGCTCATTATCCACTCGCACCGTAGCCCTAGCTCCTTCGTACATACTCTTCACAGAACTCAATAATTTCCCCTCCACCCCATATATTCTTAATACCTTCCACATACCTTGCCTATCTATTCTGTCATAAGCTTTCTCCAAGTCCATGAAGGCAGCATACACTTTCTTTCCCTTCCCTAGATACTTCTCCACTAAACATCTTAGAACAAATATCTGATCTACACACCCTTTTCCCTTCCTAAATCCCCCTTGTTCTTCTCCAACTAGCTCCTCTGTCATATGCCTAACCCTATCAATGAGTATTCTACCATATATTTTTCCAGTCACACTAAGAAGGCAAATACCCCTATGGTTACCACATACTTCTCTCCCCCCTTTTCCTTTGTATAATGGAACAGTTATACCTGATTTCCAGTCCTCTGGAACCCTTCCCTCTTCCCAAGCCAATCTACACAACTTATACATTCACTCCACAACAATCTCATCTCCATACCTCGGCATTTCACCACACACTCCATCAATTCCTGGGGCCTTTCCCATGTTGATCTTCTTCAATGCTTCCACTACTTCCGCCCTACTGATCTCTTCCTCCCTCCTCCCATCTCTGCTTCTCCCAGTTATTCCCCAACCACTTATACTCGCACTGCTCTCACTCTCTACATTCAACAAATCCTCAAAGTGCTCCTTCCATCTCTTCAATTTCTCTCTCTTCTCCACCAACAAATCTATTATTCCTATCTTTCACTCCCCTACTATTTCCCCTTTCACACTGCCTTACTTTCTTTACCTCCTTCCAAAACAATTGCCTACTCTCTCTCCATTTCACACTCAGATTCCTCCCAAATTCTTCATCCACTTTCTTCTTACTCTGCTTCGCCATTCTCTTCACCTTCCTTCTCCTGCTTACATATACCACAGCTCGTTTCACCTCATCATTCCACCATGCTGTCCCTTCCACACCCCTGCATCTCCTCCTCACTCCACAAACCACCTCACACGCTGCACCTATCTCCTCCGTGAATATCTTACATACGTCTTCTACCCCTTCCATCTGCTCTAACTCATACCTTCCCAATCTTTCTTCCACTATGCTCTTATACTCTGCCATTTTCTCCCTATCTTGCAACTTCTCCACTCTTCTCACAGGAGTTGCTTCCTCCTGTCTTCCCCTTCGTCTCCTCAACCACTTTCTTTGCAGCTCTACCTTGGCCATCACTAAGTGATGATCCGAGACTCCATTCCCCCACCCTCTCCACACTCTTGCATCCAACACTTGTCTTCTCATTCGCTCATCCTCACACACGTAGTCTATCATTGCCTTTCGTTCAACAAGTTCACCATCCATCCTCCTCATTACTCTCCATAATTTTCGGTCCATATTCAAAACCTTTGTGGTGGGATCATATGCTGAGTCATGACTCAAAATCAAGTTTCAGGAGCAACACGGAAGCTTCTGTCATCATATTCATAGGA
>NC_137037.1:36053045-36105545 GCF_032717465.1 Coenobita brevimanus
AAGATTGCTGTTGTGATTATGTGTGCAACAACATATCTTGCTCTCGTGTTCCTGAACTTCATTCTTCTGAATTCTCTACTCTCTGGCTTCGGCTATCCTGTCGTTCTTTGACCAAATATATCTGCACTGTTATCTCTTAATTATACTATGAAAAATTCATTGACTATCATACTTTTAAGATGGAACACATCCTATCAGTTTCTCTTTTCTCTGAAATCTCCATTCTTGGAGATTTCAATGTTCACCACCACCATTGGCTCTCCTCTCACTTCACTGATCCACCTGGTGAAAAAGCCTACATCTTTTCTATCCTTAATGACATAGAGCAGCTTGTACAGCACCCTACCCATATCCCTGACCACCTTGGAGAAAGGTTCAACATGCTTGACTTCTTTCTTACAACTACTCCTTCTACTTATAGTATTAATCTTTTCTCTCTGTAGGGCTCCTCTGATCACCACCTTATCACCTTAGCCTGTCCAGTCACTCCATTAAGGCCTGTGGACCCTCCCAAGATGCGGCAGCTGTCCCACTTTGGAGATGTTGATTGAGAGGCCCTCAGGCAGTACTTCTTTGATTTTTCCTGGAATGATCGTTGCCTTCATAGCCGAGAGCCATCTCTTTGTATCTCACGCATTGCAGAGGTTATTCTTCCGGGCATAGAACATACATTCCATCGTCTTATCCTGTGACTAACGTAAAAAAAAAAAAAAGTTATATCACACTTGTTCTAATGATGTCCACAACAAAAAGAGGGTCTACAAAAGGTAACAGGGCCAACTCACCCCTGAATCTCATCTCTTTTATGTTTCTGCCTGGAATCATGCTAAGTCTGTTCTTCGCTCTGCTAATAATAATTTCATGCATACTAAATGCTCTGAATTCCCCAACTCAAAAACTTCCCGCTTCTTCTGGCAGTCTGCCAAAAATCTTTCTAACAGCTTTATCTCACCATCCTTCCCTCCTCTTTTCCATCCTAATGGTTCTGTTGCTGTTTCTTCTATTGATAAAACAGAACTCTCTGCTCAGACTTTCTCCTCCAATTCCTGCTTACACAGTGCCGGTGCTGTTCCTCCATTATTTCCCACCTGTGACTTCCTCGTGACTGACACTAAAAGTACTTTAACTGATGTATTTTCTGTCATCGCTGGCCTCAATACTAACTAGAAGACACTCAGAGCGCATATCTCCGCCAATGCCATTTCCAGTGAAAAGGATCCGGATCCGGATTAGGATCCGTGGATATAGGCTCTGGATCCGGATCTGGATCCACCCCAAATTAGTTCAAGTCTTTATTGGGCCATGGCCAACCTTTCCAGAAAATTTCATTCAAATTCATTTAGAACTCTTGGAGATATTGTTCAGGATACTCCTGATCCTGATCCGGATCCTCCATCAAATTTATTTTTTTTCTTCCTTGGTTCATGGCCCACTCTTTTCACATAATTTCATCAAAATCCGTTCATAACTTTTGGAGTAATCCTGCTAATAGACAGACAGACAAACAAACAAACGAGGGCTAAAACCTAACCTCCTTGGCAGAGGTAATAAGGCACATGGGCCGGATGGGGTCCAACCTATTGTCCTCAAGAACTGCTTCCGTGCTTAAACCTCGCCTAGGAAAACTCTTTCGACTATGTCAACTTGTACCTTTTCTTCTTGCTTGAAGTTTGCTCTCATTCACCCTGTCCCAATGAAGGGTGACTATTCCTAGCCCTTTAATTATTGCCCAGTTGCATTAATATCCTGAATTTCAAAACTTTTTGAGTCCGTTCTTAACCAAAAAACTTTAAAGCAATTTTCCTATCACAATCTTCTGTGAGTATGGGTTCCATTAAGGATGCTCCACTGGCGATGTTCTCACCTACCTTTCAGACTCCTGGTCATCCTCCATTCGGGACTTTGGCAAAAGTTTTGCCTTTGCACTGGACATCTCAAAGGCTTTAGATCGAGTCTTGCATAAAAATTTTAAATTCCAGACTGCCCACTTACCTTTTCTATCCTTCTATCGGTGCTTTCATCTCTAGCTTCTTTTCTGGTCCTTCAGTAGCCGCTTTTGAAGACAATCACTGTTCTTGTAAAGCTATGGAAAGTGGTGTCCCTCAGGGCTCTGTCCTATCACCAACTCTCTTCCTTTTATTCATCAATGACCTTCTGAGCTGTACATCTAACCCTATCCACTCACACGCTGATGACTCCACCCATGATCTTTCCATTCGCTTCTCACAGCGTTCATCTCAGTAGTTTCTTGAGTAAAAGATGGAAGAAGAGCATAAGACAGTATGGATCAGTTGGGTCAAGGATTGTGTGGGTAAAGTTGAAAGTTGGAATACAAATGTGGGCGATTGTGTGTGTGTGTATGCGCCAACGCAAGATCGTGCTAGAAGAGTGAGAGAAGAGTTCTGGACAAATGTGGACGTGTGCATGGAAAAGTTTGGAAGGAATGAGAGAGTGTTTTTGATTGGTGATATGAATGGTAAAGTTGGTAATGTGAAGGTGGATGGAATAGTTGGTGAGTGGGGTGTGACTGGTGAGGTAGATGAGAATGGGAGTGCGTTAGTGGACATCTGTGCTGGGAGGGGGTTGGTAATAGCCAATACCCTCTTCAGGCATAAAATGATCCACAGGTATACATGGCGAGTGATGAGAAGGGTTGGTGGTGAACTGAATGAAAGGAAGGCAATGATTGATTATGTGTGTGTGGATGAAAGGATGCGAAGATGTATATTGGATGCAAGAGTTTATAGAGGTTGGGGGAGTGGCCTTTCTGACCACTACTTGGTGGTGGCCAGAATTAGGATGCAAGTAAGATGGAGGAATAGAAGAAGGGAAAGACGAGAGGAAGGAGTAGTTGCAAGGAGAGTGGAAAGGTTACAAGAGGATGAGAAAAAGGCAGAGTATAAGAGAGAAGTGGAGGAACGATTGGGCAAATATGAATTGGAGCAGATGGGAGACGTGGAAGGTGTGTGTAAGATATTTACAGAAGAAATATGTGCAGCATGTGATGTGGTGTGTGGAAGGAAGAGAAGACGGAGGGGGTGCAAGGAACAGCGTGGTGGACTGAAGAGGTGAAACAGGCTGTGGCACAAAAGAAGAAAGCATACAATGAATGGATGAGAAATAGGGGCGTGGAAGAAGTTGAGAGGCAGAAGAGAGAGTTATATGTGGAAAGGAAGAGAGAGGTGAAAAGATTAGTAAGAGAGAGTAAGAAGAGAGTGGATCAGGAATTTGGAAGGAATTTGAGTGTAAAGTGGAGGGACTGTAAGAAAATGTTCTGGAGAGAAGTGAAAAGAGTAAGACAGGGTGGAAGTGAAGTTAGCAGGGGAGTGAAAGATAAACATGGTAGATTACTAGTGGAGAAGGGAGAAAAAGTGAGCAGATGGAGAGAACACTTTAAGGAATTGTTGAACGTAGAGGATGGAAGTAATGCGAGTATAAGTGGCTGGGGAATGGCTGGGAGAAGGAGGGAGGTGAGAAGACAGGTAGAAATCAGTAGGATAGAGGTTGTGGAAGCAATGAAGAAAGTTAAATCGGGGAAAGCCCCAGGAATTGATGGAGTGTGTGGTGAGATGCTGAAGCATGGGGGAGAGATAGTAGTAGAATGGATGTGGAAGATGTGCAGATTGGCCTGGGAGGAAGGTAGAGTCCCGGAGGATTGGAAGTCAGGTATAATTATTCCCTTGTACAAAGGAAAAGGGGAAAAAGAAGTGTGTGGTAATCATAGGGGCATTTGTCTTCTTAGTATAATAGGAAAAGTGTATGGTAGGATACTTATAGACAGAGTTAGAGAAAGAACAGAGAAATTAGTTGGAGAAGAACAGGGAGGCTTTAGGAAGGGAAGAGGTTGTGTAGATCAGATATTCATTCTTAGATCTTTAGTGGAAAAGTTTCTAGAGAAGGGAAAGAAGTTGTATGCGGCTTTCATGGATTTGGAGAAAGCATATGACAGGGTGGATAGACAAGGATTGTGGAAAGTGTTAAGAATATATGGAGTAGATGGGAAGTTGTTGAATGCTGTGAAGAGTATGTATGATGGTGCTAAGGCTGCAGTGCGTGTGGATGGTGAACTAAGTGAATTTTTCTCTTTGAAAGTTGGTTTGAAACAGGGATGTGTCATGTCTCCATGGTTGTTCAATCTGTACATGGATGGGGTAATAAAAGAGGTACAAGGTAGGGTAGTGGATGTTGGAGTGGCCCTGGTGAGAGAGGATAGTGTTTGGAAACTCCCTGTACTGTTGTTTGCAGATGATACTGTGTTGTTGAGTGAAGATGAAGGGGAGCTGCAAGGCTTGGTGGATGAGTTTGAGAGAGTGTGTAAGAAACGGAACCTAAAGGTGAATGTAGGGAAGAGTAAAGTGATGGTCTTTGAGAGAGGTGAAGTCAGTGAATGTATAGCGAGGTTGGATGGTGAGGAATTGGAAAATGTGAGTACGTTTAAGTATTTGGGTAGTGTGATGAGTAAGGATGGAGGTTTGGAGGGTGAAGTGCTTGAAAGGGTACAGCAGGGGAGAAAGGTTGCTGGTTCCTTGAAAGCAGTGATAAGAAACAGGGAAGTGAGCATGGAAGTAAAAAAGTTACTACATGACAGTATTGTGATACCAACTCTAACGTACGGAAGTGAAGCTTGGACGTTGTTGGAAGGACACAAGTCAAGAGTGAGAGCAGTGGAAATGAGTTATTTAAGAGGAGCTTGTGGAGTCACGTGGAGAGACAGGCTGACGAATGAGGATATAAAGGAGCGTTGTGGTGTTGATGTGGATGTGATAGGAAGCGTTGTGAGGAACACACTGAGGTGGTTTGGCCATGTGGAGAGGATGGAGGGTGAAAGACTGACGAAGAGAGTGTATGTGAGCGAGGTGGAGGGAGGAAGAGGGAGGGGGAGACCGAGGATGAGATGGAGGGATGGGGTGGAGAGGTATATGAGAGAGGGGGGTGTGAGTTGGGAGCAGGGTAGTGAAATGGCGGGGGACAGGGCGACTTGGAGGCGATTTGTTTGTGGCCACCCCAAACGGGATTGAGGCGTCTGGCAATAGATAGATAGATAGGATGAAAGGATGCGAAGATGTGTAAAGGATGCAAGAGTGTATAGAGGTTGGGGGAGTGGACTTTCTGACCACTACTTGGTGGTGGCCAGAATTAGGATGCAAGTAAGATGGAGGAATAGAAGAGAAAGACGAGAGGAAGGAGTAGTTGCAAGGAGAGTGGAAAGGTTACAAGAGGATGAGAAAAAGGCAGAGTATAAGAGAGAAGTGGAGGAACGATTGGGCAAATATGAATTGGAGCAGATGGGAGACGTGGAAGGTGTGTGTAAGATATTTACAGAAGAAATATGTGCAGCATGTGATGTGGTGTGTGGAAGGAAGAGAAGACGGAGGGGGGTGCAAGGAACAGCGTGGTGGACGGAAGAGGTGAAACAGGCTGTGGCACAAAAGAAGAAAGCATACAATGAATTGATGAGAAATAGGGGCGTGGAAGAAGTTGAGAGGCGGAAGAGAGAGTTATATGTGGAAAGAAAGAGAGAGGTGAAAAGATTAGTAAGAGAGAGTAAGAAGAGAGTGGATGAGGAATTTGGAAGGAATTTGAGTGTAAAGTGGAGGGACTGTAAGAAAATGTTCTGGAGAGAAGTGAAAAGAGTAAGACAGGGTGGAAGTGAAGTTAGCAGGGGAGTGAAAGACAAAAATGGTAGATTACTAGTGGAGAAGGGAGAAAAAGTGAGCAGATGGAGAGAACACTTTAAGGAATTGTTGAACGTAGAGGATGGAAGTAATGCGAGTATAAGTGGCTGGGGAATGGCTGGGAGAAGGAGGGAGGTGAGAAGACAGGAAGAAATCAGTAGGATAGAAGTTGTGGAAGCAATAAAGAAAGTTAAATTGGGGAAAGCCCCAGGAATTGATGGAGTGTGTGGTGAAATGCTGAAGCATGGGGAAGAGATAGTAGTAGAATGGATGTGGAAGATGTGCAGATTGGCCTGGGAGGAAGGTAGAGTCCCGGAGGATTGGAAGTCAGGTATAATTATTCCCTTGTACAAAGGAAAAAGGGAAAAAGAAGTGTGTGGTAATCATAGGGGCATTTGTCTTCTTAGTATAATAGGAAAAGTGTATGGTAGGATACTTATAGACAGAGTTAGAGAAAGAACAGAGAAATTAGTTGGAGAAGAACAGGGAGGCTTTAGGAAGGGAAGAGGTTGTGTAGATCAGATATTCATTCTTAGATCTTTAGTGGAAAAGTTTCTAGAGAAGGGAAAGAAGTTGTATACGGCTTTCATGGATTTGGAGAAAGCATATGACAGGGTGGATAGACAAGGATTGTGGAAAGTGTTAAGAATATATGGAGTAGATGGGAAGTTGTTGAATGCTGTGAAGAGTATGTACGATGGTGCGAAGGCTGCAGTGCGTGTGGATGGTGAACTAAGTGAATTTTTCTCTTTGAAAGTTGGTTTGAAACAGGGATGTGTCATGTCTCCATGGTTGTTCAATCTGTACATGGATGGGGTAATAAAAGAGGTACAAGGTAGGGTAGTGGATGTTGGAGTGGCCCTGGTGAGAGAGGATAGTGTTTGGAAACTCCCTGTACTGTTGTTTGCAGATGATACTGTGTTGTTGAGTGAAGACAAAGGGGAGCTGCAAGGCTTGGTGGATGAGTTTGAGAGAGTGTGTATGAAACGGAACCTAAAGGTGAATGTAGGGAAGAGTAAAGTGATGGTCTTTGAGAGAGGTGAAGTTAGTGAATGTACAGCGAGGTTGGATGGTGAGGAATTGGGAAATGTGAGTACGTTTAAGTATTTGGGTAGTGTGATGAGTAAGGATGGAGGTTTGGAGGGTGAAGTGCTTGAAAGGGTACAGCAGGGAAGAAAGGTTGCTGGTTCTTTGAAAGCAGTGATAAGAAACAGGGAAGTGAGCATGGAAATGAAAAAGTTACTACATGACAGTATTGTGATACCAACTCTAACGTACGGAAGTGAAGCTTGGACGTTGTTGGAAGGACACAAGCCAAGAGTGAGAGCAGTGGAAATGAGTTATTTAAGAGGAGCCTGTGGAGTCACGTGGAGAGACAGGCTGACGAATGAGGATATAAAGGAGCGTTGTGGTGTGGATGTGGATGTGATAGGGAGCGTTATGAGGAACACACTGAGGTGGTTTGGCCATGTGGAGAGGATGGAGGGTGAAAGACTGACAAAGAGAGTGTATGTGAGTGAGGTGGAGTGGGGAAGAGGGAGGGGGAGGCCGAGGATGAGATGGAGGGATGGGGTGGAGAGGTATATGAGAGAGGGGGGTGTGAGTTGGGAGCAGGGCAGTGAAATGGCGGGGGACAGGGCGACTTGGAGGCGATTTGTTTGTGGCCACCCCAAACGGGATTGAGGCGTCTGGCAATAGATAGATAGATACTTTCTTGAACGAACAAGGGATGGGGCTTTGGCACACCTAATGTCTTATTTGACTCATATCTCTGACTGGGGTAAAAGTAATCTTGTTTTTAACGGTTCAAAGACTCAGTTCTTACATCTTTCAAACAGCCAAAATCTTCTGCAGGAGTATCCACTAATTTCTAGCAATATCCACCTCATTCCTGTATCGTATCTAAACGTACTTAAGGTTTAATTTCCTTGGGATTTATCTTGGAAAGATCATATTACCTCTCTTGTTAAATCTGCTTCCAAGAGATTAGATGTGCTAAGCCGACTCCTTGCCTTCTTTACCCCTTTACAGTTGTTGACTCTATACATGGGTTTGATTCGTCCCTGTGTAGACTACAACTCTCATGTGTGGGGAGCCTCCCCACATACAGCTCTTCTCAACATGGAGTGAAAGGTTCATCTCATGAACTCTCCTCCTCCTACTGTCTCCTTTCAACCTCTGTCTCTACGTCACACTGTTGCATCTTTATCTCATTTACTATCTCTACTAAGATGGTCACTGCTCCTTTGAACTGTTTTCCTGCATCCCACCACTACTACGGCGGGTGTGCAACCACCGTCTATCAACGAGTTCCCATCCCATTTCTGTCAAACTCTCTAATGCAAGATTTAATAGTTATTCCCAGTCTTTCACGTATGCAACAGGTCAACTCTGGAACTGTCTTCCTCTGTCTGTATTCCCTACTGCCTATGACCTCCAGGCTTTCAAACTCAGTGTCTCGAGGCACCTCTAAATGAACAGATCTCAAATTTGGCTGTTATCTTCTTTTTGCTTTTCTTGAACTGAAAAGTTTTACGGGCGTCTGGCCTTTGGTTTCTTCTTTCCTACATAAAAAATGCACTGGGTGAAATTGTCAGTTAGGTACAGTTCTGTTATATATATATATATATATATATATATATATATATATATATATATATATATATATATATATATATATATATATGTATGTATATATATATATATTTCTCTCTTCTGAACCTGCGAATGTTTAATATATTATTATTAACTGAGTGGAAACATAGAAATGCACTGTAACATTTGTTCTGAAAAATATTTTTCTGAAGATTTATATGAACAAAACAAAACCAATATAGGTGATGGCTACCATCATCCACTTACTTCCCCTTTCTCATTCTGTCTGTGTTTGACCATCTCTATTCTATCTGCATCTTTTTCTTCCTGTCACTCTATATTACTCTTCTTTCTACTTCAGGTGGGTCTACACTTAGTGACAAACCTAATGATTCTTGTAACTTAGGAAAGTATTCACAATACAGTGCTGGTTGGTAACCATATAACCAGATAACGAGATGAAGTGGAGCCTGGTATGTTGCCCCTGTTAACTCTGTGAAGAGACGCAAATGCGACGTTCATCCAGAAACCAAACCTTCACACTATTCCCTCTGCATCGCTGTGGCGAGGCGTCGTCAACCATAAGGGAACATTGGTTCACTACACAGGACAACCCTGTAGGTGCAGTTGCTTGCCTGTGGTTGATGGGTCTCCTCGGCCAGACAGACTAGGGTTGATCAACAACAACAACAACAGCAACAACAACCTGGCAGCTAAGTAAACTTAGATATGGTGATATTCAGTTCAAACTGTCTGATATACAGAACGTTTTTTATGTGCAGGAGCGTTATTAAGCCTGACTTGTAGAAGTACTTGGTCACAGAATGAACCAGTAAAGCGTGCTTTATGAACGTGACGAACGAGCGAGCGTTTATAGATATACATATCATCATAATTTCATCTTGGTATACACTATCGACGTTTCTGTTGAGGCAGTCGAACAATAACAGAAGAATAAATGAGCTAGAATATTTTTCTCTTTCTCACATTTTTCTCTGGATGTGCATATAGCCAGGCGTTGTACCACTTATCACACGCGCAATGTTCAGTTCTCTGCTCCCGGCTTTGCCGTGTCATCAGTAAACGCTTGGCTATTGATCGAATGATAAAACCCAGAAATGGGACGATTTTCCTTGTTGATTTCGCCCCTTTAACAAAAAAAAAAAAAAAAAAAAAAAAAAAAGTAAAATTATGTGCGTAATATCCGATATCTAATTGTTAGAATTCATGCAAGAAAACATTGTGCTACAACAGGAAAACTTGTTTTAATTTGAAATCATAGTGGAGCATGTCAATTGAAGCCCTCAGTACATTCCCTTAGAGAGCTGGAATTCCAGGGGGTTTCTTTGTTCTCGTGAGTATACAGTATATATAGCTAAATATAAAATCTATTGGATGTATCTACTACCTGCTGAATGAATCTCTTCTGTATCTCATGCAGTAGAAAAGTTATTAGCCTTTGAAAACCATCACGGTCGGGCCGTGTTGTGTAGGGTTGGGTCGGATCGTGTCGGGCCATTCATTTCTCAGCTGTAACAATGATCTCCAGAGATTTCTTTGTTAACAGAGATAATGTTTCGAGCTGGACACTTTAAAATATCTGATTTTGTTCCATAAATTTAATTTGAAAATTTTCATTGTTCTGCAATTCAGCAAGGTCATCTTTGTCACTATCACCCATGGTTGAATATTACTGAATCTGGCACCTATCTCTATTCCACGAAATCTCTCAATAGTGTACCTTTGGAAGGACTACATTACAGTAGGTCCTGTAGCCGTTCTTTACCTTCACAAGTGATGAGCAATTCTTCTTCCATACAGCAACCTCATCGAATGAAGCAAAGTCAACAAAATTTCATTATTCAGTGTGCTTTATCCAAATTTATTTTCTCGGAGAAAGCAGAAAATGATTGTCTTGTAGTAATAAAATCCATGACTGTGCTTTGAATGGATGTGTTGAACTCGTTGACGTTCGTGAATACATTTGACAGATTTTTAAGGGGCAAAGTGGAATCACTAATATCAAATTGGCCAGTGATGTGAAGACATCAATGACAATAGGAGATAGCAGAAGTAAAAGATCTGAATAATACACCAGTAAAATTTAAACGAAGGAAGCAGAAAACTACATAATTATTAAAAATATGAAATTAGCATAGTTGTGCAAATAAACTAATGACCTGGAAAGCACGTTTGCAGCACTAATTATGATGTTTCGCACACCCCAAAAGCGCGTGCACCCTAGCTCATGTTTGATGGATTATATTCCCATACACCCCCCTTAAAGTAATTTCCAAAATGATTCCTATCATCCTTAGAACATCTACGAAAAGGATTTTCTTGTTGCCAGAGTTAAAAAAAAAAATGTCATCTCTCTACAAGCCTACCTTTCTTCTCTCCGCACTCCTGCCTCCCTTCCCTTCATACACCTGCCTCTCCGCCTGAATGCCACCATACTTGTCAGCCTTCTCGTATGCCCCATCTCTAATTACTGTCAGGCTATTTGAGTCTCTTTCATTTTATTTGTTCACATCCAGTCACAGCATTTGCCTGTTATTACAGTCTTCACCTTATGCTGAACACCATACTCTATTTACATTTTTTTTTTATTTCTTTCTTCCAAACATCTTTCACTTTAGTGTCATTCTTTGGGTTCTTCGATTCAAACTTAGTACAAATTATTCCTTCAGCTAATCCCCCAAAGCATCTTTCTCATTTTTTAAAATGAACCTGCTAATGTGTTTTTTGCGATCAGAGGTCAAACTGGATATACTCACATGTTTAGTGAAATGTGGTAAGACGAATCCGAAAAGTTTACCAGCTTTTGTGGGGAGGGGTGGTGAAAATCGCCATTTCAGCACTATATATATATATATATATATATATATATATATATATATATATATTAGAGATCATCGTGCATTTCCTTGCGAATACGGGCAGGCTTTATGGCGAATTTGAAAGGAGTTATGGCGAAAAAACGATTTCTTAACCCCCCCTTTTTTTTTTTTTTTTTTTTACATTTTGGGGGCCTACTGTCTAGGCCTTCTCCTAGTATGACCCCAAATTTAATCAGGTGATCAGAAGGTCATGGTCCATCACCCCTGTAATTTTAGTCTAAATTGCACCAGTAGTTTTCCCATAAAGTTGTCAACAGACATACAGACAGACAGACAAACAAATAGACAGAGTGAAAACAGTACCCGTTCCCGAGCCATTCCAGGACAAGTATGGGTAAAAAAAGAAATATGCAAAGCCTTATCAATATGTACAGTACCCCTCCTACTGTAAATTTAGCAGTGTTCTGCGGTCTTTTGGCTGTTT
Source organism: Coenobita brevimanus (assembly GCF_032717465.1). NCBI lineage: Eukaryota > Metazoa > Arthropoda > Malacostraca > Decapoda > Coenobitidae > Coenobita > Coenobita brevimanus. The sequence continues at coordinate 36,064,640 of NC_137037.1, forward strand.
TTAAACAACAAAACACACATTGCAATATGCAATGTGATCCTAAACACTAAGAAAACAATGCATAAACAAAATAAACAAAATGCACAGTCCCCCTCCTATTTTTGGCAGTTCTGCTGTCTTTCGGCTGTTTTAAGACATCAAAACACACATTCCAATATGCAGTATAATCCTATACACTAAGAAAACAGTGCATAATTAACAACAACAACAACAAAAGCAAAACCCTACCAATATGTACAGTACCCCTCCTAATTTTGCAATGTTCTGAGGTCTTTCGGCCGTTTTTAGACATCAAAACACATATTGCAATATACAGTGTAACCTTAAACACTAAGAAAACAATGCATAAACAACAACAAAAACAGAAAACATATCAATATGCACAGCACGCCTCCTAATTTTGGCAGAGTTATGCGATCTTTTGGCTATTTTTAGACATCAAAACACATATGGAATAAGCAGTGTAATCCTAAACACAATGAAATCGGTGCATAAACAATAAAAAATATTAAAGAAAAACACAGTACACCTACCACCTAGTGAACGGCAGACAGGCGTTGACCCACCAGGTTGTGATAAGTTTACGGGTATCCCATGTTGTCTTGTGGCTAACACAGCCACCTAACAAAGGTCAAAAACTCCAACTCCTTCTCCTCCATTACCTGTTGAAGCCGACCTAATAGAGGGGATGTGCAACGAGGTGATGGAGCCCTATCCACCTCAGAACTCTCTGAAGATAGCCGCAAGTTCACGTCTAACAGCGACTCAGCGGATGTCCACGTTCTTGGTTGTGGGTCCGAGAGTGAAGACTGTGACTGGGCGGGTAGTGGTAGTAGTAGTGGGGAGAAGGGGATGGCACTCTTGAGGGTGACGGGCTTGAAAAAGGAGTTGATCTTCGTCTGATGATAGGTGCTGCGATTTTGTTGGAGGATGACAGCATGCTTGACTGCTCTCAGATCCATGGCCAACTTAAGCGGCACCAACTCCCTGTCACATTGAGGATGCACACATATTCGAGCACCTGCTCAATGCCGGCCCAAAGAGCACCAAGATGAGGGAATGATGGAGTGGAGGGGTGGTCAGAGTCAGGGTACCTCATCCTCGTTGCTATCCTGTGTCAGCAGCGGCGATCTCCTCATCAGACAACGTCTGATAACCTGAATCGCCACTGTCATCCTCCAGCCAATCCCTCACGTCATCGACATCCACATCCTTCCCTACCTATCGTAGCCAAACATGGAAATCGTCCATGTCAAATCCTTTAAAGTCATACACAGCCTCGCATCCCTGAAGGAGGCAAGACCAAGACCAACCACTTTCCAAGGTTTTGATTGAGACTTCCTTCCAAGCAATGGCCCAGTTGAAAACTGCAGACTTGATGTTGTAACGCTGCAGATTCTCCAAGGTCTGCCTCCCACATGTGTTGACCCCTTCCTCATCTTCAAGCACGACCATCACCTCATTGAGGAACCTCTAACAGTACAGTCTCTTGGTTGCCATGATATCTCCGTGGTGCATTGGTTGAATGAGAGCAGTCGTATTAGGTGGCAGAAACATGCATCTAATACGGTCGTCATCGTCAACCAAATCCTTCTCCGATGGATGCACAGGGGCATTGTCAAGGATCAGGACAGCCTTCTCCTGGCCAGGAGGGTTACCAAGCTCCTCTGTCTGATAATGGATAACCTTCCTGACAAAGTGTCTGTGGAACTAATCTCTGAGGATCATTGTGGTAAACCAGGCCTTCAAAGAATGGTGTCACACAACAGGCAGGCTATCCATCAACAACTGGATACAACGTGGCTGCTTTGCATCTCCAACAACAACTGGTCTGAGGCAGTGCATCCCTTTCTGGCACAGCACAACACTGAGACAAGCTGGTCAGAAGACTTCTGACCAGTCACAGTCTTCTCCGTCTCTTCTGCCAGGGTGTTGGTGTGCATGGAGCGGAAGAACAGGCCAGTTTCGTCAGCATTGTACACCTGACCGAGAAAAAGGCCTTCCTTCTCAATCAGGCGCTGCACTTTGTGGTGAAATGGCTCAACATCCTCCACTGTCGCATCCAAAGCCTCGCAGAGTGCCATACAGCCTTTAAGTCCATGTTGAAGTTTGAACTGGAAGAGCCAACCCTTGAATGCCTTGAGGTTGTGCACCTTGTGCAGGCATGCAAACGTCTGAGCTGCAGCCTTCAACTTGGTCCCACATACAAGCATGCCAGCACCCCGTTGCTGGTGGAACCAAACCAAAGTCAACCAGTCAGTGATGGCGTAGCAGAGCTGGGACATCACCCTCCGGTCACCTTTCCTAGTGGTATTGCTGTAGTCCTGTCTGTACTGAGTCAGCTTGACCTGTGATTTCTCAGTATCACACAAAGTTGAGTGGGGCAAGTCAAATTCATGCAGACTGCTTGAAATTGGCCAGCCTGCATCAACCTTGCCCAGTATCTTACACTTCTTCAACAGAGTCATTGCTCAGGTGGTGATGGGGCCACCTTCACACATGCGAGACCACCACAGAGGAGAATGAAGGCCTGCAGAAGGTATGGCACTACCACAAATGCAACAATGGAAGCTGCCATTGTTTTACCTCAGCCAAGCATGTCCACATGCAGTGAGACAAAGGCGGGAACTGAGGTGAGGTAGTGCTTGGGAATGAATGGCATTGCCTTGTCTCTACCCACACTTGGCTATGAGCAAGAAAGCAAAAATCAGCACATTGACCTATGAACACAAGAGTCCTTTTTGCTGCCCAGGCAAATGTCACAACGTGGCAGAAAAACTGGGTCCCCATACATCATGGGCCTAATGAGTGGCCGAGTAACCCAGACGGCAATGCGACTTTGACCATTCTGTAAGGGGGCAGAGGGTTATGCATGGCCAGGAGTTTCCAACTAATCTTGGCGGCCAAGGGGAGTTTGACCATACGGTAGGGATCTGAACAGCCATTATTGCTCAGATTGTGAGTTATGCTCTATTACCAGCATGTGGACAGAGATGTCAGTGACTTAGCCAAGGGACTTTTTTGAATCCACAGGCCGGCCTGGGTGGCCGGGTGATTTCTGCCACATGGTAAGGATTTGTACAGCCATTCTCATTCAGCTTGTGGGTTAGGGTCTATTACCCACGCATGGACAGAGAGGCATCCACAGAACTGGCTTTTTTAACTTGCCGATATATATATATATATATATCACGTTGAGTACACCGCTTCCCGTCCGATCAGCGAAGTTAAGCAACGTTGGGTCTCGTTAGTACTTGGATGGGTGACCGCCTGGGAACACCCAGATGCTGTTGGCATCCCTACGTGTCAAGTGGGGTTGGTGGAGGATTAGTGCCCCTCCCTGTAAAACAATTAACTCTAAGCCCTTGGCCACCCCGTGTGGGATACATGGCGTCTGGCAATGAATGAATGGATGATATATATATATATATATATATATATATATATATATATATATATATATATATATATATATTTATGTATTTATATATAAATATGTATTTATATTTACCCCCTCAGGCACAGGTGGTTTGAGTTGTTGGATTGTTTAACAACCTGTAAAGCATGCCATGATACGAATCGGGGAAAAAAAAAAAAAAAATGTGACCCACATCGGCAGGAAACTTGTGTCCTCCTTTGTTTGACACGATGTGCATCACGGTGCAATGTACAGGATGGTATTTAATGACTCGATTGGAGTCCGAGCCTGAATGAGTTTATATATATATATATATATATATATATATATATATATATATATATATAAATATATATATATATATATATATATATATATATATATATATATATATATAATCAAACCCTACATTGCCCCATGAGGAGCGTAGGAGCCCGGGGCTAGGCAGTTGGTCCTGACATTTAAGATGAGAGTGACCAGCCTCACTCATCCCTGAGTGGCATTACACGAGCAATAAACCCCAACCATCCCTTGGATATAAACCTTCACCGGCTCAATCCGATTGGAGCATAATAATTACCCACTAAACCACCAGGCGCCAAAATTTAGTTATTTTGTTACCACCCAGCGTAGTAAATGGTTTTCATGGTGTACAGGAAACCGTTTGGCTTGTCACTCAGTGTAGAGTCACCCACAGGCAGAAGGAAGAGAAAAGAATGAAGGAAAGAAAGACAGAAGAGGGAGTGTAAAGTTGCCCATAGGCAGAAGGACAAGGAAAGAATGAACGAAAGGAAGACAGAAGAGGATGGAAGGAAAGAGGGATGGAGGAGAGGAAAGGGCAAACACCCGAGAGCAGCACTACATCTAGTGAGTGGATGGTGAGCGCCCCCACCTACCACAATATATATATATATATTGCAAACTAACCACAGGAGAAATGAAAGGAGCGACAGTGAGTACTTTCGTATATTACATCTTCAGAGTGAGACAGAAACGTAAAGGGTAGAGGTCTTTTATGCACACCCGCAGCAGGTAGTGGCACACAGAACAATGGATGACCTGAATTTTTACCTGCGGATTAACTTAGGGTCACCTGCAGCAGGGAGTGGAACACAACAAAGGATGACCTGAATCTAAAAAATGCACACACAAAAATTTGGTATGGCCATGGGTAATCCCCTCTCCCCAGTTCTGGCAAATATTTACATGGAGTACTTTGAGAAACATTTACTGACCTCCATAAAGGAGCAAAACATAGTTTGGCTCCGATACGTTGATGATATCCTGTGCTTCTGGCCCAACAGTCTTCCAATTGATGAATTTCTCCTGCAATTAAATTCGTTAGTTCCATTGATTAAATTTACTCATGAGATGGAAATGGATAATGAATTGCCATTTTTGGATGTAAAAGTCATCAGGGACCAAAATGTTTTGAAGACTAAGGTATATAGAAAACCTACAAATATTATGTCATATGTTCATTACTATTCAAACCATCATATTAATGTAAAAAGATCTGTGTTCATATCCATGTACCTAAGAGCATATAGAATTTCAGACCCAGAATTTTTAGATGATGAACTAAAAATGATTCAGAGTATTGGAAAGAAGCTAAAATATCCACAAAGCATACTAACTCAGTGCCACAATACAGCCAAGAAACGATTCCTTGAAGGGAAAACTAATAAGCCAGATCGCCAGAACATTCAAAGAACCCTTGTCCTCCCCTTCCATGAAAATTTTCTTGATGTTGTTCACATACTGAGGAAACTCAATGTACAAGTAGTATTCAAATATGAGAACACCATCAAAAAAACCCTCATCAAAAACCGCCCTCTCAGTAATTCAGGCGTTGTTTACAAAATCCCATGTAAAAGCTGTAACAAATTTTACATAGGTCAATCTGGAAAAGATTTGGAAACTAGAATCTCACAACATAAATATAGTGTAAGAACAGCCCAACAGAGTAGTGGTTTATTTCAACACAAAGCATCCAGTGATCACCATACTGACTGGACAGGCCCCAAGATTCTAGCAAGATCAAAAAGCTTAGATGAAAGAAATGTAATAGAATCTTGTCTAATTTCTGGCACATATGAAAAGAATGTAAACATGAGCTATGGTCATTTTAAGTGTGATAAATTGTTAACCGAATTAATTTTAAAGCAGTATCCCCCAGACTAACACGTGATTGTTCCCTGTCATCTCCTTGTGGTGTAGTCACACCTGTGTGGGACACACCAAGCATTAATCCTCTAGGTCTTAAGTTAAGCAGCAGTATTTATCCCCTCCTCCCTCTCCCCTCTCCCCTTCCCTCTCCCTCCCACTCCCCTTTCCTCCCCTCCTACTCCCTCCTCCTTTGTCACGTGCATTTTTTAGATTCAGGTCATCCTTTGTTGTGTTCCACTCCCTGCTGCAGGTGACCCTAAGTTAATCTGCAGGTAAAAATTCAGGTCATCCATTGTTCTGTGTGCCACTACCTGCTGCGGGTGTGCATAACAGACCTCTACCCTTTACATTTCTGTCTCACTCTGTCGGAAGATGTAATATACGAAAGTACTCACTGTCGCTCCTTTCATTTCTCCTGTGGTTAGTTTGCATACATATCTTCACGGTGAAGTGAAGTCTCTGCAAATATATATATATATTGTTATGCTATGTGTTTTTAGGTCGACTTCTCGTCCTTAGAACACTAGCTACTGAGCTGGGGTTCTCTTTCGAGACCAGATCTAGAGGAACAGGGCATAGAAACTCGGGTCGACCATCCTTACACGTACAGAATATTACCTTAATTACACACAGAACAGATGCAATACTAATATGATGCACAGGTCAGGTTAAGGGGACACAATTGGACTAGTTGACTCTGGCCCGGGCTGCTGTGGATTTGGGCTGCTTACAGGTGTCGCCCAGGTGTGGGAGGTAGCTTGTCAGGTGTGCCCTCCCACAGGAGGCACAGGACTACTGCCAGGGGCTGAGTCATCCAGAATGGGCTGCTGGTCAGCGTGGAGGGAGGCCCTTCCCTAGTGGGGACTCAGTGGGAAGGCAGCCCTCTTGACTAGGGCCGAACAGGACGAGCAGGTGTGCTTGCCTCTGCCTGTTCCTGGAGGAGGACTTCCTGCTGGTGGGGCTGGGGAGGTCATGCCCCGGAGTCCCAGGGGTGCCCCTGGGCATCTGGGGGCTGTGGTCTCAGCTGGGTCGAGTTGCCTTCAGGAGCTGCCTTCAGTGTCCCTTCCCTGTAAAGTCCGACAGTGGGGAGCATCGCCCGGGTGCTGGCTGCAGGGCATTGACTCCCAGACTCGTGATGGGCCCCTCAAAAGAGCTCCTCCACCTGCAACTCCTCTGGGGAACTGCATTTGTGGGGAGAGAGAGAAAGGCATCCTGCTCAACATCTGGGTGGGTGGTGAGTCAAGCAAGAGACTTCCTCCAGAGTGGTAGTCACAAGGGCAGTGGACGAGGGGTGTATGGTGGCTGTCCCCTCCTTTCCAGTGCAGACGGTGGCTGTCACCACGGTTCCACTGGCCCTTGGGACAGCAGGCGAAGGACAAACGGTGGCTGTCACTGAGGTCCTGCTCCCTGCCAAGGTGGCAAATGAAGGGCGTACAGTGGCCGTCCCTTCCTTCCCGGTGTGGACAGTGGCCATCACCACAGTGCTACTCCCAGGAGCGGCTGCAGGCAAAGGACGTACGGTGGCCGTACCTTCCATCCCGGTGCAGACAGAGGCCGTCACCGTGGTCCTGCAGGGGGTAGCAGCAGAAGAGCATACGGTGGCCATCTCTTCCTTCCCGGTATGGCCGGTGGCCATCACCGCAGTGCTGCCTGGGACTATTAGGATAAGTCCCACCCCGGTCCTGGCGAGGGCTGGTCCAGCTGCAGAGTAGTCTGCCAGGGCGGCGTTCCTGTTCGTGGCCATGTTGAGGGGAAGAGGGGCGCAAGGTCGTGGGGGACATAAGCCCGTCTCGCCTTGGCCTTACTCGCGCCCTATGCGCCTCCCCGTGGTCTCCCACTGGGGTGGGTGTTGGGACGTGGGTCCTCCATGGGGTGGGTGTTGCGACACCCCTACCGGGGTTTCCTGTAGGGATGGGCATTTCATATATATATACATATATATATATACTGCATATATATATAGATAGATAAATAGATAGATAGATATAAATAGATGGATAGATAGATAGATAGACATAGACAGATAGATAGATAGATAGATAGATATAGATAGACAGATAGATACATACATAAAAAGACTGATAGATAGATTGATGGATAGATAGATATACAGATTTACATTTATATTTATATACACATCTCTTAGTTTGTGTGTATGTATGAATTTATATATGTATTTTTCTGTGTATGTATTTATGTATGCATGCATACACATGTTTGTGGTGCTGAAAAGGGACCCCTTCACGCGGTGGCACCGATATAACAGGCAGGTTATATAAATGCCACTTGTTTCCCTTGTTATCCCCCTAATGGAAGATGGTGAACTGCAGGAAAAGGGTTTACGATTATTCAGCCTGCGGTCCATCAAGTTCCGTCATGGTAAGTTTAGACACAACAACAACATATATTTATGTATCTGTCTGTCTTTCTCGATAATTAGCTATGTATCTGACCACTTACAAAGGAAACTGTCCCACCTTAGTTCAGTCGTTCAATCCACCCCAGCCCCCACCCCGCCCCGCCCTACCATGATGTCCCTCATCTTTCCACCCAGTCCTCCCTCACCTGTGTGTACGTGCCATAATGAGGGTGCGGTGAGTGTGGGACGTGATGGGGACAAAGGGTCGCTAGGTCACGTACAGGGCGGGTCAAGGGCTAAATTCATGAATAAACTTATGATCAATTTCCAGTCGTGCCTCTAATTTGAAGTCGTAGGAAGGGGTAAAGCAAGAAGAATGCAGAGTCTTTCCAATTCTTCTATGTCGTAAAAATCATAGTAACGATAGGAAGAAATCAAGGTTATATATATTTTCTGCGGGAGGAACAAGGAAATGAGACTGCAGAATCTTCCCATGGCTCTAGTTTTTCCTGTAAAAGGAAATCTAAGTAACGAGAGGTATTGGATAGTAAGTGTGTTCAAGATTCCCTCGTCGGGTCCCAACACCATGCACAGGTCACATGGCTATGGCAGGATGGGATGCAGACTTACTTCAGTATACCTTTGTTTATCTAATCTCCTCACTTCGATGACGTATTATTTTAGACTTTTTTTTTTTTTTTTTTTTTTTTTTCCCTGGAATGATAATTGCTTCCATGTCCGGGAGCCATCTGAGTGTGCCTTGCGCATTACGGAGGTTATTCTCTCGGGCATGGAAGCATACATTCCTTTCTCATATCCTTTGACTAATGCACGAAAGCCTTGGTTTAAACATGCTTGTTCTAATGCTGTCCGCAACAAGGAAAGGGCCTATAAAAGGTACCGGAGCAAACCCACCCCTGAATCAAGTCTTTTATATGTTTCTGCCCGGAATTGTGCCAAGTCTGTTCTTCGCTCTGCTAAAAATAATTTCATCTGTACTAAATGCTCTCAGCTCTCTAACTCGAATTCTTTCCGCTCCTTCTGCCACCTTGCCAAAAACCTTTCTAACAACTTTACCTCATCATCCTTCCCTCCTCTTTTCTACTCTGATGGCTCTGTAGATATTTCTTCTACTGATAAAGCAGATCTCTTGGCTCAGACTTTCTCCACCGATTCCACCTTAGACGATTCCGGTATTGTTCCTCCATCACTTCCCCTCTCTGACTTCCTCATGGCTGACATTAAAATTTCTTCAGATGATGTATTTTCTGCCATCACTGGCCTTAATACTAAGAAGGCATATGGGCCCGATGGAGTCCCTCCTGTTGTTCTCAAGAACTGTGCTTCTGTGCTTATACTTTGCCTAGGTAAACTCTTTCGCCTTGGTCTATCAACTTGTACCATTCCTTCTTGCTGGAAGTTTGCTTTCATTCAGCCAGTCCCAAAGAAGGGTGACCATTCCCAACCCTCTAACTATCGTCCAATTGCTTTAACATCCTGTATCTCAAAAGTTTTAGAGTCTATTCTTAATAGAAAAATGTTAAATGATCTTTCCTATCACAACCTTCTTTCTGATCGTCAGTATGGGTTCCGTCAGGGACGCTGCACAGGCGATCTTTTCACCTACCTTTCAGACTCCTGGTCATCCTCCTTTCGGGACTTTGGCGAAAGCTTTGCCATTGCACTTGACATCTCAAAGGCTTTCGATCGAGTCTGGCATAAATCTTTAATTTCCAAACTGCCCTCTTACGGTTTCTATCCTTCTATCTGTGCCTTCATCTCTAGCTTCCTTTCTGGTTGTTCTATAGCCGCTGTTGTAGACGGCCATCGTTCTTCTCCTAGATCTATTAACAGTGGTGTTCCTCAGGGCTCTGTCCTATCACCAACCAACTCTCTTCCTTTTATTCGTCAATGACCTTCTAAGCTGTACATCTAACCCTATCCACTCATACAATGATGACTCCACCCTTCACCTTTCCATTCGATTCCCGCAAAGTCCATCTCAGCAGTTACTTCAGCAAACAAGGGATGAGGGTATGACACGCCTAATGTCTGACTTGGCTCGTATCTCTGACTGGGGTAAAAATAATTTGGTTGTTTTTAATGCATCAAAGACTCAGTTTTTGCACCTATCAACCCGACAAAATCTTCAACAGGTATATCCACTAATGTTTGATAATATTCAGCTTAATCCTGCATCATCCTTGAACATGCTTGGGGTTTCATTCACTCGGGACTTATCTTGGAAAGATCATATTACATCTCTTGTAAAATCTGCTTCCAAGAGATTGGGTATGCTAAGTCGACTCTGTTCCTTCTTTACCCCTGCACAATTGTTGACTCTATACAGGGGTCTTATCCGCCCCTGCGTGGAGTACAACTCTCATGTGTGGGGAGGGTCCTCACATACAGCTCTTCTCAAAAGGGTGGAGTCAAAGGCTTTTTGCCTCAATAACTCTCCTCCTCTTACTGACTCCCTTCAACCTCTGTCTCCTCGCTGCACTGTTGCATCTTTATCTCTTTTCTATCGCTACTTCAATGGTCACTGCTCCTCTGAACTGTCTGCATGCATTCCTCCACCTCTATGACGTGCGCGTAGCACCCTTCTAGCAGCAAACTTTCGTCCCTTTTCTGTCCAACTCTCTAATGCAAGAGTTAACCGTTACTCCCAGTCCTTCATTTATGCAACAGGTCAACTCTGGAACTGTCTCCCTCTGTCTGTATTTCCTGCTTCCTATGATCTCCAGTCTTTCAAACGCAGTGTGTCCAAACATCTCGAAATGATCGGATCTTGAAGTTGGCTCTCTCTTGTATTTAGTTTTTCTCTTGGAAGGACCAGTTTAGCGGGCTCGTTGCCTTTGGTTCCTTCTTCCTCACATAAAAAAAAAAAAAAAAATATTTCCCTTCAGAGAGATTATGTAACCCTTTTCCAGTTCAAAAGATCTCTGCTGAAATGAATAAAATCGTCTAGAGGGGAAAAAGAAGAACAGAATATAAAAGAGGCCCTCCCTCTGACGGGATTAATACTGCCTAATCTGACCTGTCCAACCTAGTCTCTACCTAGCATCTTTCTCATTCAACGTGTTGATGTGTATATTCGACCTTCTTCGGGCCTTTTTTCGTTACATCTACCTCCTTTTTTATTCTTGTTTCTTCTTTCCCTCACGCAGTTGCTTTTGGCTGTCTTTGAAAATTTTCCTCGTTTTCTCCCCAAGCTCTTCTCCTGTTCTAATATTTTCTTCTTTCTTCTCCCCTTTCTTCTCTTTGTTCCTTCGTGCTTTAATTTTCTTCATTCCTTCGTCCCACACCCTAAACATTCCCTTCCTTACCCTCCTATCCCTCACCCCTTCCTCCTTAACTCCCTTATCCCTTACCCCTCCCTCCCTAACTCCCCTATCCCTCACCGTTCTTTCCTTCATCTTTCCTTTCATGATCTCTGTATCATCCTTCCATCCCAAATTCCACCACTGTCACTTTTCCCTCTTAATTCCTACTTTCTTCATCTTTTCTCCCCATACCATTTCCTCCTTCCCTAATCCCTCTATTCATCATACTTCCCTCCTTCTCTTGATTATTTCTTCATAATCCCTCTACCCCTCACCCTTCGTTCCCCTACCCTTTCCACTCCAATGTCTCTATTCCTCACCCTCCTTTCCTACCCCATCCTCTCCCCTTTTCCTTTTTTTTTTTTTTTTTTCTTTTTTTTACCTCTCCTTTCCTCATCCTTCTTTTCTTCATCCTTCCTTTCCTCACTGTTCCCTTCCTCATCCTTCTTTCCTTTTTTTTTTTTTCCTCCTTTCCTCATTCTTCCTTTTTTCACCCTTCCTTTCCTCACTCTTCCTTTCCTCACCTGTCCGTTCCTCATCCTTCCTTTCCTCACCCTTCTTTCTTCACCCTCTTTCTTCACCTGCCCGTTCTTTACTCTTTTTTTTCCCCACTCACCTTTCCTCGTACTTTCTTCCTTAACAAACTTTTAAATTCTTTCCTGTGCCTAAATATGGCTAGCCCAGTCTACCGGAAGGGAATATCAGTTCACTGCGTGGGACGGCCCGTCAGGGGCGGTTATTTTCCTGCGACTACTGGGTTTGATCGGCCAGACAGATCGGGCTTTTTTAACAACAGCAGTTCCTGCCTCTCTATCTTTTCCAATTTCCAAGCCGCGCACAAAGGACATTTATTTTCATGAGCGAAGACATACTGAGTAAAAAATCTTTTTTATCACATTTTTCTGCAACAATAAACCCGGAGCCCTCCACTACGATGACATCTTTCCTCTTAATTTCTAACAACCAGATAAATGATTCTATGCAGCTTTCAGAAGCTACAGACTATTTCTATTGAACTTCTTCTCGCAAAGAGATCCTTCCTAATGTGAATATAATCATCTGGTAGTAACAGGAATACGTTTATAGGATTTCCTCTGGCTGTAGGGGTTGAAGCTTCTGTTCCATTTGGCATAACTTATTTGCTGTCTGAAATGGTAAGAGTTCAGTCCCAGGCTGGGACAGGGAAGAGTATGATCTTTTGATTATATTTAAAATAGAGTATCATTAAAACATGTCATTAACTCACCCCCGGTAACACTATCACATTAGACCTGAGTAAAACACCATTAATTTTTGTTCATTATATTCGATGGGTATCAGCACCCAAGCGGTGACATGTGTAGGTGTATAGCACAGTAGCCTCAGGGTTATGACTAACATGTCTGTCCACAAACTGACACATTGAAGGGAAATTGAAACTACCTTCCAATAAACTTTCTGATTCTCAGCAGGTATCGTTGTGAATAAGACTAGGCAACAAGGGCAGCAGTAAATTCCCCTAACCTCCTTCAGTATCATGACATCTTTTTTTTTTCTTAATTAATTTTCGCCATTGCTAACAATTTTATTCAGCCAAAAATAAAAAGACCTCTGTAAATGGTTGATCATAACAACCATGCTCGCGGAGCGACGGTGAGTGTTATGAGTAGCGTTGTGTGTGTGTGTATATATATATATATATATATATATATATATATATATATATATATATATATATATATATATATATATATATATATATATTGTTCCAGCACAGAGAAATATAAAGTACAGTTTAAGAGAGAATGCTAAAGAGTCACTACTGTCCCGTAAAGTTCCAGGTTCAAAACAAAAGAGTTAGGTAAAATTACAAGTTAAAGTTTAATGCACAAACTAACAACAAAACATTCAGGACTCATAAGGATAATGTAATGGCAAAAACAGGTTAAATATATGGTTAACTGCAATAGCCTCTATTAACACGAAATTAGCAAGAGTAAATTTATCTAAGTCAGCCCTGATAAAATGAGATACCAGATAATACTCAGTGAATGCCAGATAAATAATTACAGATACAAACTATTATCAAAAATGACTGACATAAAACCCAACATTAATCACCAAGACCTCACTAGGCCTAAGAACTAACCCTATGCTACACAGCACAAGAAAAAATACAACAGTTATACTCAAATTACACACAGCTGCTAGATGGTTGGAGACTTCTTGAGCACTCACAATAATAATATCTGTACAGGGGAGGACAGAGATGTGAACAAAAATGAGGAGCAGATCTAAGTGGCAATGATGCAGAGACTGAGCTCATTATATAGGGGCCAGCAGAGCCTGATACAACTTGTAAGAAGGACGCGCAAATGAAGCCATGGGGACAGAGAGCTGCAAATCCCGCAAAGTATAACAGAGAGAACGACTTACTCTACTATAACGGTAGAAGGGGGGGACTGAGGCAGAACACGCTCGTGATCAAACATGTAGCATACTGTGCGTTAAAATTGCACAAAGGATGATGAAATCATAGGCTATGTAACACCTCCCCATTAAAAGAAAAAGAAATTTACAAAGGAAATTTCTTATTACTCTAAAACAATCCGTACATGGCATTACAGAACATGCAAAAGTCTTTCCTAATTTTACAAAACATGAGATCTCCCTAGCACGTTCAGTCATAGGTACTTGCCAGTATCCCTTTAACAAATCAAACTTACTTATGTACCCAGCCTCTTCCGATCTTGTCTATGCAATCTTCCACACGAGGGAGAGGGTAAGTGTCTGTTTTGGTTATCTGATTAACACGTCTGTAGTCAATGCAAAGCCGCTGTGACACACCTGGCTTAGGGACCAGAGTGACAGGAGAACTCCACTCGCTCTGACAGGGCTCAATCATCTTGTGGTCCAACAGGTAGCCAAGCTCCTTCTGGATGAGAGGAACTTTCACTGGGTTCACACGGTAAGGAGGCAATTTAATTGGCTTTGCGTCTCCAACATCGACATCATGCATCAACACAGTGGTTCTTCCTGGAGTGGCACGGAACACTTGCGGGTACTCCTGCAGTAATGCCGAAAACTCCTGCCTTTCCTTGGGTGGTAGATGAGAAAGCTTAGTCTGGAGATCATTCATGATATCAGGATTCTTCCCCAAACTATCACTCAGGCTCATACTGCATGGGAGAGCTTCACTTGCAGACTCGGGTGGAACAGCTACAGTGCAGACTGGATTATTTTCGTCCCGCCTGTGATATAACTTTAGCATGTTGATGTGACATAGTTGCTTGCTCTTTCTACGATCTGGCGTGGCGATGACATAGTTGACATCACTGAGTTTCTTCTCCACGAAATAAGGGCCACTAAACTTGGCTTGAAGAGGTTGCCCATGAACTGGTAGCAGAATCAAAACCTGATCTCCTGGCTGAAAGTGGCGTAACCTGGACTTCTTATCATACCAAGTCTTCATCTTCTCTTGAGCAGCTCCTAAATTCTCTCTCGCTAGCTGTAAAGCAGTGGACAGCCGTTCTTTGAACTTCATCACATACTCCAGCAGGTTGACGTCATCTTCCTCCGACAGCCAGCATTCCTTGAGTAACTTAAGGGGTCCTCTTACTTCATGGCCAAACAGTAGTTCAAAAGGTGAGAAGCCCAGTGATTCATTTGGAGATTCTCTTGCAGCAAACACAACGAATGGAAGACCTTTATCCAGTCTTTCTGATGTTCCAAACAGTATTTCTTGAGCATCGATTTGAGTGTTTGATGATATCTCTCCAACGCTCCTTGGGTCTGGGGATGGTAAGCTGAAGACGTGATCTGGGTGATGCCCAACTCTTTCGGAGACTGTTTGAAAACATTTGACATGAAATTACTTCCTCGGTCTGACTGTACCTCCTTGGGCAGACCAAACTTTGTGAAGAACCCTAGCATTTCCTTAACCACGTTCTTTGCTGAGATATTTCTAAGTGGAATGGCTTCAGGATAACGAGTAGCCATATCAATCATGGTCAACACATAAGAAAATCCTGAAGAAGTCTTAGGAAGAGGGCCCACAATATCCACCAACACACGGGTGAAAGGCGCCTCAAAAGGAGGAATGGGAACTAGAGGTGCAACCTTTCGGTCTGATTACACTTGTCACACCTGTTTTTGACAGGTGTGACAAGACTTACAATACCAGGAAACATCCCTGAAGATACCTGGCCAGTAGAAGTGTTTCAAAATGCGTGCCACAGACTTCCTCACTCCAAGGTGTCCTGCCAAACTGGAATCATGAGCCACTCGAATGATATCCTGCCTACAAACACGAGGGATGACAACTTGATGTACAACCTCCCATTCACAGTCGGCTGATGCTGTTGGGGGTCTCCACTTCCTCATAAGTACTCCTGACTTTACATAATAACAAGTAGAAGCACCGGCTGACTCTTCTTCACTGTAAGCAGAGCTAGCTAGACCTTTCAACTCAGGGTCAGCAACCTGCAACTCAACCAACTCTTGACGAGACAAATTATCAACACTACGGGGTACTGCCTCATCTGGTGAGTGGTCCAAATTAGCAAGAAAAGTGTCAGCTAGGATAACATCATCATCATCATTATCCTCTAAATCACCAGTAACTTTAGACTTAGCCCTAGTGACAGCACATGCAGGGAACACATCAGGGACATCACAATCCTGGGTCGCAGCCACTGGCTCACTAGACAACTGAGGAGCTGAACACACTTGACTTCCACCAATATCATTTCCAAGTAAGAAAGTTACACCTGACATTGGGAGTGTCTCAACCAACCCAACCATAACGGAACCATTAACAAAACCAGACTCTAAATTCACTCTGCACAGAGGGACAGAGAAGTAATTATTCCCTACACCTTGTAAGATTACAGTTTCATCAGAGGAATTAAAATTAGAGCCTAGAACACTGGTCAGCATAAGGGATTGGCAAGCACCTGTATCACGATATATTTTAACTGATTTCCTGTCATTCCTGTCCAGAGGACTGACAAAACCATCAGACAGGAAATTAGCACATGAACTCTTGAGAGTGTCACCCACGTTACTGCTCAAAAAGAGGAGCTCCATCATGAGAATTTAAGTTACCCCTCAAAGCAGGTTCAGTTAACTCAGTTAAAGAATTCTGGGAACTCTCAAGAGTGGACACTAGACCAATTGACTGAACATTTAAAGACTCCTTTTTGTTCACATCACGCTGTCTCCTGAAACATCTCTCCGTAGTATGACCAAGCTTACTACAATAAGTACATTTACTTTTCTGAAATCTAGAGGTGAAGCTGGTATTTACTTCCTGAGAAACATCATCTTTCTTCTCTTTCCTGTTACCTGTACTCTGAGTAGAGGCAACGTACTTACTCTCAGCTTTCCCTTTTTCTCTAGAATATCTCTTGTGAGTGAGAACATACTCATCAGCTAAAACTGCAGCATCAGACAAATTATCTATTCTTTTCTCATCAAGATATAGGCTTACATCTTTACTAATACACCTTTGAAAGTCCTCCAGCAAAATCATCTGCTTAAATTTACCAAAATCAGAATCCACATTCTTAGAATTTAACCACTGCTCCAACAAATCTTCTTTGATTTTTGCATACTCAACATGGGATTGCTTATCTTGCTTGTAAGTTGTCCTAAATTTTACTCTATAAGCTTCAGGAACAAGCTCATAGGCCTTGAAAATCAAGCTCTTAACTACATCATAATTATCACATTGATCCTGAGGCAAAGATGCATAAGTTACTTGAGCTTTACCGGTGAGAACAGTTTGAAGGAGTACTGGCCAATACTCCTTAGGCCAATTAAAACCTGTAGCTACCCTCTCAAACAACTGAAAATACTTTGTTAAATCAGATTCATTAAAAGGAGGGACAAGTTTAACATTTTTAGCCACATCAAAATCATCAGAGCTAGATGATCCAGTTCCACCTTGTTTCATGCGATACTCATGGTCTGCCTGAATCCTAGCAATTTTAACTTGTGCCTCAGCCTCCCTAGCACGGGCCTCCTGCAGGGCTAGCTGTAACTTAGCTATTTCAATCTGCGTTTGCTCATTTGGAGGAGTTACATTAAACAAGCTTTCATTAATCATGTCAACAATCTGATCTTTAGAATGATGAGAGCGAACAACAATTCCCAATTGTTGAGCAACAAGCTTAAGTTCATTCTTTGTTCTGTTTTCTATATCACACACTGTTTGCACATTTGACAAAAAATCTTTGGCTTCATCAAGTGTAGAAATAGTAGCCATCATGAATATATCACAGTCACAAAATATCAAACAATATCCTTATGATAATATCCTGAATATCCTGATATGAGGTCGCCAAATTTATGTTACGGAACAGAGAAAGATAATGTACACTTTAAGTGAGAATGCTAAAGAGTCACTACTGTCCCGTAAAGTTCCAGGTTCAAAACAAAAGAGTTAGGTAAAATTACAAGTTAAAGTTTAATGCACAAACTAACAACAAAACATTCAGGACTCATAAGGATAATGTAATGGCAAAAACAGGTTAAATATATGGTTAACTGCAATAGCCTCTATTAACACGAAATTAGCAAGAGTAAATTTATCTAAGTCAGCCCTGATAAAATGAGATACCAGATAATACTAAGTGAATGCCAGATAAATAATTACAGATACAAACTATTATCAAAAATGACTGACATAAAACCCAACATTAATCACCAAGACCTCACTAGGCCTAAGAACTAACCCTATGCTACACAGCACAAGAAAAAAATACAACAGTTATACTCAAATTACACACAGCTGCTAGATGGTTGGAGACTTCTTGAGCACTCACAATAATAATATCTGTACAGGGGAGGACAGAGATGTGAACAAAATGAGGAGCAGATCTAAGTGGCAATGATGCAGAGACTGAGCTCATTATATAGGGGCCAGCAGAGCCTGATACAACTTGTAAGAGAAGGACGGCATAAATGAAGCCATGGGGACAGAGAGCTGCAAATCCCGCAAAGTATAACAGAGAGAACGACTTACTCTACTATAACGGTAGAAGGGGGGGACTGAGGCAGAACACGCTCGTGATCAAACATGTAGCATACTGTGCGTTAAAATTGCACAAAGGATGATGAAATCATAGGCTATGTAACAATGTATATATATATATATATATATATATATATATATATATATATATATATATATATATATATATATATATATGCGTGTGTGTGTGTGTGTGTGTGTGTGTGTGTGTGCGTCAGAAGTTTTTATACAATCCTTTGTCTGACTAGAGTTAGTCTAACACAACCTTAAGTAAATACACATGTCTATCAGGAGGATTAGATGTAATAAATTCCAACTCATCTAGATATTATTCCCCTATCTCCTTAGCTAATTCCCCACTGATCTAGGCAAATCGAAAACGTTACTTAGCTAGAAAGAGGCGGACATCAAATGATGGCGAGCCTGATGTTTCGGTTGGTTGCTTGGACATCCAAGCGTCCTTAAGGTGCGTATTTACAGCGAGCAAATTGAACCAGATCTAGCAGCAGAGCGATTGAACATGGCGAGCCTCTGATTCCTCATAGAATTGTAGAGGTGCCAGCTATTTATTAAATACAATTATTAATACATTTAGATTACATCATGATATATACAAGGCGAATCTAACTAAATTAATCTTAGTTTTACTTAAAGTAAAGCCAAGCCAAATATTCCCTTTATCTATGTAAATATGTATTAAGTCCTCATTCGTTTTTCACGTGAGGCTTTTCATACTCACCGCGCAGGTGCCGTTAAGTCATTGGAAATTTCCAAAGTAATTACATTTATTTACAATATAGTTGTTCACAAGGGTTAAACACAGTAGTATTACATTTATTAATAATAAGAATTATTAAAGAGAACGTAATCTCTGGGTTATAAAACCTCATGAATAGTTATTAACGCACTCCAGGTTTTCCTCTGCTTTTAACCAGAGATGACTATTTTAAAGGTAAAGAGCGCAACAGCTCTGGGGGAAATTATTTCCCACAGTTTGGGGCAGGGCGAAAAATGATGCGCTGTATCATGTAATGTGACCCTTAGCCAGAAGTTCTCTCCATAGGTCTCGAGAACCCTGTGCTGCGGCCCTTCTAGGTCATGCATCTTGACCCGGTTGTTCTCCACCATCCACTGTCTCCGGGGTAGCCATTAACTCAAGGGGTACCAGTTTATCAATAGTTTTTATGTTGGTATGTCCCCTACATTTTCTTACGAGTCTCAGCACCCCCTCTGAATCTGGGTGCATGGAGATCTAAAGTAGCTAATGGCCACTGGGATCTTGGTTGTTCTGTTTTTATTAAGACCACATCTGTGTTTATAACAGATTTGTTGCTGGCAGCCTGAGCCCCATATGATCTTTCTGGCAGGCCCGAAAGATATTCTTCACTCCAGTGTCTAGTTCAGGTGTCCAATACTTTTTTCAGACGTTGATATCACTCCCGCAGATGTTGTCCTAATTCATTATTTTCTATGGTAGGATCATCTACTTGCTCCTGGATATCCACACAAGGCACTGGATGGAGCTTTCTGCCATAACGTATGAACTGGTGTCAATGCCTCAATTGAAACGCTAGTGTCATCTAGATAGGTTAGGCGTCTATCATTAATCCTAGCTTCAATTACAGTTATCACTGTTCTTAACTCCTTTCTTGTGATCTTAGTTCTGTGTAAGGTTTTCCTTAGGTGGTTCTTCACAATACCAATCATTCGTTCAGTAAATCCATTTTGCCATGGTGCTCTTGGAGCTATGAACTGCCAGGTACAATTTCGGATTCCCAGCATCGACTTAACCTTTGGGTCATTCATTATATTTAATAGTAGAGGTGCTGCTCCAACGCAGTTGGTTCCGTTGCCGCTTATTAATTTATTAGGACAAGACTTTCTAGCAACAAATCTTCTTAATACCTTCAGGAATGTCTCTGAACTCAAATCTTCTGTCATTTCTAGATGGACTGCCCTTGTGTAGGTGCAAGCAAGCAGACACATATACACCTTATGGGGAGTTTCCTCTTCCGTAACAGATATAGCTCCTGTGTAATCAACTCCAATTAATTTGAAGGGCCGACTTACAT
The DNA here is from genome assembly GCF_032717465.1 of Coenobita brevimanus. Classification (NCBI taxonomy): domain Eukaryota; kingdom Metazoa; phylum Arthropoda; class Malacostraca; order Decapoda; family Coenobitidae; genus Coenobita; species Coenobita brevimanus. Next base: position 36,084,999 of record NC_137037.1, read on the forward strand.
TTACCCTATCCCTTGGTAAGGCAGGTGGTCCTGGATAGTCATATGGTCGTTGTTAATACCTCCTACATGTGATGCAACCTTTGAGATATTTCTTTATGACCTGTCTACCCTTAGGGATCCAATACCTTTCCCGGATTTGGGCCAAAGTCTGTGGCGCCCCTCCGTGAAGAGTCAAATCATGGGCTTCCTTTACAATTAACTGTATAAAATATCCGCTCATAGGTAAAAATATGGGATGTCTAGTTTGGAGAGGCAAATCGGCCCTTATTATTCGGTCCCGGCATCTAGACTCTTTCCGTCTAAGAACAAGCCTAAATTTCTTATCAGCTTATTCTTGTTCCCAGTGCCTTTGCCTAAAAGGTCATATATCTCTCCATAATAATTCCTTTGTATTCTTTTCAGCCAATATTCCATGGGGTCAATCTTCTGAAACCCCACTTTCTTATTTAAAAATTTAACAACTAATTTAGTAGTGTTAATAACTTGTCTTAATGATGAGAATCTGCTGATGTCAGTTACTTCTGGCTCAGGTACTACAGGATCCAAGTTCACCATACCAACCTCAGCAATACAATACTGTTTCTGCTCAGGTCAGTCTTTAGTGAGTAACCATTTAGGACTTTTAAACCACAAGTTATCTTTGATCAGTCTCTTTACAGTCGAACCTCTCGAGAGCAGATCATCTGGGTTTTGTCTGGAGGATACATTCATGAATTTAAATTTGGGAGACAGCTCTTTCATAGTCTTCAATCTATTGAGGACGGATGGAATTTTACTGTCTTCTTTCCCTATCCAGTAAAGACAAATCTCACTGTCAATCCATATATAGATATCCTCAAACTGAGTATCAAGAATAGTGGTTATATACCTGGCCAATTTAGTTCCTACTTCTATGGAAGCCAATTCCATTTGAGGTAGAGTTCTTCCTTTAATTGGAGCAACTCTGGCTTTGGACATAATAATCTTACTATCCTCTCCTGTTGCGCAATAAGCTACTGCTCCATAGGCCCTTTGAGATGCATCACAGAATATGTGTAAGTGCGACTTCTCATTATTGTTTATTTCCCCAGGAATACATATGCTTGATGTGGTTTCGAACCCCTTTCTAATCTGTTCCCATTTTTCCACATATATCTCACCCAATTCAGTGTCCCAGTCTAACTTTTCTCACCAAGCCTCTTGCACTAAACATTTGCCCTTAATAACTATAGGACTGACCAATCCTAATGGATCAAATAACATGGAGACCTAACTTAACAAGGACCTCTTGGTGAGAATGACATCAGAGAACTTAATTGGTTTCAAACTTACTTCATTAGCTCTTGTATCTCAGTTAAGACCCAACACATTTTGAATTTGGGGAATGTCATTATTTGGATAGTCCTCTTTTTTTTTATTCCTCAAAAGCGGCGAATTTGTATTCCAGCTCTGTAACGGGAGATTTGCACTCCCACATTCGGAACTGGCTACTTCATAAACCTTCAATGCTTCCGACTTTGTATCAGCAACACCTTGCAAATTTTCCATGTAAAAAGCCTGCCCTTTTTCTGGACATATGGAATTTCCAAAATGATGCTTTAACCCGCCGCGTGCCGGCTATTTTTAGCCCTATAGGTCACCCCAGTGCCAGCCATTTTTCGACCATATATTTTTGGCTAAATTGATAGATTTTGATGTGGAAACAACGAATTTCGGCATTAAAATGCTCACCGAGGATCGGAAATGAGTTTTATTGAGTCCTGCTACCAGTGTACAGGTATAGCCGCTCTCTCACGCTCACCACATACGTGAGAAAGCCGTTTTCTATATAAGGCATACTTAGGTATTTATGCTGGGAAGGTACAGCAATGTTCAGTACACTTTTCTGATTACTTATTACTTCAGCATCTATCACAATTTGCGTGTCTTTCTCACTGTGAATGCATTATCTTACACTTTTTCTTTTTTCAATAACAGAACGGAGGAAGAAAAACAAATGAATAAAAAAAAAAATATTCCATACACCAGATTACTGGTGTCCCCTGTTCATAAAATATCTGTAACATTTTGACTTGAACAGCTGTGGGTTGAAATTTGGAGGGAAACAACTCTGGGGAAGCGAGTTCCAGAGAGATGCAGTTCGGGGAATGAAAGAATTGTGATAGGCAGAAGTTCTGCAATATGGCTGAGTGACATTCCAGTCATGAGTGCTACCAGATGCCTGAGTAGCACGAGGGAAGGCATGGAGGGTTGGCACCATGGACACAACTTCGTCTGAGCATTTGCCAAAAAAATATCTGTAAAATAATGCAAGGGAGGCAACATTCCTTCTTACTTGCAGGGGAGATAGTTTATTTGTAATGGCAGGGTTGTTAATAATTCTAACAGCTTTGTTCTGAATTTTATCTAGTTGTTTTAATGCAACCTCTCCACATCCATTCCACAAGAGTGAGCAATATTCAAGCTGAGAGCGCACATGACTCTTATAAATTATAGCCTATTGCTCATCAGCAAAGAAGTTACGGACTCTGTACAATAATCCAAGTTTCTTTGAGACGGTTTTAGCTAATGATCTAACATGCAAGGTCCAGTTGAAGGCATTGTTAAGTGAGATGCCAAGAATTTCAATACTTTTGGAGATGGGAATATTAGTGGCACTGAAGGCAACATACGAATCTGGCAATATCTGTCTATTAGTAACTTGTATATATTTAGTTTTACTAGCATTAGAAGAGACAAGGTTGTTTTGTCCCCATTCAATGATCGTAGATAGGTCTTGATTTATGGAGATGGCTGTACTGAGTTGAGAGGTAGAGATATTAGACTTTGTAAACGGGTGTCCGAGTGTGAATGAACTATGTAGTGTTGAGTCATGTGCGTATGAATGGATGGGATTGTGGGTGACAGATAAGAGATCATTAATATTAACCAGGAATAGGGTTGGCGCCGGAACTAATCCCTGCGGCATGCCGGCATTAATTGAGTGGAAATTGGAATATACATCATCAATTTTTACTCTTATTTTCCTGTCACTAAGATATGAAGAAATAAAAGGAACAAAAGACGTTAGTCCATAGTTAGGGAATTTGGACAGCAGGGAATGGTGCCATACTCTGTCGAAAGCTTTAGAAATATCAAGAGCTACTGCATGAGTTTCTCCATGTAGATCAATTGATTGATGGATGGTATGAGTCAGGAGATTGAGTATGTCAATGGTGGATCTTTTGTGGTGAAAACCATTTTGTCTATCACTAATTAAGTTGTTGGATTCAAGATGTTTAACAATGTGCTTATTAATTAAAGTTTCAAATACCTTACCAGGAGAAGATGTGACAGCTATTGGTCTGTAATCAGAGGAGTCAGACGAGCTTCCTTTCTTTGGAATTGGGTGGATATTGGTTTCTTTCCATGAATTTGGGAATAAAGAAGTACGTATGCATAGTCTGAATAATTTAGCTGAAACAGAGGCAAGTTCAGGGGAACACTTTTTCAAAACAATTGGTGGAATTCCATCTGGGCCTGGAGCTTTGTTGGTAGGTATATTGTCTAGGATGGATTTTACGCATCTTGTCTGTATTTTAAGTGTGGCAATTTCGAGAGTCAAGTTCTAGTACTGGGACATTCTGGCTGGTATCGTCTATGGTAAAGTTTCTGGCAAATGTACTGGCAAAATTATCTGCTTTCCCACGTGGGTCATTTGTAACATTGCCATCTGAAGATTTTAGTGGGGGAATGGAAGATGACTTGTTAAAGTTATTATTGAAAGAATTAAGAGTTGACCAGAATATTCTATTGTCATTAGGGTTGTTAAGTAGTTTTGATGCTTGCTTTTGAAGAAAGTTTGATTTAGCTTGATTTAATACAGCTTTTGCATGATTTCTAGCAATTTTAAATTGAGAGAGTGATTCAGATTTTTTTTTTATTTTAAGTAAGAGTTATATGCTAATGACTTTTGGGCTGTTGCCCTGGCACAGTTGCTATCACACCATTTTGGAGAGTTCGATCTTTTAGTGAACTGTTGACTTGGTATGAATAAATCCATACCAGCTAGTATTAAGTAGCAAATGTGGGACTGGGTAGAACTGGGATCACTAGAGAAGAAAGACTGCCATGGAATGTCAGCAAGATAATTTCTAAATCCATCCCAGTTTGCCCTATCAAATTGCCATCGGGTCACCCTGTCAGGTTCAGAATGGGGAGGTGTGGGGGGGTTAACTAATGAGGCTTTGATGAGATTGTGGTCAGAGGATCCAAGTGGTGACAGTACCTCTATCCTGTACTGAACTGGATTATTTGTCAAGAATAAATCCAAGAGATGGGCATTATGGTCAGGATTATCTAGTATTCTGGTTGCTTGCTTTACCAGCTTGGTGAGATTAAACGATTCTGCAAACAGCTCGCACTCTAGACTTGACGATAGGTACAACCTGACTTCATTACGTACAGTCCTGACACTTACAAGAAGGTATTTACAACTTGACTTCACTATATAGTCCTTATACTTACAAGAAAATATTTACAATTTACATGAAAATATTTACTAAATGCCTTCAACATGAACAGCACTGGATGAGGCACACAGGCAGAGTGAGGCAGAGCGAGCGTGAGCCGGGAAGCGAGTGAGTGTATGGCCTTGACAGCCTGAGAGGTGGTAGAGGAACAGTTACCTTACATCCCTGCCAATTTTTACCCGTGAATCTTGAAAAATGCAGTCACAGTGAAGTCTTTTATTTTAAACTGTTTTAAAACGGCATTGGCACTGGCCACGGAATTGTCAGATTGTTTTAAAACGGCACTGGCACGCAGCGGGTTAAAGTGTTGCAAAGTAGGAAAGGACTAGCACAGGAGCCAAAGAGCACCGATCAGAAACAGTAAGTTTTCAATGGACTAACCTCATTTTGAGGATCTTGAGGCCAGAGGAATTGTGTAAATTTCCTATCTTCCTCTCGTAGCCGTATGCTGAGAAAAGCCATACTAATGTCTGTTGTATATGCATAAGGTTTCTCTCTAAGTCCTAGTAACACATTCCCTAATTTATTTGTGAGTGTAGATCCAGAGTATAGGCAATCGTTCAAGCTAGCTGATCCTTTGGATGCTTTACTACTACAGCTGAAAACTATCCTTATGGGAGTAGTTACTGAATCCTTGCTTACAGCATGATGTGGTAAATAATGTCCCTCCTTATGGTTAACAAGGAATTCTACCTCTTCTATAAATTTATTCTTCAATTGATTATTTATATTATTATGATGTAGGGTTAGATGTTCTGGTTTATCTTTCAACTTTCTTAGAAGAGAATTTAACTGAGCCTTAGCTGCTTGGTAATTTGTTGGTAACTCCGAATGGTTTAGTTTCCATGGTAATCCTACCGAATACTGTCCATCCTTAAATTCCACTGACTGGTTATACAAATCCAAAGTTATTTTATCCTCAGGGGTTGGTTCTTCAGCATGTATTCCTACACTGTCTAGGTCCCACAATTTATGTACAGGTTCAATTTTTTCATCCAGAAAGTCATTAATCTGAGTAGGTTCTAGTTCTGCACCTATTCTAGCTACCATCAATGTGTGGGGGTAACAAAGATTGAGTCTACTAGTTTGGCCTCTCCTTTAAATTGTTTTGGAAAAGCAATTGACCCATAATAAGGTTACCTCCTGGACTCTTGAAAATCAGTACCTTATTCTTCTTGAAAGTCCTATGTAGGATTCTTCCACAGTAATCAGAACCAATTACCATTTTTATGAAACCCACAGTATCTGATTCCACATTCCGTTTAGCCAACTTTATCCCTGAGCTTTGTAGATGATCAGAGGTTTCCTTATGTCCTTATATACTGTATATATATATATATATATATATATATATATATATATATATATATATACTTGTTTCCATATCCAGTACAGCTTCTGTTATACGGCATTTATATCTGCCTAGTTGTATTACAGGTCTAACTAAAAAAGACTGAGTTTCCTTGGTAGTTAAGAATCCAGTAATGGCTAGATTCACCTTGCCAATAATAGGCAACTTTAATTTCTTCTCAATGTCTGCAGAAATGAAGGTTTTCTGAGCACCTGTATCAAAAATAGTACATGCTAATAGGTTTCTGTTCTCATTCACTACCTCCACATCTGCTACTGGAACTGCAGCTGGCATTACTACTGGAGTATTCCCCTTGGCAATTGTCATAGTGACACTTGCAGGTTTAGGAACCTCATTTTTCATCCTTGGGCATAAAGCACTATGAAGATGATCCCTTTTACATTTGAAACAAAGATTGAGTTTAATCTTGCAGTCCGCGGAAGTGTTATTGGAATTCATACAGATTATACAACACCCCACTTCCTGAAGCTTTCGTACTCTAGAAGCATAATCAGGATAATGTTGACAAGATGCACCGGATCGTTGCTCCCCACAAAAAGCACAAACCTTCCTGTCCTTTATACCATGGAAAGATTTACCTCCTTATTTTTATCAGCTAGTCTATTCCTTGTCTTTAGTATTTTATCCTCAGCTTTATTTGAGCCAAGGAAAGTACCTGTCTCTTCGTTAGGTACATACTAAGTCTTCTCTGACTTAGGTTTCCCAACCAGTTGATTAGTGGGTTTTTTCTTTATTTCAGTAGTCTCTGTCATCTCAGCAGGCTTTACTGTTCCTTGCAAATGTTTACAGAGTTGCATTAAGCCTTCCTCAATCTCCTCACAGATGAAATTATCCTTTTGGTACCTTCCATACAAAGAATCCTTGGTTCTAGGTAGAAGCTTTAAGGACACAATTCTAGAAAGCATCCAATCTGCTGCCTTAATATCTTCGTCAGTACCCAAAGCCTTTAAATTACGACTCATCGCAATCCTAAAATTTTGCAAGAAATCAAGATCATGTTTAGGTATGGGTAATTCAGTTAGAACCTTCAGTAATTGGGTGATAACCTGCTCCCTGTCTTCGTAATTCTGTCTACGGATAGTCAATGCCACCTCATAATTGTTTTCTTCCATGGGTAATTCCTTTATCAGTTTATAAGACGTCCCCTTGACCCGTCCTAACAGATATTTGAGTTTACTCACATTTGGGAAAGCTGTTCTATCATGAACTAAGTATTTAAAATGATCCCAAAAGGATTTCCAAATTTGCCCCCCCCCCCTCAAACTCCGGAAGAGTAATTTGTAGTAGTACAGCTTTACTCCGCTGTTCCACAACTTGTATTTCCGCGGCAGTCTTGGCTAATTTTGACTCTAATAACTTCACTAAGGTTAAATATTCCTCTAATTTACCTTCAAATTTGGTAGACTCCGACTCTAAGAGATCTTTACCATCAGCTTTTACTATGGCTGCTTCTAAATTTACATAACCTTCTTCATACTTAGTCCATCTGTCCTTTAATATACTCAGGAGGCTATTTAATTTCTCCCTGGACAGAGGTGTTTCATCTAACGATTGTCTGCAATCATTTATGGCTCTCTTTACCCATCCTGTCTTACTACTAGAGGATCTCTGTAACAAGGATATAGACATGTTGACTGATTTCTGACTTACAAGATTAACCATTAATTTCAACCACAAATTTACCCCAGCTCAGTATTTATCTAATTATTTTAAATTTTGGGGAGTGTTTGGATTGGGGATTGGGTTTATGGTATTAAACCTGTCTCCCTGGGTTGTTAAACCTCTAGGGTTATATCTTTATCCCCACACTCAGTTTCCAAATAACCCATATTCCCTGAGCTCAGAATTATTAACGTCTTAGTATAACATAGGCCCATCCATAGCTTGTGTAGCATAGAACTGTTCTTTCTTCAGTTCTATGTAATTTATAAATTTCTGCAGAACCACTACTCTGCCATGATGATTCTAATGTATACCATAGGCTTTTAGTGTTGCTTGCAAAGGCTTTGCATTAAAATGCATAAAATCCGTCCCTTTCCTATTTCTCTGCAACTTCCTATTAACGGCTCTGCTAATTAATTTATATGTACCATAGCAAACCGGTGAACCATATGGTGGGTTTCTAGGCTCAAGAAGGGATATGGTAACCGAGGATTTACATGAACTTACTATGGCTCCTACCACGGCTACAATGTTTTCCACAGTTTCATTAACTTCCACATCATCATAAATATCATTTCCTCCCAGGAAAAAGATAGTGCGGTCATGCTCCCAGTCTACTGTAATACGGCATTTAGCCTCGCATCATCAGAAAAGGAACTTGCCCTTCCACCCATGGCTCTATATATACGTATTTCCACGTCATCCACTTCTAGAGAACGTGGAAGTAGGCTGTGCCCAACGAACGCAGCCTTGAATTCATTCAGTGCTTCGGCACACATCGGATATCCTCACTCTCAGGGGCACCAAAAAAATATGTAAGAATTTTTATAAACTCCTTTGTCTGACGAGTGTTAGTCTAACACAACCGTAAGTAAATACACATAAGTTTCTTAGGAGGTTTAGGTGTTAATAAATTCCAACTCACCTAGTTATTGTTCTCCTATCTCTTGGCTAATTCCCCATGGGTTTGGCCAAATCGAAAAAGTTACTTAGTTAGGAAGTCAAACAACAGATGACGATGAGCCTGATGTATCGGTTGGATGTTTGGGCATCCAAGCGTCCTTGAGGTGCGTATTTACAGGGTGCAGTTTGAACCAGATCTAGCAGCAGAGTGACTGACATGGCGAGCCTCTGATTCCTCATAGGATTGTAGAGGTGCCAACTATTTATTAATTACAGTGCTAAATACAGTTAGATTTCATCATGATATATACAGTACAAGGTGAATCTAACTAAAATTAATCTTACTTTTACTTAAACGAAAGCCAGGCCAAATATTCCCTTTATCTATGTAAATATGTATTAAATTCTCATTCGTTTTTCACGTGAGGCTTTTCATACTCACCTTGCGGCGCCGTTAGGTCATTGGAAATTTCAAAGTAACTACATTTATTTACAATATAGTTGTTCACAAGGGTTAAACGCAGTAGCATTTAATTTATTAATAATAAGAATTATTAAAGAGAACGTAATCTATGGGTTATAAAACCTCTTGAATAGTTATTAATGCTCTCCAGGTTTTCCTCTGCTTTTAACCAGGGACGACTATTTTAAAAGTAAAGAACACAACCGGTATTGGGGAATATATTTCCCACACTATATATTTAGAGAGAGAGAGAGAGAGAGAGAGTGGTAGGTGGTGGCGACCATCATCCACTCACTTGATGTAGTGCTGCCTACTTCTTCCTTAGCCTTTATCATTCTTTTTCTGTGCCTGCCTTCCTCTCTTCCTATTTCTCCCATCTTTCCTGTCACTACTTATTGCTTTTTTTCCCGTTACATGTGGCTTTATATTGAGTGACAAGCCAAATGGTTTCCTGTAAGCCAAGAAACCATTTACAGCGCTGGGTGGTAACCATATAACCAAACCATACGTGCTCCCTACGTGTCAAGTGGGTTGGTGGAGGGTTAGTGCCCCTCCCTGTAAAACAAATAACTCAAGAGTCAAATGGCCACCCCGTACGGGATTATGGTGTCTGGCAATAGATAGATAGATAGATAGATAGATATAGGTATAGATATATATATATATATATATATATATATATATATATATATATATATATATATATATATACCTAGGCTGCTTCCCCCAAGGAAAGGGAGGTAGCCGAGACAGGACGACACACTCCCCATTTACTCATCCATTCAAACACATTCATTCGCATCTTAGCCCCAAAGGGGAGAACGGACAGATCTTCACCGCACCACACCACACAAGGGTCAACTGCGCAATGCAATCAGTGACATCCGCAGCAGGGCCCGACAGCAGAACTGGTTTACCCCTGCCACATCATAACAGACCCATCCCCTTACCCGCACCTGACCTGACTAGCTGATCAGACCAAATGAGGGAGAATATCCCCTCAGGGCTGCGTCATCACTTATTCATTCACAATTTCTCTCCATTTATTTCTGTCACGCACAGCCACTCTTCCTTGCTCAACAGACATCCCTCTCGCATCCAGCGCTCTCTTCACACTGTCCATCCATCCTATATATATATATATATATATATATATATATATATATATATATATATGTGTGTGTGTGTGTGTGTGTGTGTGTGTGTGTGTGTGTATACGACGTGCTACCCAAAAGTTCCAGCAATTTGAACAGAGGGAGCCAGCCGTTTGCTGTTTTGCCTTTTGCTGCTAGGAGGAGTCAGCAACACCCCTTGTGCATCAGTGTGGCCCCGGCCGTGTCTGTGAGCATACGTGTTGTTGAGCTACACTTACTATTGTAAAATGGTGTGAAGGTGGTTTGGCGGTTTTGCAATGGCAGACCAATGGCCCAGCAATGTTAAGTCGATGTTGATCATTTTCTTCGATATCCAAGGGATTGTTCACAAGGAATTCGTCCCACCTAGTCAATCTGACAGTGGAAAGTTATTCCGTGAAGTTTTGCAGCATCTGAGGGAGAACATCCACCATAAACATCCAGAACAGTGGAAGAACATGGACTGGGTTCTCCATCATGACAATGACCCTGCCCACACATCAACTGTTGTCCGGCAGTTCCTGGCTTTCACTAACACGGTAGTCATGCCCCACCCACCCAATTCACCTGACCTTGCCTTCTGCAACTTTTCCCTGGTTCCCAAGCTGAAATTACGACTGAAAGGGCTTCGATTTGACTCGATTGAGTAGGTCCAGACAGATTCGCAGGAGGTGCTTGAGACCATCATGCCTGAAGCCTTCCACGGATGCATGGACTCGTGGAAAAAACTCTGGGACCACAATATCGTGACCAAGAGGACTACTTTGAAGGCTACAGTGAGAACTAGGAGGTAAGGTAACTTATTTTCCTTCAGTATTCAAATTACTGAAACTTTTAGGTAACATCTAATTTATATACAGTATATATATATATATATATATATATATATATATATATATATATATATATTTTATACTACAGCACTAGCCGTGTGTGTGTGTGTGTGTGTGTTTTGGGCAGCCAATACTACACATTCAAATCGCACCAAACTTGGCACAAAAATCGCAAAAAATTCACTGACGTGAAAAAAATTGGTCCCATCACGATTGAAAAACTTTTACTATATTTAATAAGCAATCACATTTTGACCAAAAAACACTGCTCCCGGCACCTTGCATAGGATCTCTGTAGAATTTTTTGCTCATAGCTACAACTAAAATATACTATAGCAGTAGCCGTGTGTCTGTGTATGTATTTCGGACTTGCATTCGGACAACTTGGGTTCCATTCCCGAAGCTGCAAATAACACGATCAATTGGTTAGCTGCAAAAAATCCAAGTGACAACGTTAGACTAGAACAGCACATAAACGGACCATCATGGGCCCATCGATGTCACCTTGATGGCCAGTTGTGACAATGTTTGACTAGAAAAGCAAATAAAAGTGACTCGGATTACCTGAAATGATCGCAATGAGCACTCAAAGCGCGAGGAAACGAGTGTGAAGCATGAGAAAGCGAGCATGCAGCATAAGAGCCCTTTGCAAAAGCAAGTGTGAGGGACCTGAAGGGCCCACGAGCACTTGTATAATATACTATAGCAGTAGCCATGTGTGTGTGTGTGTGTGTGTGTGTGTGTGTGTGTGTGTGTGTGTGTGTGTATTTTGGGCAGCTGAAACTACACATTCAAATCGCACCAAATTTGGCACAAAAAAAACACAAAAAATTTGCTGATGTGAAAAAACTTCGTCCCATCACAATTGAAAAACTTTTACTATATTTAATGAGCGATCAAAGTTTGACCAAAATAAGCCTCTCCCTGCAGTCGGTCGGTTGCCGTGGCTGAGTGGTTAATATCTCGGACTTGCGTTCGGACAACTTGGGTTCCATTCCTGAGGCTGCAAATAACAAGATCAATTGGTTACCTGCAAAAAATTCAAGTGACATCGTTTGACTAGAGCAGCACATAAACCGACCATCATGGACACTTCGATGTCGCCTTGATGGCCGATAGTGACAATATTAGAATAGAATAGCACATAAACGTGACTTGGATTACCTGAAATTATCGCAACGTGCGCGTGAAGTGCGAGGAAACAAGTGAGAAGCACGAGTAAACAAGTGTGAAGCACGTGAAAGCGAGTGCACAGCGCGAGAGCCCTCCACAGGAGTAAATGCTAGAGGGCCCAAATGACCCACGAGCACTTGTATATATATATATATATATATATATATATATATATATATATATATATATATATATATATATATATTGTTACATAGCCTATGATTTCATCATCCTTTGTGTAATTCTAATGTACAGTATGCTGCATGTTTGATCACGAGCGTGTTCTACCTCACTTCCCCCCTCCTCCCTTATAGTAGAGTAAGTCGTTCTTTCTGTTGTTCAGAGCAGAATTGTCAACTCTTTGTCCCCATGGCTTCATTCGCGCGTCCTTCTTACAAGTTGTATCAAGCTCTGCCGGCCTCTATATAATGAGCTCAGTCTCTGCTTAATTGCCACTTAGATCTACTCATTTTGTTTACATCTCTGTCCTCCCCTGTACAGTTGTTATTATTGTGGGTGCTCAGAAAGTCTCCAACCATCTAGCAGCTGGGTAATTTGAGTATAACTGTTATTGCATTTTTTCTTGTACTGTGTAGCGTAAGGTGTTAATTCTTAGGCCTAGTAAGGTTTTTGTGATTCATGTGTTTTGGGTGTCAGCCCTTATTAATAATATTTTGTATCTGTAATAATATATCTTGCATTCACTGAGTATTATCTGGTATTGTCATTTTATCAGGGCTGACTTAGATAAATTTACTCTTGCTAATTTCGTGTTAATAGAAGCTATTGCAGTTAACCATAGATTTAACCTGTTTTTTGCCATTACATTATCCTTATGAGTCCTGAATGTTTTGTTGTTAGTTTGAGCATTAAACTTTAACTTGTAATTTTACCTAACTCTTTTGTTTTGAACCTGGAACTTTACGGGACAGTAGTGATTTTTAGTATTATCACTTAAAGTGTACATTATCTTTCTCTGTTCCGTAACAATATATATATATATATATTGCCGGATGCCTTAATACCGTAAGGGGTGGCCACAAACAAATCGCCTCCATGTCGCTCTGTCCCCTGCCATTTCACTGCCCTGCTCCTAGCTCACACATCCCTCTCTCATATACCTCTCCACTCCATACCTACATCTCATCCTCGGCCTCCCCCTCCCTCTCCCCCCCTCCACCTCACTCACATACACTCTTCTCATCAGTCTCTCACTCTCCATCCTCTCCATGTGGCCAAACAACCTTAATGTGTTTCTCTTAACGCTTCCTATCACCTCCACATCCACACCACAACACTCCTTCACTTCCTCATTTGTCAGTCTGTCTCTCCATGTTACTCCATATGCTCTTCTCAAATAACTCACTTCCACCACTCTCACTCTTGTCTTCTGTCCCTCCAACAAGGTCCAAGCTTCACTTCCATGCGTTAGAGTTGGTATCACAATACTGTCATGTAGTAGCTTTTTCACTTCCATGCTCACTTCCCTGTTTTTTATCACTGCTTTCAAGGAACCAGCAACCTTTCTTCCCTGCTGCACCCATTCAAGCACTTCACCCTCCAAACTTCCATCCCTACTCATCACATTAACCAAGTACTTAAACGTACATTCTGCATTTCCTCCCCATCAAATCTCACTGTACATTCAGTGACTTCACTTCTCTCGAAGACCAACAGTTTACTCGTCCTTACATTCACCTTTAGATTCCGTGTCTTACACATTCTTCCAAACTCATCCACCAAGCCTCGCAGCTCCCCTTCATCTTCATTTAACAACACAGTATCATCTGCAAACAACAGTACAGGGAGTTTCCGAACACTGCCCTTTCTCACTACGGTCACTCCAACATTCACTGCCCTACCTTGTATCTCTTTTATAACCCCATCCATGTACAGATTGAACAACCATGGAGACATGACACATCCTTGTTTCAATCCAACCTTCAAATAGAAAAATTCACTCAGGTCACTATCCACACGCATTGCAGCCTTAGTACACTCATACATACTCTTCACAGCCTTCGACAACTTCCCATCTACTCCATATATTCTCAATACCTTCCACAATCCTTGTCTGTCCACCCTGTCGTATGCTTTCTCCAAATCCATGAAGGCTGCATACAACTACTTTCCCTTCTCTAGAAACTTTTCCACTAAAAATCTAAGAATGAATATCTGATCTACACAACCTCTTCCCTCCTTAAAACCTCCTTGTTCTTCTCCAACTAATTCCTCTGTTATTTCCGTAACTCTGTCAGTAAGTATCCTACCATATACTTTTCCTATTACACTAAGAAGGAAAAAGCCCCTATCATTACTACACACTTTTTTTTCCCCTTTTTCCTTTGTACAGGGGAAAAATTATACCTGACTTCCAATCCTCCGGGACTCTACGTTCCTCCCAGGCCAATCTGCACAAATTCCACATCCATTCTAATATTATCTCTCCCCCATGCTTCAGTATTTCACCACACATCCATCAGTTCCTGGGCCTTTCCCCATTTTAACTTTCTTCATTGCTTCCACAACTTCCATCCTACTGATTTCTTCGTCTCTTCTCACATCCCTCCTTCTCCAAGCCATTCCCCAGCCACTTATACTTGCATTACTTTCATTCTCTATGTTCAACAATTCATTAAAATGTTCTCTCCATCTGCTCACTTTTTCTCCCCATCTCTACTAGTAATCTACCATTATTATCTTTCACTCTCCAACTAACTTCTTTGGCACCCTGTCTAAAAATCTTTACCTCTTTCCAGAACATTTTCTTACATTCCCCCCACTTTACACTCAAATTCCTTCCAAATTCCTCTTCCACTCTCTTTTTATTCACTCTTATTAATCTTTTCACCTCTCTCTTCCTCTCTACATATAACTCTCTCTTCCGTCTCTCAACTTCTTCGACGCCCCTGTTTCTCATCTATTCACTATATGCTTTCTTCCTTTGCGCCGCCGCCCCTTTCACCTCTTCAGTCCACCAAGTTGTTCCCTGCATTCCCTTTCATCTTCTCTTCACCCCACACACCACCTCATATGCTGCACAGATTTCTTCTGTGAATATCTTGCACACACCTTCCACATCGCCCATCTGCTCCATTCTATACTTACCCAATCGCTCCCCCACTTCTCTCTTATATTCTGCCTTTTTTCTATCCTCTTGTGACTTTTCAGCCCTCCTTGTAAGAACTACTTCCTCCTGCCCTTCCCTTCTTCTATTTCTCCATTTTGTTTGGACTTTGATTCCGACCACCACCAAGTGGTGGTCCGAAAGTCCAATCCCCGAACCCCTATATACTCTTATATCCATTACACACGTTCTCATCCTTTCATCCACACACACATAATCAAGCATTGCCTTCCGTTCATTCAGTTCACCATGCACCCTTCACATCACTCGCCATGTGTACCTATGGATCATCTTGTGCCTGAAGAGGGTATTAGCTATCACCAACCCCCTCCCGGCACAAATGTTTACTAAAGCACTGCCATTCTCATCCATCTCTGCAGGCGCACCCCACTCACCAACTACTCTGTCCACCTTCACATTCCCTACTTTTCGATTCATATCTCCAATCAAAAACACTCTCTCATTCCTTTCAAACTTTTTCATGCACGCTTCCACATTTGTCCAGAACACTTCTACCACTCTGCTTGCACGATCTTGAATTGGCGCATACACGCACACAATCGACCACATTTTAGTCCAACTTTCACTCTTACCCACACAATCCTTGAGCCAACTGATCCATACTCTCTTATATTCTCCTTCCATCTGTTACTCACAACAATACACACTCCTTCTTTTGCCCTCTCATTCTCACCTACTCCCTCGCATATATCCCATCCATACTCTCATTCTCTCACACTCTCTCCTGCCATTTAGTTTCATTTAATCCTCATACATCCACTTTCGCACCTTCAAGCACCTGTACAAGCTCTCTCTCTTTCACCTCATCATTTGCACCCCTTACATTCCATGTAGCCATATATATATATATATATATATATATATATATATATATATATATATATATATATATATATATATATATATATATATATATATATATATATATATATATATATATATATATTTTTTTATGTGACCGACTCTGAGCATAGGCTTCACAGCCTGCTTTAATGGCCCAGTAGTCCTCCTACGTACCGTACACCTCTACATGTCACCACTTCGGCGCTAACACCCACCGTCCATATTGAATACATACTAGTGCTGTCTCATACTGGACTGGTGTATTGGTATTAGCGGGGGTATTTTTATGACATGTCGGTGGCTCCTCTGGTAGATCAGTAAAGTCTGACATTTATGAATATATATATATATATATATATATATATATATATATATATATATATATATATATATATATATATATATATATATATATATATATATATATATATATATATATATATATATATATATATATATATATATATATATATATATAGGCTACACGAGTTTGTGTGTGTGTGTATGTGTGTGTGAAAATATATTAACTAAAACAATTCTGTTCAATTTTAACCGAAGTTGATGGAAGGCTAGAGGGTTAAACACTTTAGCTGAAGGGTTAAATTACTTGACTTCCAGCGATGATGCAAAGTTCCCCTTTGGTATGGAAGTACCATAGGCCCAGTGAAAAAAAAAAAAAATACCCAAAGACACAAGTTCGCTCTTGCTTCGTATCAGAAGTATATGCTTTTTTTTTTTTTTTTTTTTAAATGGTGCCGACAATACACCAGACCCCATATTTTTGCTTCTGATATGACTATAATGACAAAATTGTGTCAAAGTGCACATTTTGGGATTCAAGGAATCCAATTTAATAGATGTGAAGGCTAAAAAAACAATAGTTTTTCCTGACCATGACAACTGGGGGTGAAATTCTGCAAATTTCATTAAAATTTAAGTGTCATCAGGGTGACTTGCCATATTGTCGTGTAAATATGAAGTCCTGGATGTCGTCTAATTATGAAGTCATAGATGCGACGTTTGTGATGTTTGAGATGCGATGTTTTGTCGGGATTGTCTGTTTCTATGAAGTGCAGTATCGTTACTTTGACATGACTATTGTTCCAAGTTACTTAGTTGTCGCTTAGATTGATAAATCTTTGCTTACAAGGAGTCTGTTCTGACAGTCTATCATTTCTTTTCCTCCAAAAACTTTAATTTTGTTTTTACTTTTGTGAATGCTTGTCTATCATCTTATCTATTTCATGATGTTAAAGCAAGTTTATTTCGTTTACTTAGATTTTCCTTCCAGTATGAACAATTCCAAAGCGCAACTGCCATCATGGACACTCGTCACTGGAGTTTATGGTTATATGTCAGTTACAGAAAAGCAATGAAAAAGCTTTAGATCCCTCATCATCTGTAAAACTGAGAAACAATCCTGAAAAACTCTATGCATGTTACAGAGATGTTACAGATAACATCCAGGAGCTGAAGGAATTAGGTGATATGCCTTATTTTATAGTAGTGGATTACATTAGTGGTGGTGGCAATGGTGGTGGTGCTCAGGATGTAGTGCAGCTGATGATGTCGAATCCAGTAGTGTGTTCAAAAGCTGCAGGAATGCCACTGACAATCAAAAAGTTAAGGAAGCAAGAAAAATCATGAAGAGTGCGTGAGCCCAGTAAAAACACGACGCATGAACAGTGGTGCTAAGTCCACCACACAGGCTTTACCTACACGCTCAACATCATCATGTGAACCAGTCAACACATCGTGTCTCGTCTGTGGTGAAGTGGGCAACGGACAGGAACTGAAGAGAGCAGCCACCCATGGCTTGGATAGGAAAGTGAAAGAATTCGCTCAGATGGTGGGTGACTAGCATCTATTGGCTCAGCTAGCTTCTGTGACATGGTTACTATTGATGCTGTTTATCATCACGCATGCCTCACTAGGCTCTATAGAAAAGAAGAAACTGTTGGATGTGACATGTCTGAAAGTAATCACTGGCAAGAGCTAACTTGACAGCCCTCTATGACATTTGCATTACTGATCTGGCCTTTCCATACATCCAATGCAACACCACACGCCTCCGGGAGGATACTGAATGCCTGATTCCAGACATCAGTTCAGTAATAATGAATCGTGGCTGGTCCCTTGTTTTTGATGATGACCTGAGCAAAGCTGTTGACATGAAAAACTACACATCTACTTGATGTCTTCATCATCCTCAAAACTGCCAAAATTCTCCGGCAAGAGTATCTCCCCATGAAACAGGCTTTTACAGGTTCCTTCTCAACCTCCTGTGAAGCTGATTCAATACCTCCCATGCTGAGATCGTTCCTACACATGCCTCTTGATGTATCAGGTGTTGATCAGCCATCTCCTGGACATGTGAAGTCCCAGGCTGCAACATCCATTGTGCAGCAAATAATTTTCAACCCCATAAGACGTAGATCCAAGAAACCTGGAAGTGTTCCTCGTCACATAAAAAAGAGTTTGTGTGTGTGTGTGTGTGTGTGTGTGTGTGTGTGTGTGTGTGTGTGTGTGTGTGTGTGTGTGTGTGTGTGTGTGTGTGTGTGTGTGTGTGTGTGTGTGTGTGTGAATGAAATAACTAAAACAGTTTCCATGCGACTTTAATTATGCTTAGTGGATGAGCTGAAAAACACCCAAGAAATTAACTTCTTTTTTCTTTGTAGAACAATAGGTTAAAAATCATAGTCGAAGTCAACTTCTACAGTTTCTATTTGACATAGGGAAAACTTTGTGGTAGAGTTCAGATTAAAACAAGAATAGAGGGATTCGATTTCGAGAAGTCAGTAAATGGTCAAGGTCAAGGAGAAAGTTCAAATGCCAAGGTCAGTGGTCAAAGTCAGCTCAAGCAGTTTTAATCTGTGTTGCATCATAGTTGGTGGAATGATTAAGACTTTGGCAAGAATGAATTCATTTTCTTTTGTGAGAAATCTGTTAAAAGTCAAGGTCACAGGGCAAAGACAAATTTTATGCCTTCAGACCAGTTGGTGGGTGGGAGTGTTACTCTCTCTCTCTCTCTCTCTGTCTGAATGCTCCTTCCTGTTATTGCTTTTTTCCGTGTTTTTCTTTGGTTGTATACAGCCACTAATTTTCGGTGTTATTGTGTGTGTGTGTGTGTGTGTGTGTGTGTGTGTGTGTGTGTGTGTGTGTGTGTGTGTGTGTGTGTGTGTGTGTGTGTGTGTGCTTTTTTTCCTTTGCTCACTAAGTTACCCTGGTTTGCCCCCACTTGAGTTTCATCATATTAAGAAGTTCTCTCTGATATCTTATTTTCTTTCCATTTATCTATTATTTGTCAATAATCATCCTGATTTTCTCGTATTTTTGCTTATGTATCATTGTGTTTTTGAGTTTATCTCTGACTATATGCCTCATATTTTTTGGTACTTTGTGTTTGTATTTTTCCGTCTATGTTTTGAAATCACACTCATTTCACCATGTTTTTCTCTCTTATTTGTGGGTCCTTATATTTTCTCGGCATGTTTGTTTTTTTCTCTGCGTTTTGGAATGCTACCCGAGTCGCCCTGTTTTTGGTCCCGTCTCCTGATTGGGCGTTGAGTTGGAGGGCCGTCCGTCTAGACCAATGAGCGCGGCCCTGGGTTATGACGACAGCCACTCATATATCAGGGTGATCCACTGGGCCGCTAACAAGGTGCGGGTCGTTTGGATGCCCCCCACACCGACCCTCCTTGACCCTTCATGACTTATCTCGACTCTCTGGAACTCTCATACTTTCCTCACCTCTGACTGACTTTCCTTATGTTTTGCTTGACTCTGTGTGATTGTTCCTGTGCTTTCGTCGACCGTGACTCATCTGCTTTCCTCGACTCTGTGACATTTTTTGGCTGCTGCCACTCTTTTCTTGAGTTTCCTTTCCGTTTGCTTGGTTCTTTGATAGTACAGTTGCTGGCGCATGGAAATGGCAGCTAGTCTGTCCCGGATTCGATTTCCTTTAGCGCCAGGGACGGTCCACAAACAATCGTTTCAGCCAAGGCAAGGACAGACCCAGTTCCCTTAACATCATTTCCCACATATATTTGATGAACAAAGCAACATGAAAAAATTGTATACATTAAACAGAGATCATCGGCAACTCCCTCACACTGAAAGAGAATAGCGGGAAACCCACATCGGGGTAGTTCCGCATTGCCTAGTGCAGAACGTTTCACTATCAAGTCCTTTCCCCCATCCTTAGCTTTGGAAAAAAAAAAAAAAAAAAAATCAGAATGACGATATAGTGACCCCTCTTCGATTTCACGAATCACTGTGGCTTTCCTTGACTTTCCTCGACTCACTGAGACGTTTACTCTTAGTCTCTATTCTCTTGTCTTGGTATTTCCAAGAGAATCTGGGAGTTATAAGCAGTCACGGAGAGTGATCTCCGTGACTGCTTATAACTCCCAGATTCTCTCTGTTTCCCACTAACTTCCTCTGGCTTCTCCCTAATTCTCTATTAGTTACTCTGACTCCGTTTTTGCGTGCAAACCTCTGACTTTCCTGATTCCTCCTGACTCCCTG
>NC_137037.1:36110545-36138045 GCF_032717465.1 Coenobita brevimanus
GAGGCAAGTTAGGGGATGCAGATTTTAAAGATGCACATTTAGGTTTTGGTTTCATGTCGATATAGTGAATTTGAAAGGAGTTATGATGGAAAAAAAAAAGAAAAGCGTTTTTTGGGCCTACTGCCTGGGCCTTGGCTCAACTTGGCCCAAAATCTAATTAGGTGATCAGAAGATTATAGCCCATCATTCCTGTAATTTTAGTCAAAATCGCACGAGTAGTTTTCGCGCAAAGTTAACAGACAGACAGACAAACCGAGTGAAAACAATAACCGATCCCAAGCCCCACAGGGGCGGGGACAGGTAATAAGTAATGCTGTACCATCTCAAAAGACAGAAGTCATGATTTGTTGTCCCTTGTTGCTCGTTGTAATTATCGGTAATTTTTTAGAAAAAATCATTACCTTATGCCTCAGGCAACACTTCCAGAAACATCACATGCCAAGCACTCTCCCGAATGGTTTCTGTAAAGGATTCTTGGCTTCAAATATTTATCTACCGAAGTTTTCTGGCGGGATCGGCTCTCTGGACAAAGGTCAACGCACGTACATTCTTGGTTCGTTCTAGCTTTGGACATCGAAGGTTAAATAGTAAAGGTGGGCTGGCACCATGAGACGCTCAGTCATGGCATCTCCGTATATCATAGGCCTTTGAGCTTGTGGTAGGTTATTCACCCAATGTCCTGGGACAGAAGACATTGCATCATCCAGGTTACCACAGTTACCTCTCCAAGAGGTTATCCTTGGTACTCATTTTACCTACCATCCCACAAATAGTGAATGGACAGTTGAGTCGAGTGACGCCAGCTGACCGCACTATGATTCGAACCCTGACTCCAACGGGACGGCGGCTTTGCAGTCAGCGATGCTAATCACCACAGCTGACAAAACTTGGAGGGGTCGGGGTGGACATTAACATTTATGCAGGACTGACAGCTATTAGTGATATTAAATGATCAAGATTTTCAACTACGTATTATTCAAGCAGGTATTACACAACGGAGTATTGTGAGACCTCTAATGCTGAACATTTTTACTGATGACTTTGTTGTACCTTCATCTCGAAGCCAAAGATTTTGCTGACAATGGAACACTGTCAGTGAGTTATGACCAGTCACAGAAGGAAACCGCTGTTGCTTTGCTTAATGCCAGAATGAGGGATATAACAAGTTGAGGAAGAGGTCAAGTTTGTTAAACATAAAACGGGATTATTAGCCCGGGAAACACGAATATACATTACAAATGAATTTGGGAGTAACTTGCTACATTAACAATAAGAAATTGAAATACTTAATATGATATTTGACAGAAAAACGACGTTTAAAACATATAATGAGAACATTGCCAAACATGCGTCCAAGAATCTAACCGCACTAAGGAGAGTATCCTGGTTTATGGATATAAGACACAGATCAGTAGTGAAGTATTCCTCTCTCTCATGCTGTGGTGAATTCAACAGGCATCTCAGCCTTCTTGACCAGATCCAGGAATATGTCTTGTGGATAATCGAGAACTGTGTACAACTCGCTTACAGATGTATGGACAGTTTTTAACATAGATGGAACTTGGCTGCAACAACAACCATATGCAAAATGCCAGCCGCAACACACACTTCATAATAATCACTGAGACTCCAACAGTTGACAACATTTACGCATCACCAGAACCGCGGAACAAGCACCATCTGCACTGAAGGCCTGCTTGTCAACCCATACACACCTGGTAAGAGAGAGAGAGAGAGAGAGAGAGAGAGAGAGTACAAAGAACTACATAGGAAAGCAAACATCACCAGTCCTGTTGGTCCTTTCGTGGCTATATGGTATAGGGAAGGTTGTAAGTAACAAAGCTATTTTATCAGTTAAAGACAAGGATAGAAAAGCAAGAACGTCCCCCTCCCCCCAACCACCAAACCCTTCAGCTGAAGCCGGGAGGAGATAGTGAGAAGAACCACCATGCAACATAAAAAAAAACTGTCATGGAAATTTCATAGGAAAAGGAGAAAGGAAATTTTATTTTACACTCTCTGCCTGAAAAAATAACATTAAGTCAGCAAAATTTATCAACATTGTTCTGTGGATTTTATCATCCGGGCTCTTAAAAAAAAAGGTTTATATAAATAGAAATGCTTTATTCAGGAATATGCATACTAAGTTGGGGGTTAGAAGAGAGATATATATTTATCCAAGCGACCTTTAAAGGTCAGTACTGTATTACAGTCACTACAGTGGAGGGCAATTTGTTCCATATAAATCACAACTCCTTTAAAAAGAAATACTTAGCTCATTGCAACTGGAATCATTTGCCAATTGCTTTATGCCATTGCCTCTGGTATAATTTGAACGATAAACTGCAAAATATTTATCGATTGCCATATTATCGTGTCCTTTGAATATTTAAGTACTTGAATGAAACCTCCTCGTAACCTGCGTTTAGTCAGGATAAAGAGATCCGGGGCTATCTCTAAAGAGTCTCTGTTTGTAATTTTTTCGTAATAAGACTACTAGAATGGAAACAATACTTTATGTGTGGGCGGACTAGAGAATTAT
This sequence comes from Coenobita brevimanus, assembly GCF_032717465.1. Classification (NCBI taxonomy): domain Eukaryota; kingdom Metazoa; phylum Arthropoda; class Malacostraca; order Decapoda; family Coenobitidae; genus Coenobita; species Coenobita brevimanus. Next base: position 36,113,088 of record NC_137037.1, read on the forward strand.
ACATGGTGAGGATGATGTCTGATTTATGTTTGATTGCTCTACCAATGAATCCAGTTAATTTGTTGGCCTCCGTGCACTGTTTGCTTGGTTTAGGATCATTTGTTATTATAATTCTTAAGTCTTTTTCATGGATGACATTATCTAGTTTTATTTTGTTCCTAGAGTAACTGGGTTTTCACTGCTACTTCCAGTGTTTAGCACTTTCCTGTCACTAATATTAAAATCCATCTGCCAGGTTTGGGCCCAAGTATACAGTCGATCGAGGTCACTCTGTATTACCTGCCTCTGTAAAGTTGTGTCTGCTCTGTTTCCAGTTTTAGTATCATAAGCAAATTTGGATATTTACAAATTAAACACTCATCTATACCATTTATGTATATTAAAAACAGAATGGGACCCAGTACTGAGCCCTGTGGCACACTACTATATATAGAAACATCTTTCTTGCCTGACTCTTTACCATTTATTACAACCCTCTATTTACGTTCTGTAAGGCGATCCACCTGAGCGCATTACCTCTTAACCCATGAGATTTGAATTTCTGAAGTACCGGTAGTCTTTTATGGGGAAGTTTATCAAACTTTTTTCGAAAATCAAGATATACAGTGTCTTCGGACGTGGTCTCATCGTATATAAAAACTATGCCGTAGACGAATTCCAAGAGACTCGTAATGCAAGAGATTATTTAGAAAACCGTGCTGTGAATCTTTAATGAAAGTTAATGTAAACAAATGTAAAGTTAGGGTGTTTGAGAGGAATGAAGTCACAGAGTGTGCAGTGAGGTTGGGTGGTGAGGATATGGAGAATGTGAGTGCATTCAAGTACTTGGGTAGTGTGATGAGTAAGGATGGAACTTTGGGGGATGAAGTACGTGAAAGGGTACAGCAGGGAAGGAAGGTTGTTGGTACACTGAAAGCAGTGATGAGAAATAGGGAGGTGAGTATGGAAGTTAAGAAGTCACTGCATGATGGTATTGTGATCCCTACCCTGACGTATGGAAGCGAGGCGTGGACCTTGCAAGAGGGGAACAAGTCAAGAGTGAGAGCAGTGGAAATGAGTTACTTGAGATGAGCATGTGGAGTGACGTGGAGGGACAGGTTGACGAATGAAGAAGTGAAGGAACGTTGTGGGGTGGTGTGGATGTGGTTAAGAAGATTAGGAGAAATACACTGAGGTGGTTTGGACATGTGCAGAGAATGGAGAATGAAAGACTGACTAAGAGGGTGTATGTAGGTGAGGTGGAGGGAGGGAGAGGGAGGGGTAGACCGAGGATGAGGTGGAGGGATGGAGTTGAGAGGTATATGGGGGGGGTGAGTTGGGGGGAGGGTAGTCAAATGGTGGGTGACAGAGTGACTTGGAGGCGTTTTGTCTGCGGCCACCCTTTGCGGGATTAGGGCGTCGGGCTATAGATAGATAGATAGATTTTTTTTTAAGCTCTTAAACTTATCTCTGATAATAGTTGCCAACAACTTGCACGCAACTGAAGTTAAGCTTATTTATCAATAATTTTCTGGTTACGATATATTGCCTTTTCTGAATATCGGGGTTATATTTGCTAGTTTCCACTCATGAGAGAGAGAGAGAGAGGGGGAGGGGGGAACGTGAATATGGAGGCAGAAAAACAGGAAATGGGGAGGAAGGGGGAAAAAAAAAAGACAAAGAGATTCGAAATTCAGAGGGAGAGAAATGAATGAGGCTAAAGAGTGAAGGGAATATAAAGCTTTGAAGGGAGGAACCGGTAGGGATAGAAGGGAGGGGAGCGAGGTACTGAAATGGCAGGAAAATGGAACAGAGTGAAAGCTTGTTCAACACATTCCACTTCCTCCTCTCTTTCCACACACACACACACACACACACACACACACACACAGCTGCCCTCTCCCTCTTCACACCATGCTCTTCTCTCTCTCTCTCTCTCTCTCTCTCTCTCTCTCTTTCTCTCTCTCTCTCTCTCTCTGCTTATCCACCTACTTTTTTTTGTTTTTCACTTCCCAGCGAACCCCCCTCCATCGACACCCATTCGCCTTTTCTTTCCCCCCCTTACTCATCCCTTCCTTCCTTTCCCTCCCCACATACCTCCTTAGTCCCCTTACGTGTCACCAATCACCCCTTCCTCCCCTCACTCACCCCTCCTTCCTCTACTCAGATAATCTTACCCCTTCTTCCCTCATCCTTCTAAATACCCCAGCTCTCCATACATGCCCCGCTTATCACCCTTTCTTCTCCCACTCACACCCCCACTCTTCCTTTCTTCAGATCGGGTACCTAGAAGTGACAGTCCCGCCAGAGATTGACGACGAGCAGTCCTCCTCTGACGTGATGGTGCCCGAGGGTTCCAATGCCGTGCTGGTGTGCCATGCACACGGGTACCCGCGGCCAAAGATCACATGGGTACGGGAAGATAAAAAGCTTCTCGTTATCCGCAAAAACGACCCTGAGAAACGCAAAGTCAAGAGTAAGTTTCGTTCATCATTTGTTTTTAATACTGTGAAGTTCCAGTGGTCCTCATCTCATCTGAACGGAATGTCTGGCGTTGGCTAGAATAGAAAGCTAGACCTGTCCCGAAAATGAGAGGATCAGTAGAATTACCATTACAACTGACCGCCTCCAGTGCTCGCTCTTTGCTGAATAAAATGTCTTGAGATAGCTGTATTATAATAATGGAGTTGTCCTGACCATGAAAGGGTCAACGATACTTGTATTAACACTCAGGCTCCCATAGTCACATGGAGAAGGTGGATGAACACGAGAAGACCTACAATGACAAAATGTATGAAGACCGTTATTATTATTATTATTTTTTTTGTTGTTTGTTACCCTGGTTCATTTTTGATCATTCCATACTTCTGTTTGTGTAATTACGTAATTATTTACAACTAAAAATCTACCATTCCCTTGGTTTTCCTGATGTGTAAGAAGTAAAATATGTAACCCATAATCAGAAGTAAATGCTGATGTCTTAATTTAGGCAGTTATATATCTGATTCAGTCTTTGTTGAGACTGTAATGCTGCAAGAGTGTGTTGATTTGGCTGGATTACTCTTCCATGCAAAACTATTTTTTTTTTTTCTGGCTATCGCACAATGATATTATCAAGCTTAGAAATGGCCTTCGTTCTTCATACTTCAAAACAGCAAGTTAATTTGGCTAGATTCAGTACATATTTAACAGTTTTGTTTTAGAAGCTTCTTTGATGTCCAGTATATGTCACAAATTTTTGTGTATAGGAGACTCTCATTGAAAGAATTAGGATCCTTTTATGATTGTTGAATCAATGCTACGTTCTGGTAATTAATGATTAAGGGTATGCAGAAGAAATAACAGTATGGAGTGCGACCATTTTCTACAGCTGAACCAGAAAACCAGTTCCTTGGTTAAGATATGGCATAAATTATTTACGTATAATTGTAAATTTGTCAATGGTGTAATGATTTCATGTGCTCTGTATCCAGTAAAAAGCTGTCTGATTTGGAAAGTGAACTGGGTGTAATACTGGTAATATTTTAGCAATATATTATTTGTGTATCAGTAATGTATCAAGAACACCATTTTCAGTGGCATTAATAACTTTTATCATTATTCTGTTTCACACTCTTCCTATTACATCACACCCTCTCCGTATTCCTTGCTCTCCTTCCCTGCCTCTCCCTCTCTTCCCTCTATACCTTCATTTTCTCCCCCATACTTTTTACTTCTCTTTCCCTCCTATTCACTTCTCTAACCTTTCTTCTTATCCTCTACCTCTTCTCCTCACCCCTTTTTTTTTTTCATACCTTCTTTCCTCCCCTCACATCATCAATTCCTCAATCTAAACCCTCTTCTTCTCACCTTTCCACCCCTTCCCTCTCTCCTCTACCCCCCTTCCCCACAGCTATGAGTTACGAGGGTGAAACACTGAACCTCACCTCTATCACCCGCTCCGACATGGGCCCCTACCTCTGCATCGCCAACAACAACGTGCCGCCCAGTGTTAGCAAACGCATCACAGTTGAGGTCACATGTGAGTACAGTACAGTAGTTAAAGTAGTACAAGTGGTTGGGGTCGCACTGTAAGTTGTGTTGGCACTAGTTGTATGGGTAGCACTTGCACTGGTAGAGTTGTGAAAGTAGCAATAGTAGTGATGATAAAATTGCCGGTAGTAATTATAGTGGCAGTAGCTGTAGTGGTTGTAACAGTAGTAGTAGTAGTAGTAGTAGTAGACTATTATTATTATTATTATTATTATAAATAGTAGTAGTACTAGTAGTAGTAGTGGTATTATTATTTTATAATAATAATAATAATAATAATAATAATAATTATTATTATTATTATTATTATTATTATTATTAATACTAGTAGTAGTAGTAGAAATAGGTTTTCCTTCCTTCTGTGTGTGTGTGTGTGTGTGTGTGTGTGTGTCAATGTGTGTGTGTTTTAACTATTGTTAATTGCAAAAGAGAACGAGACAGAAGCTTAAGCCCAACAAAGCCGTGTCCCCATTCCTACATTCTTCTTATTCTTATTAATTTTCATCTGACACCCAAGGACCTGTTAAATGATCTGAGTCCTGAGTTTCTGGTGTCTGAGATTGGTATTCTCATGTTTGTCATAAGAACTGTGCAGCGTGGGAAGCAGGCTGTCACAGCATTATCCCAGGGACGAGTGTGTGATTATTAGCTCATTTATTCCCGTTTAAATTTTACTGAGCACGTGCGAGCTCACAGTACGTTGGAAACAGTAAAGAAAATTTGCGCAATATTCTTCACCATCAGAAAAGTCCTTCGGCTTTGCGTGGTTTGACAGTATCATGGCTCGCACGCAGAGGTGCTGCTATCCATCAACGCACGCAGGAAGAAAAACAAACTTTCAGCCGAAGGGGAGCAAGAGGCCCCACCAAGGCCGAGCGTGGGAGTGGCTGAGTAAAGCTTGTGACAGTCTAAATTATACTTGCCTTTCAAATTAATGGAACAGCTGCTTGAACTAATTTTTCATTGTTTTTTCTTTATAAACTTTGAACTAAATCAAATTTTTGCGTAGGTTGCTCTAAATTATTTAAATCGTTATAATTTTTGAGCCTGCGTGCCCTCTGGCCCTGCACTTGTGGATGCCTTTACCTAGTTGCACGGGAAATTTTTGATATTTTATTTCACTTGCTCATTACTTAGGTATATTTCACACCGTAAATTTAATTACCGTTACCCATTCCTTGCCAGTAAACACCCATCACCACTCACCAACACTCAACACCCACACTTCCTGCCATTCAAAACCTCCACTCCTCGCCACTCAACAACCCCGTCCTCCTGCTGGTACTACGACGCCCTTGATTTGAAACAGGGCACTGAATATGGATGCTGTATGAGGATTGCACGAGTGTATGTCAGTGCCCATATTAACATTTTAAGTGTAAGTATTTGGTATAACAGGAGTGTGAATAGTTCCAAGTTGGAGCAATCGAAATTTGGAGCTTCTAAGGAATTCGTAAAGTGGATAGACTAAAACAGATTGTGACTCAAGAAAATATAAAGTAATCTGTTAATAACACGTTATAGGAAAGCCAAGAGAGAATGGATGAAAAAAATATGGTGAAACTTCTGTATCGTATGTATGTGAGTGAGTTCAGAACTGAGAGCAGGCGTGAGGGCCAAAAAGGTGCATAGGTATGTAACTGAGATTTTGAAAAAAAAACAAGGTATGGAAGCTGTGGAAGCAAGGAAGCTGACGGGGTACGGTGTTGATTACTCACTGTATATACGAAGAAGCGACAACAAGGGTTTTGCATTTTTTTAAGCTTGACAGTGAGCGAAGTAAGTCTATCTAACGTATGTACTGTATGTGAAACGCACCTATAAAGGAAAATACAACAAATAATATGAGCAGATGCTTCGCCTGTGAGACTGAGAAATTAGAGGGCATGAATGGTGTCTTGACTATGTAGCTCATTTCACTTTGAACACTAGTGTTAATTCTCCCACAAATGTACTTCTTCTTCTGTGTTTCTGGTTACTGCCTCTTCGATAATGATGATATTGACAATGATGATGATTCGTTTACATCTGTATTTAATACGTACGTCAACTATTTATTTAATCCAGTCCGGCCAGTGATCCACGTGCCGAACCAGCTGATCGGGGTGCCTCTGGGAAGTTCGGCTAAACTGCAGTGTAACCTTGAGGCATCGCCAAAGTCTATACAGTATTGGACGCGTGATACAGGTAAGGCAAACATGGGGTAGATAGGCAGGTAGGAAGACAGACAGTAGACAAAGATAAAGGAAGGCAGGAAGGGGGGCAAAGAAATAGGGAGGTAAGCAAGGAGGAAGGAAGCAAAGCTGGGAGTAGACAGGAAAGAAGGTATGTTGGTAAGTAAGAAGAATATACTGGTAAGAGGGAAGGAGAGAACTGTGAGGCAAATAAGCAGGGAGGTACTCTTATATAGGCCGGGAGAAAGATAGGCTGCGAAATAAGTAGGCTAGTAAGTACGAAGGACAGATCAGCTTGGAGGGAGGGATATATGCAGGCAGGGAGGTAGACAAGAGGGAGGTAAACAGGGAGAGTGTAATGGACAGGGAAGAATGTAAATTAGTCGGTAGGAAGAAACGACTGGCAGGGAAAGGGGAAGCAAGGCAGATAAGAAGGAAAAACGGACTAGCAGAAAGGAGAGTGGGTAGCGAGGGAGGTAGTACACGAGGCGAAGACAGGTAGGAGAGGAAGCAGGCAAGAAAGGAAGTAAGCTGGCAGACTGGGAAGGAGGAGGGAGGGAAGATGGTGAGGGAGTTGGGAGTTGGGGAGGAAGGGAGGTAGACAGATCATTAGGTAGGGAGAACTATCTGGTACAGAGTGTGCGGTAGACAAATGGAAACTAATGCTGGTGAATTTTAAATTGAAGATAAAAGAATGACACTTATCTATAGTTATGTTAATTCTCATTTCTCTTTCCCCTGGCCTACTCTCCTTTTCCCTTTTCTCTTTCCCCTCACCTTCTGAAATATCCATAACTGCTTACTCTTCAATCTTTTTATTCACCTCTGTTGCCTTGATACTTATTCTTTAATCCTATTCGCTTGGGCCTCCACACTCCACCCCACCCACACCTATCATGCCCACACTTCTCACATTTCTTCTCACTCATTTCCCAATTTCTCCACTCTTTTAACTCATTCATTACACGTGTCCATCCACATCCCCACACACCCACACCTACACTCTCCGACTCACATCCGTTCTCACCAATCCCTGTACTCTCTCACCTACATTTGTGATCACCCACCCATACTAACCCTCACCATGACCAATCCATCCATATTCCTGTTCATCCAACCCCACCCACATTCTCTTTCACCCACACCCTTCCCCACCGACCCACATCCCTGCTCATTTACCCCACATCCTCTCTCACTCACGCCTCGGTTTACCTTCCCCACATCATCTCTCACCCGCACCCCTGTCCACCCTCCCCCACATCCTTTCTCACGCACACCCTTTCACATCAACGCCTCTGCTCGCCCCCTACACCCTCTCTCTCCCATACCGCTGTTAACCAATACCCTCTATCACCCACACCCCTGTTCTCTGTTCTCGCTTCATCACCCTCTCCTATCCACACCTCCACTCATCCATCCTCCTCTACTCACCCATCTTTCTCTCACCCACCCTCTGTCCATTCGCCACTCCCTGTTCACTCTCTCACTTGCATTTTACAAATTTTTCCCCTCTTCTGAACCTCCTACCTCCTTGTATCCACTCTACAATCATCCCCCCACTCACTTCTTTCCCTTTTCCTTATCCAATCACCGTTTAAACGCTAATGACCACCTCTGTCTTGGTCCTACCACTCCCTCCTACAATCACCCTAAAACCGACCTACAACCTCTCCTCACGTCTCATCATCTCCCTCAAACTCTGACACCCTCTCACCTTGAATGACCAACTCTCCTCCACACCACAACCTTATCCCACCCACTGCTCATTTCTCCCCATCTCTTCCGAACGACGTCACCCTTCCCTCCACCCACACCTCACTTCTCTCCATCTCTTCCATATACTGTTACCCTTCCTCCTGCCTACAACCATACCTTTCCCCATCTCTTCCACGTCTCATCACCCTTTCAACGCCAATGTCCACCAACTGTCCAGGCGAGATGCTGATCACGAACGCAGACTACAGGGTGGAAGAAGAAATGACCAATTACTACATGACCAGTATGACGCTCACCATTCTCAGCTTCGCCAAGAGGCACGAGGGGATGTACTACTGCTCAGCCAAGAATTCACTGGGGGAAACCGAAGGCAATATTAAGGTTTACGGTGAGTACGAGGTTTTGTAATATTTAAAAGTCATGGTGATGGTGGTACGTATGGCGGTGCTGAGGTGTTGGTGCGATGGCTGGTGTGGGTATGATGGTAGCGTGTGTGTGTGTGTGGGGGGGTGTTAAGTTTGGTGGTCGTGAGTGTGAGGGATGATGACTGTGGTAGTAGTGGCAGTGATGGCGAGAGTGAGAATGGGTTATGTGGTGATGGTGAGTGTGGTCGGAGTATGTTGTGGTAGTGTGTTGTAGTGGTAGTGAGTATGGTGGAGGTAGTAAGTATGATGGTGGGTGAGTGTTGTAGTAGCAAGTGTGGTGGTGAGGTAAATGTGAAGATGGTGATGGTAGTGGTGGTGATGAATGTGGAGCGTTGGTGGTGATGGTAGTCGTGGTGATGAATGTGGAGCTGTTGGTGGTGACGGTGAATGTGGAGATGGTGGTGGTGGTGGTGGTGGTGGTGAATGTGGAGATGGTGGTGGTGGTGGTGGTGGTGAATGTGGAGATGGTGGTGGTGGTGGTGGTGGTGAATGTGGAGATGGTGGTGGTGGTGGTGGTGGTGAATGTGGAGATGGTGGTGGCGATGGTATATGTGGTGATGGTTGTATGTTGTGGTGGTGAGTGTTGCAGTAGAGGTGGCAAGTGTGGTGGTGGTTAGTGTGATGGCAATGGTGGTGGTGAACGTGGAGATGGTGGCAGTAGTGGTATATGTGGTGGTGGTGGTATGTTGTGGTGGTGTGTGTGATGGTGGTATATTATGGTGGTGAGTGTGATGATAGGTGTATTGTTGGTGACTGTTGCAGTAGGGATTGCAATGGTGGCGAGTGTGGTGATGAGCGTACTGGTGGTGAGTGTAGTAGTTGTGATGACAGTGGTGGTGAGTGTGGTGATTGTATTGATGGTGAGTGTAGTAGGAGTAATTGTACTGATGGTGAGTGTGGTGGGAGTAACTGCAGTAGTGATGAGTGTCTTGGTGGTGAATGTAGAAGTAGAGATTGCATTGGTGATGAGTGTACGGGATGTTGATGTTGAACATGTCAAGATCCACCCAAACCGAACAGGCCTACGGCTCGAAAATAGCCAACCAACGCTTACCGGGAGAACGACAGCTCCATCACACTTGGAGGACTGTATCGTGCCAGGCAATAGCACATTATGGTGTGCAGTGCATCTTCACATTGAGTGTGTAGGCTTGTTTTTCATAGACTTGATGGTCCATTCCCCGAAATGTGTTACCAGATCTCCACTGCCAAGTTATGCTAGACTCCATTTAAAATTATGCTGAAACCAGCAAAACTATGCGACCGGGGTGACGAAATTATGCCAACTTTATGCCAACTTTCAGAGTTAGTTTTATTTCACAGTAAACTATTATACAGCCCTTAATAGGCATGCGTAATAGTTGGCACACGTGAACTGTACTGCACATAGAAAAATAAAGGGATCTCATTAGAGATAACACTGAATAAGAACATGAAGCTGACTTTCAGCTGTTACAAATTAAACATGGCTAAAAATTGTTGAGACCGAGATGAGATCCGTATCATAATCCTTCTACTTTCTGCATAATATTTTGTTATGACCATTAGCTATCGGCATTTGAATGAAAAAAAAAATATCACTGCAGTTAGCCACTCTACAACAAGGAATTAAATCTGTTAAAATTTGTGCTATTAGCTAATAAAGATGATTAAAAAGGATTAGCCCAAGATCACAGCTAATTAGCAACTCATAAACAAAACTATTTTTTTTTTTTACTGAAGTTTCTTAAAACTACCCACTAAACACAACTGACTATGAAACATGGAATAATAGCTACTGTCAGATAAACATGATTGTTTATTTCCATTGGTTTTCTATTACTACTTTCACATTCCACTGTTATTTCTCTCAGTTTTCTCAAATTATTCTATATTTATGTCAAATGTACCAAATTATGCTAAAATTATGCTAAATTCATGAGTATGCCATATATTATGCTAGCCTATGAAATTTCCCTCAAATTATGCCAACAGCATAAAATTATGCTAGATCTGGTAACACTGTCCTCGAAGCCCATCAGTGCTCTTACATGCCACATTCATGCCACCATTTCGACACAACTTCCCATCGGCTATACTGAATACTCGTATATGCTACGGTTGTCTCATTCAACACTGGTGTGATGGTATTGGCGAGAGTATTTTTATGACTTGCCGAAGGGTCTTGAGGATAATCATAATAGTACTTCATGTTTTAATTTAATTAATATAGTCAAGCTGTTCGCTGCCACAACATGGAATCGACCTCGTCTCCTCAGACAACATACGAATTTTCTAACCAATCAAACATCACCTCTGTAGAGTTATCTGGCCTGCATATGAGGACCGGGATGGATGGCGTCCATACTATGGTCAAGCCCGATGCACCTCATTTAACCTTTCTTGTTTTCGAGTTGCCCGTGGGTGTAGATTCTTCCCGAAGTATGGAGTTGGTACCAAGGCTGCTAACCATTTCATTTTTAGACAAATCCTGCATTCTATTCTAGCTGATGATTTCAGTCAACTGAAAGTGCCTCAAAGAAGTCTGAGAGTGTTAACTCTGTCACCATTAACCCCTTCATGGTCGGGACAAATCCAGTATTTTATCTCAGTTAACATTAGATTATTATATTTTGCCGAAAATGAGCCAGAGGAGCTTGACAGTGTTAATATCTTGGCTGGTGATGCAAATGTGGATCAGCTGTTTGTATGCGCTGTTGGTGGAGCTCTTGAATAACTTGGAGCGTCTGGGTAAGGCTGTATGAGAGACGTTATGGTAGTGGTGAGTGTGATGGTGAAAGTGAGTTTTAGTGATAAGTGTGGTGTTGAAAGTGAATGATAGTTATTAATGACCTAGTGGCCACTGTAATAGTTACAGTCTAAGTATACTTAGACTGTGGTAATAATGATATGAAGTGTTAACGTCGAGTGCAGTGGTGGTGGTGGTGGTTAGCGTGATGATGGTGATGGGCGTGAGGTATGAATAGCATGTGAGGTGGTAAATGTAGTGGCGAGTGTTAAGGTGATGAATTTAGTGGTGGTGATGGTGTATGTGGTGGTAACTGTTGCAGTGGTGTGTGGTGGTGTTCATTGTGAAGGGTGATGAGTCCTAATGATTAGGACCATGTTGTCATTGTTGCTGTTGTTATTAATGATACTTTGGCCGAGTGGACCCCTCAGCCGCAGGCAAGCAACCTCCCTTATTGAGCCATCCAGTGCAGTGAACAGATGTTTCCTTGCGGTAGACAATGCCCCGCCCCAGCAAGGCGCAGGGAAGAGCGTGGAGGTTTGGTCCCCTCATATGGATGACGCATTTGCATCTCTCCAGCCTGTTAAAGAGACACTGAAGTAGGCTCCACATAACCCAGTTACTTGGTTATATGGTTACTACCCAGCGTTGTAAATGGTTTCCTAAGTCACAGGAAAATATTAGGCTTGTCATTCAGCGTAGAGACACCTTAAGTGGAAAGAAGAGTAATAAAAAGTGACAGGAAGGAGAGAACAAATAGAAGGTGAGAGGGTAGACGGAGTAAATGAATGATAAGGTGAAGGAGGAAGTAGGCAGTACTACAGCAAGTGAGTAGATGATGGTTGCCACCACCTACCACCTGAGGAATGTGTTATTGCTCAGTGTAATCATGGGGAGTGTGAATGTGATGAGTGTAGAGGTGCTTGTCGGTGTGAAGATAATGAGTGTAGTGGTGGTGGTGGTGGTGAGTATAAAGGCAATGAGTATAGTGGTGGTGGTGAATATGGTGACTAATTTGGTAGCAGTGAGTGTGGTGGGGGTACTGCTGTGGGGAATGTGATCGTATGTCAGTGATAGGAATGTATTGGTGGTAAATGGGTGGTCGTTAGTGTGAAAGCGATGATTGTATTGATAGTGGTGATAGTGTGTGAGATAGGGAGAGATGTTAAGTGTGAAAAATGGTTAGTATGGTGATTAACATGAGGATAAACATGCAGTGTGTGTGTGTGTGTGTGTGTGTGTGTGTGTGTGTGTGTGTGTGTGTGTGTGTGTGTGTGTGTGTGTGTGTGTGTGTGTGTGTGTGTATGTGTGTGGGGAGAGAGAGAGAGAGAGAGGGAGAGAGAGAGAGAGGGGGGGAGGAGGGGAGGGGGTTGCGGTGGTGGATGAGTCTCTGATATCGATCGTGGTAGATGGTGATGATGCTGGTAGTTTCGGAAAGTAGGGGGAATGATTGGGGGTAATTACAGTGGGTTCGTGGGGGAGTCGTGGTTGTGGTGGCCGATAGGGATGGTGGCGGTGCTGGAGGTTGTGTTGGCGGGGTTTGAAGGTGGTGAGGGTATGGTGGTAGTGTATGGCGATGGTGGTGGTCTTAATATGGTGATGGTGGGGATGGTGATATTGGGGATGGTGATGGTGACGTACTGGGTTATGGTGGTCGTAAGGTTTTGTGGTGGTAGCAATGTGTGGTGACAGTGATAGTACTTTAAGCTAGCGCCTGATGATGCTGGTGGAATGATTGTAGAGTATGATGGTGGTGGTGGTGGTGGTCTATGGTGATGGTGGTAATGTATAGTGTGGTGGTGGTGGTGATGGTGGTATATGGAAGTGGTGGTAGTGTATGATGATGATAGTAATTTATGAAGACTGTGGTGGTGGCTGTGATGGTAGTGTGTGGTGCTTGTGGTAGTTTATGCTGGTCGTGGTGGTGGTGCTAGTGGTAGTGTATGATAGTGGTAGTGGTGGTAATGGCAGCTACGGTGGTGGCAGTGTTAGTGCATTCATGTGATGGTGATGGTGTGTTATGTTGATGTGGTACTGTGGTAATGGTAATGAAATATTGATGCACTAGATTCCTCCGGCCTCCTTCACAGAGATCCAGCTGCCGACGGAGGCCCCTGTGGAGGAGGAGGACATGACCCAGGCGGGACGGGGCTACACTGGGACGGAGATCAGCAATGAGGTTAAGTATGGGATGGGGGGCAATGCAGGCCGGCCTCGTGGGGGCAGTGAGCGCCGCCAGGACATGATGACCGGCAGCCACATTACCAAGACGGGGACCTCGCAGCCCCCTGGAAACCCTCCGACTCGCGGCCCCCCGCACCGCAAGTTGCCCCACCCCACCACCCCGTGGTTCAACTGGGAACAATCAGCCTCCTCCACCCGCCCCTCCCCGGAAATGGCCCTGGCCCCCCTCCTGTGCCTTGCCATCCTTGCCCGCCCCTAGTGACCCAAACTCACGCCCTGCCCTGCCCCACTCCACTCCGGGTCATATCACTTGTTGTCACACTGTACATACTGTGTACCATAGTGTAGCCTGTACCATACTGTGTACCCTACCCCCATCGTCTAACACACTACTACTACCTCCTTCCTTCCCTGACTCCCTCTTTCCACATTCGACCATTCCCTCAGTATTCTGCCACACATCCTGTACCTCTGTACATTTTCACAGCCCTAAATCCAAGTAATTCTCGCTAGCTTCATACCACAAATACTCCACATTGCCTCATCCATTCCTCACCTCATTTCTAATTCACATTCCACCTCTTCCTTACTCAACACTTTCTATTTCTCACCCCCAACTCTGCCTCCTTTTCATTCCACACTCTCTCTTTCTACACTCCTTGATTTTGGTTTCAGAGCCTCCCTGTTACAGAATATCTTGACATGGAAGGCACATATTCCTACGCAGCAGCCTGTGCTAACACACAACATCCCTGTCATCGATGTATGACAGAATCACATAACACAGCTAGACGCATAAAACAACTGTCACACAAAAGGTGCCAGACCTTCATCAACTATCCCACCTCCCGACACCCCAACATTAGCAATGAAGAAGCACCATACAACACCTCGATCCATCAGAGATATCCTTTACCGAAGCTGATCAAGTTCACTTAGCTATGATTAGATCAGGACGTCATCCTGTGTTCCTTAGTTACCAGCTTACATTTGGGTTAGATGAAATCACAGATAATGCGTGCGCCTCTTGTAGAATTGGCCCACATAACACACATTACGGAGCACTACACAGCACATGCCACACTACGATGCAGACACAACACCAACGGTGTAAGGAATCTTTCGGACGACCCCATAGGGACAGTAGCTTACCTGCAGGCGACAGGTCTGTTGGGCCAGGTTTGGCCGGGGCTGCACCACAACAACAACAACATTTCCAGAGTACACTACAACGCATCTTCCTTCCAAAACTTATATTCCTTTACTTTACAATACATATCTTCCACTTCCGTTTCTCTCTTCTGTGAATCATGTCACACTCCGCCTCTTCCTCACTCCACATTCCCTGGATACACTTCAGCACTGCCTCACTCCGCAGTGTAATTTTCCTTGACGTCACAGTACACAATCCTCCCCCCTCCCTCGTGTTCACGTTTGCTTATGTTTTGGATGATTTCTAGCACCTTACCGGTTCATTTATGCATAAAACACGTTAATCATAATCTTTTTTTCATATTATTTAAGTAATCTCTATCAGTATAAAAAGATATAAATAACATACATGAGAATAAAACCTGTATGCTGTGATGAGCAGAACGAAACGTTAAGGAGGAAATTCTAAAAAAGCCTGTTAAGCTGAGGAGAATACGACGCCTACCCCTTGCCATCACTCTCCCATCTCCCTCCACTCTGCTCCTTCCCACCACTGCCCTTTCTCCCTCCACACTGCCCCTTCCCATCACCCTTCCTTCTCCCTCCACTCTACTTGTTCCCATCTCCCACCTTCTCCCTCCACACTAACCCTTACAATCACTCTCTCTTCTCCCTACACTTTTCCTCCTCCCATAACTCCCCCTTCTTCCTCCACTCTTCCCCTTCTCATCGCTCCCCCTTCTCCCTCCACTCTACACCCTCCCATCACTCTCTCTCCTCCCTCTACTTTATGCCTTCCCACCACTCTCCCTTCTTGCTCCATTATCACTTCCCCTTTCTCCTCCACTATACACCCTCCCATCACTCCCCCTCCTCCCTCCACAATACACCCTCCCATCACTCCCCCACTCCCAGCTCTGTCCTACAAATGTATCCCCTTACATAGATCCTCGTGTACATACATAGGGACGCTCACATATGTACGCATGTGTAGCCTAGCCTTCTGTTTTACACATTTATGTATACTAATAATGCATATATTGTTCATATGTATCATTTCCTTCTTATACCTCCTGTCCCTGGCATATACAATATATATACATTGATATATGGTGTATATATGTTTCATCTATGTATGAACTGACTATACTCGTACACATATCAAGTATACATGATTTCGTAACTGCAAACAATAGAAAAACCTACATGCTTTACAAACGTACAATATCTGTTCACATGCATACTCCTTCTCCCCGATTACACACACACACACACACACACACACACACACACACACACACACACACACACTATACCTCAATACGCACATACCTCACCTTCTGACACACACACACACACACACACACACACACACACACACACACTAGACCTCGATACTCACATACCTCACCTTCACACACACACACACACACACACACACACACACACACACATACACACACACACACACACACACACACACACACACACACACACACCTCTCTAGTTGGTGATATTAATAGCCTTTTGTAACTCCTATGCTACTCTAGTTGTTATTAGGTACTAAAATAAATGGTTGAAATTAATACACACATCTGGTTTCAATAGAGTACCTGTTGAAGAATAAAACTGTATGGTTATTATCCATAATATGTCTGCTTCGGACGCATGCGGCAGGGTATTTACATAAGATCTTGCCGATTGGACAAGTCAGTGCATCCTAACCTAAACTGACTACGGAGACTGCTAATACGCCTATCCATGAAATCCCAAAATACCTATCAGGGCCAAATTTCAAACCTAACTCATCTTAATCAACCTGCGAAAGACCGCCACCCAGCATCACGCCTATTCCGCCAAGATTTACCTTTTGTTCAGTTATTAACAAAAACTAACTGCACAAAGTAAACTGTTTCTGAAAAGATCATTAGTCATCAATAATGAAGGAAAAAAATACAAAGAAATTTTCGAAGAAAACAAATTAATAATAATTTCCGACCGAAATTATGAATGTGGTAATGGTGATGCGTGTTTCTGTGGCAGCCTAATTGTGATAGCTATGAGGGCAGCTGCAGCAATAGTACTTGCGAGGTGTTGATTGTGACGGTACCATTATGGTGACAGTTTTAATAGTCGTAGTAGTAGTAGTAGCAGTAGTAGTAGTATAAGTAGTAGTAGTAGTAGTAATAGTAGTTATGCCCTATTCTGCCCAATCATCCTCACCAGAAAAAGATCTACCATTGATTTCGAGTGAGAGGCGGCTGCCATCGAGAGCCGTACAGAGATTTATCTCAACAAACTTAAGTTATAGAAACTACTGTCGCAGAATACTGCATCTGGATAAGAAATAAACATTAATTCCCTCATAGCCGAGTGTTCTACTATTTCAGTCCAGTTACACCAGACGACTTTATTCACCTGCGTGAGTCATAGGAGCCTCTGTGTCATTACTGTCACCATTAACTCTCTCGTGTTGAGAACAACTACCAGTACTTTCCAGCCAACGACAAAAGTTGTTATTTTGCCAAGAGTAAGTCACGGAAGCCTTTATTCATCTCTCATCTTTCTTTTTTATTTTCTTCATTTTTTTGTCTCACCTTCCGTAATCATCTCACACATTTTATTTATTTCTCACATATTATTGATTTCTCTCACTTGCTTATTCATTGCTCACCTTTCTTGATTTTCTCTCACGTTTTTATTCATCTCTTAACTCTTTATTCATATCAAACATTTCTTATCAACCAAAGCACCATTTAGAGATAAGGGTCTTTATTTTCTGACGTGTAAAGTTTCACTCACTTGATGTAGTGCTGCCTACTTCCTTAGCCTTTATCATTCTTTTTCTGTGTCTGTCCTCCTCTCTTCCTATTTCTCCCATCTTTCCTGTCACTTCTTATTGCTTTTCTTTCCTGTACAGGTGGCTTTACATTGAGTGACAAGCCAAATGGTTTCCTGTAAGCCAAGAAACCATTTACAACCCTGGGTGGTAACCATATAACCAAACCATACGTGCTCCCTACGTGTCAACAAGTGGGTTGGTGGAGGGTTAGTGCCCCTCCCCGTAAAACAAATAACTCAGAGTCAAATGGCTACCCTTTACGGGATTATGGCGTCTGGCAATAGATAGATAGATAGTACAGTTTCGCCCCGTTCCAGGCTACTTCAGACACTATAGTCGCGGCGCACGACTCTGAGGTTGTCATTATCGTACCCTGGCAACCTGCCCGTCAACAGTGCTTCCGATTTCGTGTATAATATGATACGCGTGTGATTCGTGTATAATATGTTCGTGTATAATAATAGTCGTGTATAATATGACTCGTGTATAGTATGATACGAAATCGGACGCACTGTTGATAGATAGGTTGCCAGGGTACGATAATGAACCTGAGTCGTGTGCTGCGACTATAGTTATCTCTCAGAGACATGTCCCTATACAGTTATACAGTATACCTCAGCCTGGCTAAGGAAGAGGAAAGGAAAGGGGGTAGGAGAAGGAAAATTAGGTGACTGGCTACAAATGCGAGCAAATGTGTGTGTGTGTGTGTGTGTGTGTGTGTGTGTGTGTGTGTGTGTGTGTGTGTGTGTGTGTGTGTGTGTGTGTTTTGATATTAATGGTAACAATGACAAAAATTGGTGGATTAATAATAATGACTAGAATTATGAAATTGCTGAAGCAATATTCAAAGAACTCCACATTTCGGATGAAAATACTTCAATCATTGAAGACCTAAAGTTAAGGGACTTCTGGTGAGACTCAAAACTTTTTATGGCTTTTTAACTGTAACCTTGAGATCGCGGTCAGTACCAGTCTTACTAAGCCAATCATGTTCACTCAGGACCCACTACATTTCCACCGAGTTTGGTCAAATTAGGCCAACTACTTTCCTCTCTAGCACTTTCAGGCATGAGGCGGCCATTTTGATTTTCTTCGATATCTCAAAAAGTATTTGTTGGATCTCAGTATCAATACCCAGGTGTACTAGTATAAGTTGACGAGCACATACTGGAACATTTGCAAAACAATCCATTTAGTAGTTTTTGCTGCGCAGGAGAGAAAAAATTGAAAAAAAAAAAAAATAAATAACTTGGAGGGGGCTAGTGCTGCGCCAGTGCTAAGGAGGGAAATGTGCCAAAAGAAGCCTGCAACCAAGGTATATCATTCTTGAAAATTTCATGTTTCTATCTCGAACGGTCTCGGAATGGAAGCCTGCTCGAGCTTCCCCCCCTCCCCTCAAAAAAAAAAGGAAATGTCTACTATATCAATACG
The DNA here is from genome assembly GCF_032717465.1 of Coenobita brevimanus. Taxonomy (NCBI): domain Eukaryota; kingdom Metazoa; phylum Arthropoda; class Malacostraca; order Decapoda; family Coenobitidae; genus Coenobita; species Coenobita brevimanus. The sequence continues at coordinate 36,131,751 of NC_137037.1, forward strand.
AATTCGACAGATTGTGGAATTCATAATAATATTGGTTGTCTCGTTTTCCTTACTCAGGGTACGCATTTTTCATTTACAGTTGCAGCCACTAAACTATTTTATTCTTTGGGGGATTGATATCAAGGATGGAAGCGGTTAATGAAAGACATACCTCACCCTACCCCTTCAGTTTGAAAGGTCTACCCTAACGTGAATATAACAAAAAGAAATGTAGCTCACATGAGTGAAGAGGTTAAAAGACTTGAGGTCATAGGCAGAGGGAATTTCGGATTTAGTAAGGCTGTTCTTATGGTGATTTATTGGTACTGTACATGAGAGAGAGAGAGAGAGAGAGAGAGAGAGATTCTAAGCCTCATATTAACCTTGTTTGTCCTATTCCCCGAACCGATGTATAAGACAGAGGGAAATTAATTACAAATAAACGTGGCTTTGGATCTCACCTTGTCCTCAGTCAACATGCATATTTCTTCCCCACACACGTTTCTTTTGAGTCTATTCTGACATGTTTCTATATTCCATTGCATCGTAATACCAGCAGCTTTATTATACCTGCATCTTAACTGGGCATACTTTTAACGAACTTTTACAATAATACTATTGCATAAAGTCTATGAATAGTGTGACTGCATCAAGCTGTCCAACGTGTCCAATTGTATGCGACGCAGAAATCATATAATATAACCCTAATCAGTTAACTGATTGTGAAAACATGCAATTTTTTGGGCGTTTATATTTTAGAATATAAAAGCCAATCCTTGTAGTATATTAAGGGATGACTTCATTTTTTTTGGTTGAAAATGAAATTATGCATCAGTCTACATGAAACTTTACTGGATAATACCTATGATACCTACATAAGCGTGTAGAAAGTTTCAGGACGATACATGAAGAAAAGAAAAAAATATTCAGTAAAATCTTAATATATTTAACCTAACTTTCACTGACTACTGCTCCTAAGTGAGTAAACATATAATCATTTAAAAAAATATCAGTGATTAAATTAATCATTTACAAATAATGCTCAGGGATTAGTTTTGCCAAATATAACTATTATCCAGTAAAATTTCATGTAAATTGATGCATAATTTCATTTTCAACAACAAAAAAAAGAATTGTCTCCCCTTAACCACTATCCATACTTCCCAAATTATCTAAGGAAACTCGTAAATAAGTTAGATCAAGTAAGTCACAAGTAACAAAAGAGGGGTTTTCATTGGAGACTTTAATAACATTAACACTGGAGTAAATCATATGTAAACAAGTAGGGAAATGTTATCGGCTGTTTCATGACTCAGTCCAAACTCATGCGGTGAATAGAATGCGCTAGGTCGTGGTAAAAGTATATTCGACCTACTTTAACAACCAATTGTCTATTTATTTATCATCAGACGTCTTAAAGGGCATTTTTTGTAGCAAAATGTTTTAAAAATCGAAATTATGTTTTTTTGAATATTGACTCTCTTGAGACCTGTTTTTGTTATTTTGTTTATTTTGCCTATTTTGCCACATATAGTACACATGGATATGCATGAGAGGCCCTGAGGCACTAGAGCATGAAGTTCAGAAATAAAAATTCATGGAAATAAATAATGATGAAGTACTCTAATAAGCCCCAGTGTTGAGTTTTTGTTGTTTTTAGTACATCCCTAGCAAGGAATAAAAATGGCATATCCCACATTTTGCATTCCAGTCGCCTGCAATCCTGGTATTTTTCAGCAGGATATATGGTATACAGTATGCGACTCTTGTAGTACAGTTTCATATTCATTCAACTTTTTCCTTTCTTGCAAAAATATTTATATGCCAAATTTCATGTGTCTAGGCGAGTAGGATAAGGAAATATAACGCAAAATGTACTGGTCTCTTTCAGTGGACCGTCCTGAATACTGTATATCTATCTACCTATCTATCTGTCTATCTATCTATATCACAAAATCTCCAGCAATTAGGCTATTTTTTTACTAATATGGTTTATAAAGAAAACAGTTTAGTTTCTCTGCATAGCAGTAGTTCCAAGGAAGTTTTCATAATTTTAGGACAGTTAGATTAGGATATTTGAGCCAAAATGTGCTCCCATCTTTGAAATGGCCCGCCTAAAAAAACAGCAATTTTCAGCACAGAACCTATAACTTTGCTTTAAATTAACTCATATTCTTTCTTATAAATATTTCACTCAGTATTTCGTGTACAAGAAGAAAAGCTGCTTTCGTAACTTTCCAAAAGTTGTTGCTTATTGTCTATAAGAAAAAAATAACTGAACTTGCAGAATTTAAACAAAAATAATTACCCGCCCAAAATGAGTAGCACAGATGAGTATGCACTACCCGTTTTTATATTTGTCATTGACATCTGAATAAATTGTTAGTTAAATCAACCAGATCGTAGCATAAAAAAAGAAATAAAATTTTTTCGCTACAAGGGTAATATGTGCCGCGGCAAACGTCTCTTAATCCCGTAAGGGGTGGCCGCAAACACGTTGCCTCAGTGTCACCCTGTCCTCCGCCATCAGGCTGCCCTCTTTCATATAGTACCTTTCCACCACATCCCTGCATCTCATCCGTGGTCTCCCTTTTCCCCCTCTGCCTCACACACGTACATTCTCCTAGTTTACTCTTTCATTCTTCATCTTCTCGACATGGGCACCCATCTCAGACTATTATCTTTAAATAAATTCGTGTGTCGTAAGTGAGCAATTAAGCGCCAATAGTAATCATAATATAATCATATAGGGAATTAACATCAACTGTAAAATCAACAGAAATATCCTTTATGTTCCTAACAATACAAGTGCTCATTTCGATAATGCAAAACAATAAGCAAAATAACCTATTTAATTGCAGAAATTAAAGCATTAATCATGAGAAACGTCACCATTCTGTTGCGTACTGATTAACGGAAACAGAAGTATGGCATGGGGCGCTTCTGTGCCCCCCGATTAATGCAGCAAGTGTGATGTGGAGTGGTATGAGAGAGTGATTTTGTGTGGTGTGTGTGAGGGGGTTTTGTGTTATGGTGTGGTGTGGCAAGGTGTGGTGTGGTATGGTGTGGCGTGGTGTGAGAGGGTGATGTGGTGTGGTGTGGTGTGGTATGGTGTGGTGTGGTGTGAGAGGGTGATGTGGTGTGGTGTGGTGTGGTATGGTGTGGTGTGGTGTGAGAGGATGATGTGGTGTGGTGTAACTTCACTGAAGTCTCTGAAATCTACGGAAGTAAAGCATCTTGGACCCGAAAATCGTCAGTGAGATACTGACGGATGGAACAGCTTCAAGAGATGCTCCCGAATCTGAGAATGTAACGAGAATTACCCGAAAAAGTCATTGCAATAATAAACCACCGTCAATGTCCAAGGCCATAAGTGTAATGAAGAACGTATCAGCCACAAAAGAAAAAGACTATATGAAATTTAAATGATAATTAATGGGAACACTATAGTATACAAAACTGCAGGTGTTAAGCACAAAAACGACTGCAAAATATGTATGTGGTCTGACAGAAAAGAAAAAAAAAAAATCCGTAACTCTGAGAGAAACCTTTTTCCTTTCCCACAATGAAAGAAGTACAAGGAAAGTAAAATGTTAAAGATAGCACTGAACCGTCATTAAAACTCAGATGGAAACCTGTTTTATGATAACCAAACAATAGCCTTTGTACTTAACGAACTATGCAATGATATTATCACAGGGTAATAGCGTAGACGTAGGCTACTCACGCCACATTTGGTGTTAAGATCTGATTATGGCAAATTATCGGTATACTGTAAGGACACGAAATACTAAAACATCCCGAGAAAATAAGTACATGTTAACTAGTCCCGACAGTTGTGTCCCAGAGTACTGCGTGATTGTTGCTGGCAGTTAATCTTCCGTATAATCTAAACTTTCAATAAACTGTGAAATAGGAGTCCACATCAAAGGTATGGAACGTGCCCGAGCAAGCAAGTTTTTTTTTTTTTTTCTGTCCTTTTCGGCAACATTTGGCTCTTTGGGAGGAAAATATCTGATTCCACTGGAAGGCAGTTATATGACAATATAGAAAAATTACGACATGCCATGACTGGCCTGGCAGCTGAAAAGAAAAGAAAGTGCTCTCTTCTTGCCTAGCATTAATTTTGGAGTTTTCAGTTATAATTGACCCTTTCAGTTCAAATATTTGGCACCTATATAAGAGCAGTTTTCATGAAGTTTCGTAATTGTACGGCATGCCACAACTGATTTAATAGCTGAGAAGGAAACAAGTTTTTGGTGCTTCCTAAGCAGGAAATTTTTAGGAGTCATATGGACCAAGACTTCAACACTTCAAATTCTTACTGAAAACTAATGTTCTCTGTCACTTCCCACTGGCGAATGATAACACAGACGCATATGTATTCAAATAACAGTTAGTGCCTGAATGATTACAGAGATTTTGTTAAAAAAAAAAAAATCCACAGAAGAATGATAGGCAAAAGTAAAAACTCTGTCGTTGTAGTAACTTATGTTCAGGTACTGGTGACCTTATTAATCGCAAAAAATAGGCAGTAACAAACAGAGAACTTTTAGATCTTCTAAAAGAATCTAGTGAAGAGCATATGAGACCAGATGTATTTACCAAGAACTAGGCGAGGACACCACAGGTGCGGAACGTGTCCAAGCCTGCAAGGTTGGCTTTCTGGCCTTTTTTTGTTACATTTGGGTCTTCGGAGGAAAATGACTGGTACGACTGGAAGGCAATTTTCATGACAGTCTGAGAAAAATAAGATATGGCCAGGTAGCTAACGAGGGAAATAAATCTAGGTGCTATGTTCTTGCCTAGTTTTTTTTTTTTTTTTTTTTTTTTTTTAAGAGGAAAGTCTGGTACCACAGGAAGGCAGTTTTCATGACTTTCTGAAAGATACAACTTACCACGATTCATTCAATAGATCAAAAGAAAACCAATATTTGATGCGTCTGAAGCAGGAAGTTTTGCAGGCCATGTGGAGCCACAAATTCACGGATCAAATTTCGGTTGAAATATAGTGTTCTCGCTCGCTTAACTCCCACCAACAATAAGAGTAAATAAATTTACAGGATAAGCATGTCATCATGTTAATGATCTTCATAGGTAATCTTGTTTTTCATATTGCTATTTTTTATTATACCATTTATAAACTTTCTCTCAGAAAGATATTACCACGACGGGGGAAAGAAATTTTTGCATCCCTTTTGTGAAACCATACTTGGGAGACTCACAGTTAGATAATATTTGTCTGAGCCAGAGTATGACCAGAATTTTTTTCACTAAGAAACAAATATCTTAGAAGAGATCGACAGCCCTAATTATTAAGTCAAAATACCATAATTATGTTGCAGCTAGTAATGATGTGAAATTTAGAATTGCGTACACTATAGGGTAAATTTACATTAATATTTACGCAGTCCGAATTTCATATAAATTGCCAGAAGAACCATATATATATATATATATATATATATATGACATCCCAGGCCTCGTCTGAGTTTTCTTTGTTTCCAGACGAAACCTAAGGTTATGAGCTTAAGAATCTTGATGAAAACAAAGTAATACTTCTCAGGGCGATGAGGGTTCTAATCATTATCAAAAATGTTTTACTAATTCGCAGTACTTTGAGAGGACAACGCTTCAGTAAATTTTTGGAAGAACGATCAACCTATTTAAGAAAATTGATGTACAAATTTTCTCGGAGTGTTTTTATATGAGAGGAGAAGAAAATAAAATGAGAGTAAGCCATATACTAAAAGACAAATAAAGATTTAGAAAAAGGAAGTAAATGATGATCTTGGAAGAAAAATGAATGCAAATTACTCTGAAAATAGGAAATTATTTTAGAACGAGATGAGAAAATGAAGAAGAGAAGATAGATGGAAATATGGAAGTGTGAGGGATGGAAGTAGCAGAATGCTAATCAGTCAAAGTGAATTAAGGAGTAGATGGAAAATATCTTGAAAGGCAGATGAATGGGATGATGAGAAAAAGAGTGTTTGTAAACGTAATTGGCCTCGGTGGTGTGCAGTGAAGGAATGTAGTGCCGGGAGATGTGACACTGGGGTAAGTGAAGAATACTGGGAAACGGCTGAGGCAGGTGTTGAAGTGTCTGCAGAGATGAGTTATTGCAGTGGAGAGGGCGGAATGAAGTGTTTGTTTGAGATCTGTAAGAAAGCTTGGATGGGTGAAACTGTATCACTAGAGTGGAAAAGCTGTGATTGTACTCTTGTACAAGAATAAAGGTGAGTAAAGTAAGTGCAAAAACCATTGTGCCATGAGTCTGTTAAGCCGTCTTGGAAACGTATATGGAAAAATTATT
>NC_137037.1:36140545-36243045 GCF_032717465.1 Coenobita brevimanus
CCACGAGCCCGCAATAACTGTTCCCTCCAAGAGAAAAACAGAATACGTGAGAGAGCTACGAGTAAATTTAAGATCCGATCATTTCGAGATGCCTGGACACACTGCGTTTAAAAGACTAGAGATCGTAGAAAGCAGGAAATACAGACAGTGGGAGACAGTCCAGAGTTGACCTGTTGCGTAAATGAAGGACTGGGAGTAACGGTTAACTCTTGCATTAGAGAGTTGGACAGAAAAGGGATGAGAGTTTGCTGCTAGACGGGTGCTTCACGCCCGTCGTAGAGGTGGAGGGATGCAAGCAGACAGTTCAGAGAAGCAGTGACCATTGAAGTAGCGATAGAAAAGAGATAAAGATGCAACAGTGCGGCAAAGAGACAGATGTTGAAGGGAGCCAATAGGAGGTGGAGAGTTAATGAGACGAAAAGCCTTTGACTCCACCCTATTGAGAAGAGCTGTATGTGGGGAACCTCCCCACACATGAGAGTTGTACTCCACACAGGGGCGGATAAAACCCCTGTATAGAGTCAACAATTGTGCTGGGGTAAAGAAGGAACGAAGTCGGTTTAGCACACCTAATTTCTTGGAAGCAGATTTTACAAAAGAGGTAATATGATCTTTCCAAGATAAGTTCAGAGTGAAAGGAACCCCAAGCATATTCAAGGATAATGCAGGATTAAGCTGAATATATTTTAACATTAATGGATACACCTGTGGAAGATTTTCTCAGGTTGATAGGTGTAAGAAGTGAGTCTTTGATGCATTAAAAACAACCAGATTATTTTTACCCCAGTCGGGGATATGAACCAAGTCAGACATTAGGTGTGCCAAAGCCTCATCCCTTGTTTGTTGAAGTAACTGCTGAGATGGGCGTTGCGGGAACCGAATGGAAAGGTGAAGGGTGGAGTCATCAATGTATGAGTGGATAGGGTTAGATGTATGGCTTAGAAAGTCATTGATGAATAAAGGGAAGAGAGTTGGTGATAGGACACAGACCTGAGGAACACTACTGTTGATAGATCTAGAAGAACGATGGCCGTCTACAACAGCGGCTATAAAACGACCAGAAAGGAAGCTAGAAATGAAGGCACAGATAGAAGGATAGAAACCGTAAGAGGGAAGTTTGGAAATTAATGATTTATACCAGACTCAGTCGAAAGCCTTTGAGGTGTCAAGTGCAACGGCAAAGCTTTCGCCAAGGTCCTGAAAGGAGGATGACCAGGAGTCTGAAAGGTAGGTGAGAAGATCGCCAGTGGAGTGTCCCTGACGGAACCCATACTTACGATCAGAAAGATGGTTGCGATAGGAAAGATGCTTTAAAATTTTTCTATTAAGAATCGACTCAAAAACTTTTGAGATACAGGATGTTACAGCAATTGGACGATAGTTAGAGGGTTGAGATTGGTCACCCTTCTTTGGGACTGGCTGAATGAGAGCAAACTTCCAGTAAGAAGGAAAGGTACAAGTTGACAGACAAAGGCGAAAGAGTTTGCCTAGGCAGGGTGTAAGCACAGAAGCACAGTACTTGAGAACAACAGGTGGGACTCCATCAGGCCCATATGCCTCGTTAGTATTGAGGCCTGTGATAACAGAAAATACATCAACTGAAGAAATTCTAATGTCAGCCATGAGGAAGTCTGAGGGGGAAAGTGATGGAGGAACAGCACCGGAATCGTCTAAGGCGGAATGGGAGGAGAAAGTCTGAGTGAAGAGATCCGCTTTATCAGTAGAAGAAATAGCTACAGAGCCATCAGAGTAGAAAAGAGCAGGGAAGGATGATGAGGTAAAGTTGTTAGAAAGGTTATTGGCATGGTGCCAGAAGAAGCGAGAAGAATTCGAGTTGGAGAGTTGAGAACATTTAGTACGGATGTAATTAGTTTTAGCAGAGCAAAGAACAGACTTAGCACGATTCCAGGCAGAAACGTTTATGTCACGATTTGGCGCGAGCATGTTTATAAGTTCATGATATTTTTGTTTCAGTGTGAAAACCACGAATTCTAGTGGAATTCTCACTGAGTATCACTCAGTTCAACCGTCCTAGCGTTCACACGATTGGGACATTTTTCAGAATATTTTTCACTGTTTCATAAGTGATCATCCTTGCACACGACATTAGCGCCTTCACTGAGTGATTTATTGTGAGTGTATGCCACTCACTTTCTTTCTGTTGACCGTTGACGCAAGCACGGCCATCCCTCACCCCCTTCCAAAATTCGAACTTAGTCAGGCTTTGATCATCGTGACAGCAGGTTCGTTTGTGCCCAGCATGGAGCAGTGTCGCTGTTGTACAGCGAGTTCCTGAGATTTCCACCTAGATGGTAATTTGTCGAAGAGGGTTTAGTGTATTGCAGCGTTCGTCCTAGTACCAGCGCCCAGCTCTTTTCACCTAGCCCCCTCTACTGACCAGTATTTCTTTTTGTTTTTCCTAGGTTTAAGTGCTTAGCTTTGAATGAGTGAGTGAGTGTATTTCCCTTGTTATTTTGAATTCATTTTTGAGACTCATGTAAAGTAAATTTATTTCATTGTAATCAATAAATTTATAGTTCTTTTCTTTGAGCTTAATGTAATTAAAATCGTGTTTTATTTCTCCACATTAAGCTTATTTTAGTTGGCACTCCTAGTTTGCACAGATGCTTTACATTATTCATAACTGGTACTTAGGCCAGTCCTTTTGTATTAAGCTTAAATCCATTGTGCCAGCCAGGAGTTAATGCACCAGCAAGAACCTGTTTATTACTATTAGTATTAGTTATTGATTGTCAGGGGTCGAGTCACTTTCTTGAGAGACTAACAGTACTACACACAGCACTCGTGAGTAATTAGTCTCTGCTGTGTACTGTTGAGAAAGTTTATAAATTCTCATCCTTAGAGAATCGGCGAAGTAAGGCAGGATAAAGTAAAGCTTACTGCTTGATTTCACAAGTCAATTTTTGCCCCTGTTTACAAGCAACTTTTAAAGCATTTTTAAATTCATAAATCCACATAACCCCGTGACATCTGGCGACCTCACCAGGATATTAACTCCTAGCTTTAAAGTTATTAATGAGATAATATTCACTCACTCATTCTTAGATATTTATCATTAAAGTCTATAGGCACTATCTTACTGGTGATTATTGATTCATTTCTATTAATTTTATGTAATAGTTTTCATAGTTTTATTTTTATTTTTTCTTTACCAGTTTAACTAGATAAAACTGGTCACCACTAACCTGTGCCTATATTCGTTACTCTTGATTATTGGCATTTCTGTGCAAAATAGCAGTCAGTACTTAGTGTTTAGTTCACTCAGACTGAGTTAGCATCATGTCTACTGATGTCTATGTACAGGAAGCTAGAGATATGGGGCTTAGCGACCCCCCAAAAGTCAAAGAGTATGTACTCTCTCGGTTTAGTTACGAGCAGCAACGTGAGAACGATGCTCGTGAAGAGCGTCAAATTCAGCGTGAGGAACGCGAAAGAGAACGAAAACACGAGCGAGAACAACGTGAATACGAGCAAAAACAACGTGAATACGAGCAAAAACAACTCGAAAACAGGCAAAAACAACACGAACTCGAGATAGAACAAAGTAAAAGAGAACACGAACATGAGCAAGAACAACAAGAGAGAGAACGTCAACACGAGTTAGAACAACGTGAGAGAGGACGCAAATACGAGCTAGAACAACGAGAAAGAGAACGAGAACATGAACGTGCTGAGCGCAAGGTGCGGGAGAAGCATGAACTTGAGATGTTGAAGCTCAAGCAAGACTCCTTGGCTTCAGACACATCTGGTGCAGCTGGCCCAAGCTCCACGAGCACTCTCCCTGCACATGTTCTGGCAACCCCACACATCAAGCTTCCTCCATACAAGGAAGGCGAGCGAATCGAGCCATACATAGCTCGTTTCAAAGACATGGATCAGCTGTACCAGCTGGATGAGGCAGCTAAGCTGGTTCAGTTTCTTAGCCTGTTTGAGGGCCCTGCCCTCGATATTCTCCACAGAATTCGTGGAGACAATCTCACGTATGAGATGATGAAGGCCGCACTCATCAAAGTGTACGGTCTCACAGTTGACGACGCCAAGAGTCAGTTTATGAGGGTGCATTTACAAGAAAAAGAGACTGCTGTTCAGTTTCTTGACTGGGTTACTGCTTACATAGATGAGTGGATGGAGAAAGATGAAACTCCTTCCACGCTTGAGAGGATAATCGACCTTATGCTGCGCACGCAGCTAGAAAAGTCATAACATGCTGAACTTATGGCTCAGTTTAAAATCTGCCAGGTAAGGGATGCCAGCCAAATGGTGAACAAGGCTGATGCATTCTTCACTGCATACAGGTATCAAACTCGTAAGTGGCACACCTTTTTTTTTTTTATGCGAGGAAGAAGGAACCAAAGGCCATGAGCCCGCAGTAACAGTTCCCTCCAAGAGAAAAACAAAATACAATAGAGAGCCAAATTCAAGATCCGATCATTTTGAGATGCCTGGACACACTGCGTTTGAAAGACTGGAGATCATAGGCAGCAGGAAATACAGACAGAGGGAGACAGTTCCAGAGCTGACCTGTTGCATAAATGAAAGACTGGGAGTAATGGTTAACTCTTGCATTAGAGAGTTGGACAGAAAAGGGATGAGAGTTTGCTGCCAGACGGGTGCTACGCGCCCGTCGTAGAGGTGGAGGAATGCAAGCAGACAGTTCAGAGGAGCAGTGACCATTGAAGGAGCGATAGAAAAGAGATAAAGATGCAACAGTGCGGCGAAGAGACAGAGGTTGAAGGGAGTCAGTAAGAGGAGGAGAGTTAATGAGACGAAAAGCCTTTGACTCCACCCTATTGAGAAGAGCTGTATGTGGGGAGCCTCCCCACACATGAGAGTTGTACTCCACACAGGGGCGGATAAAACCCCTGTATAGAGTCAACAATTGTGCAGGGGTAAAGAAAGAGCGGAGTCGGCTTAGCATACCCAATCTCTTGGAAGCAGATTTTACAAGAGATGTAATATGATCTTTCCAAGATAAGTCCCGAGTAAATGAAACCCCAAGCATGTTCAAGGATGATGCAGGATTAAGCTGAATATTATTAAACATTAGTGGGTATACCTATGGAAGATTTTGTCGGGTTGATAGGTGTAAGAACTGAGTCTTAGATGCATTAAAGACAACCATATTATTTTTACCCCAGTCAGAGATACGAGTCAAGTCAGACATTAGGTGTGCCATAGCCTCATCCCTTATTTGTTGAAGTAACTGTTGAGATGGGCGTTGTGGGAACCGAATGGAAAGGTGAAGGGTGGAGTCATCAGCGTATGAGTGGATAGGGTTAGATGTACAGCTTAGAAGATCATTGATGAATAAAAAGAAGATCATTGATGAATAAAAGGAAGAGAGTTGGTGATAGGACAGAGCCCTGAGGAACACCACTGTTGATAAATCTAGGAGAAGAACGATGGCCGTCTACAACAGCGGCTATAGAATGACCAGTAAGGAAGCTAGCGATGAACGCACAGATAGAAGGATAGAAACCGTAGGAGGGCAGTTTGGAAATTAAAGATTTATGCCAGACTCGATCGAAAGCCTTTGAGATGTCAAGTGCAATGGCAAAGCTTTCGCCAAAGTCCCGAAAGGAGGATGACCAGGAGTCTGAAAGGTAGGTGAGAAGATCGCCAGTGGAGCGTCCCTGACGGAACCCCTACTGACGATCGGAAAGAAGGTTGTGATAGGAAAGATGCCTTAAAATTTTTCTATTAAGAATTGACTCGAAAACTTTTGAAATACAGGACTTTAAAGCAATTGGACGATAGTTGGAGGGTTGGGAGTGGTCACCCTTCTTTGGGACTGGCTGAATGAGAGCAAACTTCCAGCAAGAAGGAAAGGTACAAGTTGACAGACAAAGGCGAAAGAGTTTGCCTAGGCAGGGTGTAAGCACAGAAGCACAGTTCTTGAGAACAACAGGAGGGACCCCATCAGGCCCATATGCCTTGTTAGTACTGAGGCCAGTGATAGCAGATAATACATCAACTGAAGAAATTTTAATGTCAGCCATGAGGAAGTCAGAGGGGGGAAGTGATGGAGGAACAGCACCGGAATCATCTAAGGTGGAATTGGAGGAGAAAGTCTGTGCGAAGAGATCTGCTTTATCAGTAGAAGAAATAGCTACAGAACCATCAGAATAGAAAAGAGGAGGGAAGGATGATGAGGTAAAGTTGTTAGAAAGATTTTTGGCAAGGTGCCAGAAGGAGCGGGAAGAATTCGAGTTGGAGAGTTGAGAGCATTTAGTATGGATGAAATTATTTTTAGTAGAGCGAAGAACAGACTTAGCACGATTCTGGGCAGAAACGTAAAGATGATGTGATTCAGGAGTGGGTTGGCTCCGGTACCTTTTGTAGGCCTTCTCCTTGTTGTGGACAGCATTAGAACAAGCGTGATTAAACCAAGGCTTTCTTGCGTTAGTCAAAGGATATGAGAAAGGAATGTATGCTTCCATGCCCGAGAGAATAACCTCCGTAATGCGCAAGGCACACTCAGATGGCTCACGGCCATGGAAGCAATAATCATTCCAGGGAAAATCAAAGAAGTACTGCCTGAGGGCCTCCCAGTCCGCGGCTCCAAAATGCCACAGACGACGTTTCCCTGGAGGGTCCACAGGCCATACCGGGGTGATAGGACAGGTTAAGGTAATAAGGTTGTGATCGGAGGAGCCCAACGGAGAGAAAAGATTAACAGAGTAAACAGAAGGATTAGTTGTGAGGAAGAGGTCAAGTATGTTGGAGCTCTCTCCAAGGCGGTCAGGGATACAGGTAGGGTGCTGTACAAGCTGCTCTAGGTCATTAAGGATAGAAAAGATGTAGGCTTGTTCACCAGGTGGATCCGTGAAAGGAGAGGAGAGCCAAAGGTGGTGGTGAACATTGAAATCTCCAAGAATGGAGATTTCAGAGAAAGGAGAAATGGACAGAATGTGTTCCATCGTAGAAGTAAGATAGTCGAAGAATTTTTGATAGTCAGTAGAATTAGGGTATAGGTAAACAGCACAGATATATTTAGTCAGAGAATGACAGGAAAGCTGAAGCCAGAGTGTGGAGAATTCAGAAGAATCAAGTTCAGGAACACGAGAGCAAGATAAGTCGTTGCATATGTATACACAACAGCCACCTTTGGCTTTGAAATGAGTATAGAGAAAGTAGGAGGATACAGAAAAGGGTTTGCTGTCAGTTGCCTCAGACAGCTGAGTCTCCGTTAGAAAAAGAAGGTGAGGTTTAGAGGAGGAGAGGTGGTGCTCAACAGAGCGAAAGTTAGATGAAAGGCCGCGAATGTTGCAGAAATGAAGAAGAAGAGAGTCAGACAGTGGTTCCAGGCACCTCGAGTCGTCACCGGGAGAGGGGCGGAAGGTGGGGGCATTTATGGTCCCCCCCCCCCTTGGGGACTCCGAGGCTTGATGAATCGACGCCATTTTTGGTGAATTTTGAATAGGAAGTGTAGTGTGTACTGTGCATGTAGTTTGGTGAAGATAGTTAGAGAAATTTGTACTGGAGAGCATGCTGGCCTACTCTCTGTGTAACTGAGACACTGAAAAAGTTCAGCAAAGGGGGATGGTCAGGAACTAGTCCTGAGGACCGATGAAACGGGAGCTCCAGCACTCCCTGTCATCAGCTTTCCATCCACCTCGGGAGTACTGCCCTGCTCGACTGGTGCTACAGTCTACTCCCTGGAACAAGAAAGCTGACAAATCTGGGAAACCATCTCAGACTGAACCCCAGCAACAAGGCCATTCTCAGAATAATGGCCAAGGTCCAAACAAACCGCAAAAGAAGGACCAGGGGCAAAATACCCAGAAACAAGAGTGGAAGCGGTACAACAAGCAGAACCCTAACCAGCAGCAGTACCAGTATTTCAAGCAGCAGCAGAGCAAGGACAAACCATGTAACCCTCAGTCAGGACAATCGACTTTAGTGTATCAGAGGCAGGATCCAAATGCAGCCTTCATTCCACAACAAGCGCACAGTGGTGCCAGCCCCACCAGTACAGGTACTTCCCCACAGTTCACTAGCTCCCCAGCGACATTGAACTCTCCACATCAGGTTGTCAATGCTCCAACTCCTCAGATGGTGACCACGACCCCTCAGGCATCAAGTTCCCAGGGCGCCACATTTGCTGTATCATTCGTTCTGCAGTCTCACCAATGACTGGCTGCTACCTCCTCAGACCCTTCCACCAGTAACACTGCCTTTCTTGTTCAGCCAGGGTTTGTGGGAGGTGTTTCTGTAAAATAATGTCCTGAGAGATAATGGTTCCTCAGGGTGCTCCGTCAAGCAAAGTTTAGTTTGGCCCAACGAGTACACGGGTAAACAGATCCAAGTTAGACTTATTGATGGATCAGTGAGATTGTTCCCTGAGGCACGTATCCAGGTGGCATTTCCTTTCTACACTGGCTTGACAGCTGCTGTTGTCATGCCAGAATATTTGTTTGACCTCATTATCGGCAACATACCGGGCGTCAAAAACAGTTGCGCCGTAGATGTTGCTACTCAGACTTCGGCTGTTGCAGTAACACGAGCCATGGCCAAGGCTCTGAATCGTGTCACCCAGTTGACAGTTGCAGCACTGCAAGATCTGATTCATAATCAAGATGTTGTCCAAGAACAAAAGTCTGACCCGACACTTGCCTCAGTGCATAAGAAGCTGGAGGGTAAAGTGATTAAGTATTCACGGGGAGGTCAAGCCAGGTTCCTTCGTAAGTGAGGATGGCTATACCGTGAGTCACAAACACCCCAGGGCTAGGTTCGACTGCAGTTCGTCATTCCCGCAAAGTATCGCTGAGCAGTGTTCGAATTAGGTCATCGTTCAGTGATGGGAGGTCACATGGGCCAAAAGAAAACCTCTGACCGCATATATGCTGACTTTTTCTGGCCAGGAATGGGACAGGAAATAACAAGGCTTGTGCGTTCCTGTGATGTGTGTCAGCATACCACTGATTGGGGACGTGTCCGTCCTGCGCCATTGAAACCAATGCCTATAATCTCTGAACCATTCAAGGGAGTAGCAGTTGACATCGTTAGGCCAATATCTCCTATTGCAAGTGATGGATCATGGTATATCCTCACTATTGTTGATTTCAGCACACGGTGGCCTGAAACTGTGGCCCTTAAGAATATAGAGGCGGTCACTGTTGCTGAGGCATTGATTGAAGTGTTCTGTTGTGTAGGTATCCCCAAGGAGGTCTTAAGCGACTGGGGTTCGCAGTTCACCTCTGCAATAATGAACGAAGCATTCAGGTTGTTGTCGATCCGAGGCCTGCGAACTATGCCTTATCATTCCATGTGTAACGGGTTGTGTGGGAGGTTCAATGGGACTCTCAAGAAGATGTTAAAGCACATGGCCGCCGAACAGCCAAAGGAATGGCCGCGGTTCATTGCTCCTCTTCTATTTGCTTATCGAGAAGCTCCACAGCATTCCTTGAAGTTCTTATCCTTTGAACTGGTGTATGGAAGGATGGTCCGTGGACCACTTCAAGTCCTTCATGAGTTATGGGACGATGAAGAACCCAACCCTGAAGTCAAGACCACCTACACCTACGTCCTTGATCTAGCTGACCGCCTTCAGTCGACGTGCGAGTTAGCTAAGGAAATTGATCAAGGCCCGTGAAGTTCAAAAAGCCTATTATGATAAGAAGGCAAAACTTCGGAAGTTTAGACCAGGCGATAAGTGCTTGGTGTTACTCCCCTTTGCCCATAACAAGTTGTTGGCACAGTGGAAGGGTTCATTTGATGTAGTAGAGCACATTTCAGACCTCAGCTACATAATTCAGATGGGGAATCTTCGTAAAAGATTCCCCATCTGAATTCCCCACGTTAACTTGTTGAAGGCTTATCATGAGTCAAACCTTGAGGAGACTGGCCTATGAGTAGCCAATGACAGTGACCAGCTACTGGAAGAAACCAGGGCAGCCGCGGTGATCCCAGCTGATGACCGTGATGACGAGCCCTTAACCGTTCAGTCCCGTCAGGAGGAGACTGTTGGAGATGTTTTACTTAACACTGACTTAGCTTTAGGTGACCAGAATGCCATAAGGTCACTGCTCTGTCAGTATGCTGATGTCGTCTCTGACCAACCTAGACTCGCAAAGGTTGATTGTCACAAAATTGAGTTGACCAGCAATACTCCCGTAAAGGTTAAGCCATATCTGATTCCCATGTGACTACTGGACGCAGTAGACAACGAAATTGCTGACATGGAGACTGCAGGCATTATTGTAAAGTCCTCATCTCCTTACTGCAGTCCAATGGTAGTAGTCTGCAAGAAGGATGGCGGAGTCAGTATTTGTGGTGACTATAGGAGGCTAAATGCAATCACCAAAGTGGATGCTGAGCCAATGGGTGACCACATTACCATCTTCTCCAAGCTGGCAGGTCACGATATTTCACAAAGCTCGATTTGGCGAAGGGATTCTTTCAGATTCCCCTTCACCCCAAGAGCCGTCAGTTCACTGCCTTTGCTACTCCTGGGGGGTTGTATCAGTATAAAGTCCTCCCATTTGGACTTACAAACTCCCCAGCAGTAATCAATCGTGCCATGAGACAAGTGCTCCATGGTACTGTAGGAGTAGAGATGTTTGTTGATGATGTCCTCGTTCATTCTGCCACGCTGGAGGAGCACCTCAGACTCCTGGAAATTGTCTTCAGTAGACTCCAGAGTTTCAATATGACTGTGAAGCCTAGCAAGTATAAAATTGATCACAGTGAGGTGGAGTTTCGGACATATTGTTGGCAACAATCGCTGCAGGTGTCAGGGTGACAAGATCAGGAAGGTTAGAGAAGCCCTGAGACCCGTGACCAAGAAACAGGTTAGGGCATTCCTTGGCCTAGTGGGGTATTATAGGAGTTATATCCCCAACTTTGCTCTCATTGCCCAACCGTTGTACGAGGTGCTACGGAAACATGCTCCAACCACCATTGAATGGGGAGAAGCAGAAGAGAGATCTTTTGCCGCACTTAAGAATATGCTGTGTAAGGAGCCTATCTTGTAGTTGTCTGATTCCAGCAAACCTTTCATACTGAGCACTGACGCTTCACAAGATGGAGTAGGTGCCGTATTAATGCAAGAATTGGAAGGTGGAATCTTTCTAGTGGCATACCACAGCTGTAAGCTAAAACCCGCCGAGAGGAGTTACAGTACTGTTGAGAAGGAACTCTTGGCCGTGGTTGATGGTGTTAAGAAATATTGCTATTATTTAAATGGAGCACCATTCACTTTGGAAACTGATCATATGCCACTCACTAGTCTCAGCATGACTAAGATGGCTAATGCAAGACTGACACGCTGGACACTGTATTTGCAGCTGTTTAACTTTGTTGTGAGATACATCAAGGGAAGTGACAACATAGGCGCAGACCTGATGTCTCGCCTGCTAACTGCTGACTAACACGGGCAACTGTTGTATGCTGGATTCCATAAGACAGGCGTCCTCAGAGATTTGAGCAATCCAAGGACCAGCCTGGTTCCCAGTTAAAAGTGTACCAGTAAGGCCTGACGTCACGGCCGTTGGTCCCACGGACACATTATGTCCAGGACCTGTATATACATGTATACCATAGGTTAAGGGGAAGCTCGAGACCCCTGTAAGGACAATTCGAGGCTGTGTATGAATTACCTTGTGGAACGTCTCGAGCTGTGGGCCACTCTGAGGATTCCCGGAGAATGCACATTATCCACATGAGTGTTCACACCCACTGTGGGTGTTAAAATGTGACCTGCCCAAGACTGCTTAAGGATTCTCAGCTTCCTGTCATTAATCGTAAGTGTACAGTTAGGTTAACCAGTAAACCGCCCGTTCTGAGAGATTTGGGCAATTCAAGAACTGGCACGTTTCCTGGTTAATAATGTAGGTTTAACCAGTAAACTGCCCGTTTTGAGAGATTTGGGCAATTCAAGGACTGGCACGTTTCCTGGTTAATAATGTAGGTTAACCAGTAAACTACAAGGGTCTTGAGAGATTTGAGCAATCCAAAGACTACGTTTCCTGGTTAATTATGTATCCATTAATAGAATAATAGTGTACTTTTTGTAACATAAATATTGATTGCTAGGCAGAGAGAGAGAAATGACACTTTTGATGCTACCTTGATTGCTTTCGCAGGTGCGGCTGGCAGGTGCAGCATTGTCGTGGAGATCAGCTGATCATCTCTGCTGCATGCTGCCGCCTCTTCTCTTCTGCCTCGTCGTCATTATTTACTATTGTATTACATAATTTTATGTGTAGGCACAGTTACACCACAACTGTCACACCTAAACCGTGTATTACGTACATCATGCTACATAACAATTAGTTGTTAATGTAAATGTAGCGAACTTTTCGCTCAGTTTGACCTGAGTACAGGATTTTTCACCGTCGTCTTGGAGTTTTTTCCTCAAGCTTGCCTCTATTAACGTAAATACGAGGTTTTTACACTCATGGGCGACTGTGATTTTCTCCTGTAGCAGGATAGTACACACACCACATTGTGAATTTGTGTGACTGAGTTAGGATTTATATGTATGTATATTGATTTTTTTTTTTTTTTTTAAGAAAATATTTGATTTTCATGGGGCATAATGTCACGAATTGGCGCGAGCATGTTTATAAGTTCGTGACATTTTTGTTTCAGTGTGAAAACCACGAATTCTAGTGGAATTCTCATTGAGGATCACTCAGTTCAACCATCCTAGCGTTCACTCGATTGGGACGGTTTTCAGAACATTTTTCACTGTTTCATAAGTGATCATCCTTGTGTGCAACATTAGCGCCTTCACCGAGTGATTTATTATGAGCGTATGTTGCTCACTTTCTTTCCATTGACCGTTGAAGCAAGCACGGCCATCCCTCGCCCCCTTCCATAATTCGAACTTAGTCAGGCTTTGATCGTCGTGACAGAAGGTTCGTTTGTGCCCAGCGTGGAGCAGTGCCGCCGTTGTACAGCGAGTTCCTGAGATCTCCACCTAGAGGGTGATTCGGCAATGAGGGCTTTCGTATTGCAGCGTTCATCCTAGTACCAGTGCCCAGTTCTTTCCGCCTATGCCCCTCTACTGACCAGTATTTCTTTTCGTTTTTCCTAGGTTTAAGTGTTTGGCTTTGAATGAGCGAGTGAGTGTATTTCCCTTGTTATTTTGAATTCATTTTTGAGACTCATGTAACGTAAATTTATTTCATTGTAATCAATAAATTTATAGTTCATTTCTTTGAGCTTAATGTAATTAAAATCGTGTTTTATTTCTCCTTATCAAGCTTATTTTAGTTGCCACTCCTAGTTTGCACAGAAGCTTTATATTATTCATAACTGGTACTTAGGCCAGTCCTTTTGTATTAAGCTTAAATCCATTGTGCCAGCCAGGAGTTAATGCACCAGCAAGAACCTGTTTATTACTATTAGTATTAGTTATTGATTGTCAGGGGTGGAGTCACTTTCTCGAGAGACTAACAGTACTACAAACAGTCTCCGCTGTGTACTGTTGAGAAAGTTTATAAATTCTCATCCTTAGAGAATCGGCGAAGTAAGCCGGCATAAAGTAAAACTTACTGCTTGGTTTCACAAGTCAATTTTTGCCTCTATTTACAAGCAACTTTTAAAGCATTTTTAAATTCATAAATCCACATAACCCCGTGACAGTATAAAAGGTGTGATTCAAGGATGGGTTAGCTCTGGTACCTTTTATAGGCCCTCTCCTTGTTGCGAACAGCATTAGAACAAGCGTGATTAAACCAAGGCTTTCTTGCATTAGTCAAAGGTTATGAGAAAGGAATGTATGCTTCCATGCCCGAGAGAATAACCTCCGTAATGCGCAAACCACACTCAGATGGCTCCCGGCCATGGAAGCAATAATCCATCCAGGGAAAATCAAAGAAGTACTGCCTGAGGGCCTCCCAGTCCGCAGCTCCAAAGTGCAACAGACGACGTTTCTTTGGAGAGTCCACCCGCCGTACCGGAGCGATAGGACAGGTTAAGGTAATAAGGTTGTGATCGAAGGAGCCCAACGGAGAGAAAAGATTAACAGTGTAAGCAGAAAGATTTGTCGTAAGGAAGAGGTCAAGTATGTTGGAGCTCTCTCCAAGGCGGTCAGGGATACGGGTAGGGTGCTGTATTACAGGGGTGCAAGTACCTTGCATGCCTTTCTCCATCAGAAATGTAAGTTACTAGAAAAACAAGTATTATAATTGGACTTGACTGCAATGGCGAACAGAAATCTTAGTCACAATGAGTTGAAGTGAGCATAAAATACTTGTAGTGTATGGCAGATTTCGTGAAATTCAATTGGAATGTTCAGCTATTCAAGCTATTGTGATGTACAGTACAGTATCTTCACTACATCTCCCAAGTCCCCTACAACTCCTTCCATTCCTCTCTCTCCCATTTACACCCACGCTACTTCACTCTCAAAGTCGTAGCCGTCACAATGGGTAAAAGTCCCGATTTCCGGAGTAGTCTGACAAAGTTCGTCCCATTTTCTTTTCCTTTACTAGGCAG
This sequence comes from Coenobita brevimanus, assembly GCF_032717465.1. Lineage (NCBI taxonomy): Eukaryota > Metazoa > Arthropoda > Malacostraca > Decapoda > Coenobitidae > Coenobita > Coenobita brevimanus. The sequence continues at coordinate 36,155,015 of NC_137037.1, forward strand.
CTCCTCCCCCGGCTTCCTTCCTTACATATATGGTACGTCTCAAGAAAGAAGATTAAGGTTTCAAGAGAAAGAATGCTTTAATACTTTATTATACCACTGTATGTTGAGACTGTTTATGCATAGGGAGTAAATAATTACTTTACGTGGTAATTTTTGGAAATTCGGTGTAATTATTTCTCGTGGGTTGTGGCTACGACCGGCATAGTTGTTAGCCTGAGGAATGAGCAGTCACTCTGTTGACACTGGCATGTGGCTGGTCGTTGTCTGGCTGCATTTTCTTCCATTTTACGCTGAGTACATTAGAGCTGAACTCTGAAAAGGATGTCTGACTTCTTGCAAGAAGAAAACATTCTCAACAATGTCGAAACAGTAACATTAAGAGAGGAACAGCAGAGTGAAATGTGAGTCAAGGTGAACAAATAGACACTAAGGCATGGAGTGTTGATTCCGCCTCAGAAGAATCCGACCCGTTTAAAGCCTTCCGCTGTTCCCGCCGAGAAACAAATGAAGATCACTTAAAGGGCGGCCCCGTATGTAAATGAGAGGGCGCGTAAACTGTGCCTCGAATTGAACTCGGGTGGGAGAGTAAGCAGAGAGAGAAGAGAAAGAGAGAGGAGGGGAGAGCGGAGAGCAAGTGAAGCAGACTCTGTATACAGTACAGCATACCAGGCTACTGCATCGCTCAGGTAAATTTTTTGTCCAATGGTTTTATTTATTTATTTTTTTTTTCATTCATTGCATTTTTTTCTTTCATTCATTACATTTATTTTGTAGCATATATTTTTAGATGCAAGAGCATCTCTAGGAGCGGTCTGGCTAGTCAGTTGCACCTTAAGGATTTTCACATGCAAAATGCTTCACTCAAGCAGAGTCAGTAAAGCTCCCAGAGGACTTCTATACGCAAAGTGAGTCCGTCTAAAGAAGCCTCACAATAAGAAATTTCACATGGTAAGTGCTTCACTCAGGCGCAGCCCAATACTTTTGTTCTTGTTGGTAACTGGATCTGTAATCCATTTTCATGTTCAAGTTAGCATAGGTCTATTAGGCTTGCTTATGATGACCGTACTGATTACACTTGCCTGCCTTTTCACTTCTTGATGATTTTACATGGTTATAATATTTAATAAGGTGTCTCAAAGTTTTATGTGTGTTTCAGCATCTTTGCAGGTGGAATTTTACATAGGCGAAATTGAAACCCAAACCTGTAATACGAGTATTTCTTAACCCTTTCTTTCCGAAAACATGTTTTTAGTTATATTCATGCTACTTTTTTTTTTTTTTTTTTTTTAGTTTTAACCAAACGTCTGGTGTGGCAAGAATTAATGAAATCTATATCTAATTTTCCCGTTAATATATATATATATATATATATATATATATATATATATATATATATATATATATATATATATATATATATATACAGTATATATATATATATATACAGTATATTTATATATATATATATATATATATATATATATATATATATATATATATATATATATATATAAAACGTATGGCGAATAAAATCGTGTGAAAAAAGCAAGAATAAAATAGTTATAAGTCATCAGGCTGAAGGGATTAATAATGACTGTTCCAGTACTGATTAAACTCTGGAAAATTTTAGCGGCGCTAACTCTTCACTTTCTCGGCGTTCTTTTTATTTTCCATATACCTTACACAAATCGGTATTTAAGGTTCTGCAGCCAGATAAACTAAAACTGGAAGAGTTTGGTGCAGTCACGTTAGCACAGGTTAGGCCCCTACTTTTGGTCAGGTTATTTAAGGGTAGGCTTGGTTCAGTTAGGTTTGATTTTACTTGTGGTTGCTTATCTAGAGTTAGATCAGATTCATGTAAACTTAAGTTATAAAGAGAAAACGGTGGGAGTGACAGGAGTTCAGGCCCTTCTGCAACCCATGTCATAATGAGGTTGGTAACAGCACAACGTAACCATGCAGTACAGTACAAGCCAATCAAATTAATAGCTTTGAAATAGATATTCTGCATGAAAAACATGTCAGACCATTGTATTGTAAATGAAGATTAGTTTTATCCGTGCCGTGTAGTTCCTTTGACTAAATCATAAGCTATGGATTCTGAAAAGCACATTGACCCTAGCACTTGGGTGTAGTTAACTGAACCGTTATACATATCGAGACGGCAGGTAATGGTGTATGTATGGTACACTTGGCCACAGTTCCAGCTTTACTCCCTCGCAGCGAGAAAAAGGATGAACGGAAGAAAAGATTGCGTGTGCGTGAGATAGTTTGTGTGCATCTGACCAGCGTCTGAGTTGGAACATGAACTGGGGTACCATTTCATTTTATAGATTAGTAATAACAGACTGTTTATGTGTGTGGTTGAGTTTGACAAAAGTTTTTCATAAAGCCTATATGTTAGGTATCTCCTAAGTTAATGGTGTAGTCAATTCCTCCAAAAGGAAAAACACATGTGTATGTGAGCAAAACTGAATGACTGCCCAATGTTCAGTGTGACTCATATGCATTAACTTATGGTGCATATTTGATTAGTATACTCTCCTCCCCATGCCTTTCCACATCACGCCAGCATTATTCTATGTGTAGAAAACAGGAAATATTCTTATACTCCTCCCTCATTCCAACCCCAAGTCTTCCACAACTCATCATGAAATAATGTGGAGCTGTGCGCTAAACGAACACTTCACGTGAGATAAAATGTAGAATCATCTATGAAAATTCTCTCTCTCTCTCTCTCTCTCTCTCTCTCTTATCAGTAGCTTATCATATTGTACAAGATACGTAACCGATATTTGCAACTTTGTATCTGTCTCTCACGAAGCTGATGTCGCTTCATATATTTCCCGTTAACCATCTGTCAGTGCAAGACCTGTTTCTGTCAGCCGGCAGCTGGCAAGTATGAAGGACCAACAGACGTCTATATAAAGTTGAAGGTTACAAAAAGGAAAGCGGGTTCGAACAGAGTCAATGGCCAGTATTTTTTTCACCGAAGGAAACACTCTTTGGCCCCTTTCTTAACGATTTATATAGCGTTTTGCATTTAATACTTGTCTTGTAGGATATTAGTGTTTTTTTTAATATCGACACATTTTGCATTAATAACGGTAACACATAGTAATACTTTCCATGTGCAGAAAGAAACTGGTGACTAAGCAAGTCATGATACGTACATATATACATACATACATATATACATACATACATTGACAGAGAAACAGACAAATAGACAGACAGACAGATGAATAAGTAGATAATAAATATAAACAGAGATATAGATGTGTGTGTGTGTGTGTGTGTGTGTGTGTGTGTGTGTGTGACATGGTCATGGTCACCCGGAATGAGCTACCTAATAATATGGATTTTATGTTCATTCGTTTGTTTACTGTTAAAAGCTGTTATAATTACTTTTTACTCTATATGTGAGCTGCTGTAGCTAGTGTGAAAAACTTGAGCCAGCCTCAAGACAGTGAGCTTACTTTAACCTTTCAATCGGATTACTTTTTAAAAAAATAATTACGTCGCCCGGACGGAGTCAGGCGAGGTATTGTTTTTGGTCGAATTTCTTTGTTTCCTTATTTTGTTTATTTGTTTCTTTGTTAGCAACATTACGGAAAAACGGCTGAATGAAAGTACATAAAACTTTAGGATATGTGGGCACTGGTCCCCAAAGAAAGTGATTAAATTTTGGAGGTAATCGAGCGAAAATGAAAGGTCAAAATCAAGGTCACGGATTTTCAAAGGGCTAAAACTTGAAACCGGTTGGAGATAGAGATGCTTACTATAAAGAACATACAGAAACTCGCCATATGGGCTTTCATTTGGTACCAAGACCTTTGACCTTGAGTGACCTTGGAAAGTCAATTTCAGGGTCATGGATATTCAGGGGGCTATAACTCGAAACTCATTGGAGATATTTACTATTATCAAGATATAAAAAGTCTCATAAGGGTTTTCATTTGTCAGTATGACCTTTGACCTTGAGTGACCTTGAAAGGTCAAATGAACGATCACGGATTTTCAGAGGGCATGATTTGAAAACATTTGTACCATTACCTAAGACTCTCATTGTGTACTGACAATAAATGGCAGTAACGATTAACTATTTAACAGCAATAAAATTACTAATGTCGGGCGAGATATGTTGAGCCTGGCACCACTTGTTATTTATGTTATTACCCTTGCCACCAGCAGATGATAATATTAAGGTCTGAGAATGATTCTTTTGAACTGCTTTGGTTACATACAACCTTCATTAACCCCTGCAACACGAGAGGCCTGCCTTAAGTTGGATAAATCGCCTAACAGTAGAAATAATAGGTAAAAAAAAAACTGCCACACCTGATTCAAGGGGTTTTCGCCCTCTGCCTAATGATGACGATGACGATAATGATAAACTGCGTATGGTTTGGGACCTACATGAATTCATTTATTCAAATTATGTGAGAGAGAGAGAGAGAGAGAGAGAGAGAGAGAGAGAGAGAGAGAGAGAGATTGCTTCATCCTTGTCCAGGACACGCAAACTAGTCCCTACAACTGAGACCAGATATTTTCAGTATTTGTTTCTGCAGTGATAGTTTGGAGTTGGGCCATCAGGGGGACGGCCTTTGATCCTTCCCTGCACCACCTGACTTAGTTATCCATTTTTTTTTTTTTTTTAATCGCTTAAGTCATCCGTATCGTTGCCGTGGGTGTGTATATGTGGATATTTTGTTTAGCCCAACACCAAAGTATTTTTGTTCAGATGAGGGAAATTTTAAAGGTTAAAAGGGTACTGAGATCTTGATTAACCCTTTCGCTGCTATGAACGCTTATAGATATACTGTTCTCTCTCTCTCTCTCTCTCTCTCTCTCTCTCTCTCTTGTGATCAGTAATTCCTTTACACTTCCTGGGTTCAGAATCATCGATGAAGTCTCAGCCTATCTGAATGGTACTGAAAATCAAGCTCTCATAATAACTTACCACTAATGAGACGATGTAAAGGAACAACTGATGGCAACTACGATACCTTTATCTGCTGATTATGGTGCCTGCTGTTCCAGATTTGTGGAATAATGAGAGAGAGAGAGAGAGAGAGAGAGAGAGAGAGAGAGAGAGAGAGAGAGAGAATGTGTGTGGGCGCGGAGTGAAGGGCGGGGAGTGAATGGGTATGTGGATGGGTGGGTGTGGGTGTGGGTATGGGTATGGGTGACTAGCGGTATGTTAATATACTGTATATGTAAGACAGAGGTAAAGGAGGGAAGTAGGCCTCCCTGCCCCATGTGAAAACATGGATTGATGATCTGATCATGCTGTAATGGAATGCCCGTATGACCGCTGTTTGTATTAGAATGATGGTGATGGTGGTGGCAACGGCTACGGCGAAGGCACTATTGATGATGATGATGATGATGATTGCGGCAGTGATGATGATGATGACTAATAATAATCAAATCTAGGATATGTTGAGTTCGGACACATGAGCCAAGGCGAACCCCAGTTGATATAACCCACGAGTCATGCTGTATACTCAGTATTTTACTTTGAGTTATTACCTCGCCCGGACGGAGTCCGGTGAAGTATTGTTTTTGGTCGTTTGTTTGTTTGTATGTTTGTTTCTGTTTCCAACATTACGGAAAAACGGCTGAATGAAATTACATGAAACTTTCAGGATATGTGGGCACTGGTCCCAAAAGAAAATGATTAAATTTTGGAGGTAATCGAGCGACCATGAAATGTCAAAATCAAGGTCACGGATATTCATGGGGGTTAGCTCAAAACTCGTTGAAGATAGAGATATTTACCATTATCAGGATATAGAAAGTCTCATATGGGCTTTCATTTGGGAGTATGACCTTTGACCTTGAGTGACCATAAAAGGTCAAACGCAAGATCACTGTTTTTCAGAGGTAATTTGAAAACCTTTGCGCCATTACAGTATATTTTCTTTGTGTACTGACAATAAATGGCTGTAACGATCAAGTATTTAACTGCAATAAAATTACTGCTGTCAGCAAGGCTGTACCTGGCACCACTTGTTTTATCTTATGCACCTAGTAGGTAAAACTACAGAATGATAATATTTGTAAGCATATGTAAATACATTTATATGGGTGATTGCACGCACGTATGTAGTTTGTGAATGTAGGCTATGTAGGTAGATGCATATGTGTGTATCTGCTTCTTATTTCTGTGCATAGATGTGTATTTAGGTACATATGTATGTATCTATGCGTGGGGGGGGGGATGCGTGTGAGCGGGAGTGGATGTGGGGGTGTGGATTTCTTTCTTTTTCTTCTTTTCTTTTCTTTCTATGTCCCTATGTCCCCACCTTTTTGTAAGGGCTAAGACGATGCCCCTTGGCAGAGGACTGTAAATTTTGGAGCGCGTAGCACTTTATAACTGGATGTCCTTCTTGATGTCTACCAATGGCCCTTGGGTGGACTAGAACCTCTGACCCTTCAGTCAGAGCTCTCTAGCCCACTGAACCACAGCTGCTACAACCAGTCAGGCTGCTTACCAGAGAGCGGCGCGAACTCATGACTCTTCGGTCTCGAGTCAGGTGCTCTACCACTGACCCGCCATATATTTGTTCTCGATCGCGAGTTTGAACCCCTGACATATGTACCCGAGCGATAGATTTATCGCATCAGCAAGAAATGGGGGCAGGGGTCGAGAGGAAAACTGTGTAGTACAGTAAAGAACTTTTTTGGATATCTCAGCCAATTTCGAAGTTACAAGAAAGATACACACTAATTTGGAAATCGCATAAAAATCATCAATTATTTTCATTTCATAGACAACCCGTAGTTCTCAATAGTTATTCCGTAAATTGAGGAAACGATTTTTTTTTTTTTTTTTTATGAGGCAGATTAGCGTAACAGCCGGCTGCGCAAGAAGTAACGGTCTAAGATTGCGTGAGTAGCTCAGCAGTATTTTCCGACGATTGCTGAGAGCAACCAGGTTTTGCCTTTACAAAACAAATAATACCTTCTGTCTGGCTTTTTTTTTTTTTTTTTTTTTTTTTTGAATGAATCCGAGTCAAACTAATACAATACCCTGATCAACGAAAAAAACTTTGAATTTCTTATTTCTGATTCGAATCGGAACGCACCAAGAGATTTGGTGAAAATAATTTTTGTGCGTGAGCAAAAGGCAAAGTCATTATTAACCTGATAGGTCCCACGCCGTAGACCTAATATCAATACAAGAGGAGTATCGGTTTTAGGAAGTGTGAGGGAATATTTCTGGTGCAATCTAATAAGTTCTATCTATCTATCTATCTATTGCCAGACGCCTCAATCCCGTTTGGGGTGGCCACAAACAAATCGCCTCCAAGTCGCCCTGTCCCCCGCCATTTCACTACCCTGCTCCCAACTCACACCCCCCTCTCTCATATACCTCTCCACCCCATCCCTCCATCTCATCCTCGGTCTCCCCCTCCCTCTTCCACCCTCCACCTCACTCACATACACTCTCTTCGTCAGTCTTTCACCCTCCATCCTCTCCACATGGCCAAACCACCTCAGTGTGTTCCTCACAACGCTTCCTATCACATCCACATCAACACCACAACGCTCCTTTATATCCTCATTCGTCAGCCTGTCTCTCCACGTGACTCCACAAGCTCCTCTTAAATAACTCATTTCCACTGCTCTCACTCTTGACTTGTGTCCTTCCAACAACGTCCAAGCTTCACTTCCGTACGTTAGAGTTGGTATCACAATACTGTCATGTAGTAACTTTTTTACTTCCATGCTCACTTCCCTGTTTCTTATCACTGCTTTCAAGGAACCAGCAACCTTTCTTCCCTGCTGTACCCTTTCAAGCACTTCACCCTCCAAACCTCCATCCTTAGTATCCTTTTAGTATTTGCAGGTCAGGAAATCAGAGGAAGATAGCCACATGAGACAATAGCCTATTCAGCACTGCTTGACTTGCTCGCTCGCTCGCCGAACACGGTCCTATTGCATGTTAATACTTCTTTATGGTAATTTTTTTTAGCTTACCCCTTTTTGTGAATGTAATTACTTATCTTGCTTTATAGTTTATACATATAATTTTACTTTTTTATCTTAGCTCTTTTATTAGCGTGACATGGCTTTTATACATTCCTACATAATTTTACGGATATCGTATTATTTGCCCTTTTACTAACGGTTTACATTTATTTTACATTTTTGTCAAAACGGCCAACTGGAATATCCTCCCGTGTTATTATTTTTAGGCAACTGTATTTTCATATAGGGTGCATTAGTTGCAATGGTTTTATTTTGCGCAAGAGCATGACTTTATTTTAATGTTAACATGTACATATAGAACTATATGGAAATATGTATAACGCATACGAATGACATATTGTTCCCATACAGCCACTGACGATGTACCACTAGTTATGTACTTATTATTTCTTTGTCTTTTTTTTTTTTTTTTTTGTAAAGTGAATTATACCATGTTGATATGCAATATAAAATATGCTGAGTAATATAAAATAGATTGATAGATAGATAGATAGAACAATGGTTCTGGGGATAATGATACGAATGTGATGATGGTAAACATTCTGCTGATCTTCAAATGACCCAGGCGTAGGAAGAGTGAGATCCCCGAGGGGTAAGTTCAGGAAGCAGTCATGTGTCTTAGGCTGACTTAATGGGTCGTTAGCTGCCCTAATTATGGCGCCTTAATGATGGTAACTGAATAGACCTCATTAGTTCACTTCCTTATTGTTTTCTTTTGTTTTTGTTTTTTCATACTGTAAGATAAGGTTATGGTGTACAATTTATCATTATTGTTTATGTTACTACTACTACTACTACTACAACTACTACTACTATTATTATTATTATTATTATTATACTATTGTTGTTATTGCTTTTAGAGACTACATTCTCACCGTTACCCGCTCCAGCAAGGTGGCACACGAAGAAAGGAGAGCGGAACCTCATTCACTCATGCTCAGTCTCTCATTTATCGAAGATAATTCTTTGCATCAAAGGATTTTTAAACCATTCACAAGCAAACTTCTCTGCTATACGGTTTTCCCCAGTCTTTTCACTTTTGCCTGTTTCACGTTTCAGAAAACGAATTAATCTCCTATACACCACTTGCATTCCAGTGCACTCTGGCCCATATTAGCCTTTAATCCACCTGGATGCCCAGATCAATATTATTCAATTTTCGCATCATCCTTCCACCTTCTCCATGGCCTTCCTCTTTGCCTTTTCTATCATAATACCTTATGCCTACTTCCTCACTTCTCTCTTGCAGTGTCCTTTCTCACCTTGTCAAACCATCACATTCATAATTATATTTAGGCACTCCATTTCCAACACTTCATACTTTTTTGGTCTCAAGGGTGCAGTGCCCACGTCCCACATTCATACAGTGCACACGGCACCACTACGATTTCATGCATACCGTACGCACCTTCGCATAAACAGACACTGATCTTTGGTACTAGATTCTTCTTGATGCCGTAAATATTTTTGCCCCTCCTCATGTCCTTCGACAGACTATAGGGTACTAGACTTCCATCTGTTGTTATATCCATCCCTATACACGCTGCCTAAAACACCGCATTGTCTATTTTATTATCATTTTGATTGCTAATGCTTGAGTCACAGTTAGCATCATAACAGTCATTACTATTACAGGTACAGCATTACCATCACCAACTGTCGCCCAACTATCATCACCACACAGCTATCACCATCCCAGTTAGCCTACTGTTTGAACCGTCGCTATCACATCATATAATGATCATAACTATCGCCATCACATCTATCATAATCACAACTTTCACTATCACAACTAGTCACTGCCACCAGCCATTACAGTCGTCACTACTATCATCTGCAACCACATACACCTTACCAACAGTACCTTTAGTCAGAAACTTTTGTCACAAATATAATTTCTGTGCACCTCATAAGTGACCAACAAATCTGAAAACCTTTTCTGTGGTGTGACTCACTTTTTTATTTTGCTGTACTCTTATTCTTCCTATTCCCGAGAGTTTAATTCAACTTATAAAATACCTTTCATAATCAAGGAGTTAATGACTATAACTTCAGTTCGGAAAATATCTTCTTAGCTTAATAAGAGCATTTAAAAGTAGCAATGATACGAGTGAGGCTTTATCATAATGAAGAGGTTAGCATGAAACAGAATTGATATTCAACTTAAGTGTTAAATCCCTCACTACTAGAGGTCTGTTTGAGATGAATAAAGCAATCTGGCGACAGTAAGAATTAGATTAAAAAGAGATCATCATACAAATTGGATAAAGGGAGATTGTTCTTATCTCCTTCGCTGATAAAGGTTTCTTCAAAGGTGAACAAAATCGTCTAGCGGCTTAACGCTTTCCATCCGGTGATGTACTTTATTCTTACTACCACATGATGATTTAATCATATATATGGTGATGTACTTTATTCTTACTACCACCTGATGATTTTATCATATATATATATATATATATATATATATATATATATATATATATATATATATGTATGTATACATACATATATATATATATATATATATATATATATATATATATATATATATATATATATATATATATATATATATATATATATATATATATATATAACAGAACAGAAGAAGGAAAAACAAATGAATGAAAAAAAATAAACCACACACCAGATTACTGGTGTCCTCCATTCATAAGAAATCTGCAACAGTTGGACTTGAACAGCTGTAGGTTGAAGTTTAGGGGAAAGAAGTCTGGGGAAGCGAGATGCAAAAGATGCAGTTCGGAGAACAAAAGATTTCTGATAAACGGAAGTCCTGCAATATGGCAGTGTGACATTCCAAGTCATGAGCACTACCAGATGCCCATGTAGCACAGGGAAAGGCATGGAAAGGTGGCACAATGGATGCAACTTCGTCTGAACATTTGCCATAAAATTATCTGTAACTTAAAGCAAAGGAGGCAATATTCCTTCTTACCTGTAGGGGAGGTAGTTTATTTGTAATAGCAGTGTTATTAATAATTCTAATAGCATTGTTTTGAATTTTGCCTAGGTGTTTTAGTGCAACATGCCCACATCCACTCCACAAGGGTGAGCGATATTCCAGCTGAGAGCACACATGACTTACAAACTACACAGTAGTCAACTGCTCGTCAGTGAAAAAGCTACGAACTCTGTACAATAACCCAGGTTTCTTTGAAGCGGTTTTAGCAAGCGATCTAACATGAAACGTCCAGCTGAGATCACTGTTAAGTGAAACACCGAAAATTTCAGTACTTTTGTAGATGGGAATATTAGTAACATTGAAGGTATTATAGGAATCTAGCATTATCTGTCTATCAGTAAACTGTATATATTTGGTTTTACTTGCAATAAATGAGACAAGGTTATTTTGTCCCCAATCAGTAATACTAGATGAGTTTTGATTTATGGAATATGACTGTGCTTAGTTGTGATTTAAAGATATTAAACTCTGTGAACTGGTGTTTAAGTTTGAATGAACTGTGAAGTGTTGAGTCATCTGCTTATAAATGAAAGGGATTATGGGTGACAGATAAGAGATCATTAATAATATGAATTAAGAATAGGGTTAGAGCCAGAACTGATCCTTGTGACACGCCGGCGTAAACTGAATGGGAATTGGAATATACATTATCTACTTTTATCTTTTTGTTGCTGGGATATGAGGAACTCAGAGGAACAAAAGAGTTTAGTCCATAGCAAGGGAGTTTGGATAGCAGGGAACGGTGCCACACTCTGTCAAAAGCTTTAGAAATATCAAGGGCTACTGCATGAGATTCTCCTTGTTAGTCAACTGAGATGGTGTGAGTTAGGAGATTAAGTAAATCACTGGTGGTTCTTTTGTTGCGAAAACCATACTGTCTATCACTAATTAAAATATTGGATTCAAGATGTTTAACTGTGCTTATCCATTACTATTTCCAATACTTTACCACGAGAAAATGTTATACCTATTAGTCTGTAATCAGAGGGGTCAAAGGAACTTCCTTTCTTTGGAATTGGATGGATAATGGCTTATTTCCAAGAATTAGGGAAAGAAAAAGTCAGTATGCATAGTCTGAATACTTTGGTTAGAAAAGAAGCAAATTCAGGGGAGCAATTTTTCGAAACAGTTGGAGGAATTCCATCTGAGCTTGGAGCTTTGTTGATTGGAAAATTGTCTAGGATGGATTTTCCGTATCTAGTCTGTATTTTTAAGTGAAGCAATTTCGGGAGAGTCTAGTTCTAGTACTGGGACGTTCTGGTTGACATCCTCTAACGTAGAATTTCTGGCAAATGTACTGGCACGGATATTCACTTTGCCGCGTGGGTCATTTGTGATATTACCGTCTGAAGATTTTAGCAGGGGAATGGGTGATAACTTGTTAAACTTATTACTGAAAGAGTTGAGAGTTGACCAGAATTCTCTATTGTCATTAGGATTGTTTAGTAGTTTGGATGCTTGGCTGTGAAGAAAGTTTGACTTGGCTAGATTTATTACTGCTTTTACCTGGTTTCTAGCAATTTTTAATTGACTGAGTGATTCAGATGTTTTTTAATGTAATTTAAGTCATGGCTATATGCTAATGTCTTTTGGGCAATTGCACTGGCACGACTGCTATCAAACCATTTTGAAGAGTCTGATCTTTTAGTAAACTGTTGACTTGGTATGAATAAATCCATACCAGCTTGTATTAAGTCACTGATGTGGGTCTGGATAGAATTGATGTCACTGGAGAAGAAAGACTGCCATGGAATATCAGCAAAATAATCTCTGAATCCATCCCAGTCTGCCCTATCAAAGTGCCATAGGGTTACCCTGACAGGTTCAGAATTGGGAAGTTTTGGGGAATTCATTAATGAGGCTTTGATGAGATTGTGGTCAGAGGATCCAAGTGGTGACAGCTTCTATCCCTTATTGAACTTGATTATTTGTCAGGAATTGATCCAAGAGATGGGCGTTATGGTCAGGATTATCTGATATTCTGGCTGGTTGCTTTACCAACTGCATGAGATTAAACGATTCTGCAAACAGCTCTTTCTAGACCAGCATCGTCAGTCCTGGCAGAATGCAATAACCATTCTACTTTATGTACAGTACGTTAGTCACCCGAAATGGTTATTTCAGGGCTAAGTTTAGTCAACTGTGTGGATATGGAGTCAAATATACTGGATTCTGAAGAAGCACCAGGAAGAGGTAGACTACGCAGATATATCTGAAAATATTTTATATAATTTAGTTTATACAGTAAATAATCAAAATAAGTTGAAGTGAAATTCAAAATAGTGTCAATTGCTAATACAGATTTGATATAGGAATCGGTGCCACCGCTGTTACGAAAGTTTGTAAGGAGTTGGTAACCAGGAAACGAAAATGGGGATATTTCAGTAGGAGGTGAGATTTGGGATTCTGTGTGGAACAGAGCTAGAGAGAACACTGACTGAAGGAAAAAGTGAACTGAATTCAAATTTGTACTAAGACCACGGACATTGGTGAAGTATAGGGCTGAAACTGCACTTCATCGCTGACAAGCATGAACTATGTTTGCAATAGTCGCTGTTGATAAAGTCACTTGATAGTGGCCGGCAGGACGCTGCGTAGCCAGCCTTACCCTGCCAGTGGTGGCAATCTGAGATACCACCGGATTTGCAGAAATTAATGAAGTGGGCATTGCTATTCGGAAATGGAAATGGAAGGTGTGGTACCTAATGTGCATGTAGTGTGGTGTAGACAGTTGAAGGTAGAGGTATTATGAGAGTATGCTGGCATACTCTCTGTTTAAGTGAAAGTACTGAAAATGTTCAACAAAGGGAGATGGTCAGGACCAAGTCCTGAGGGCTGGTGAAACGAGAGTTCCAGCTCTCCCTGTAACCAGCTTGCCATCCACCTCGGAAGTACAGCCCTGTTCGACTGGTGCTATGGTCTACTCCATACCAGTGATTGTAGCATATGCACCGTGTGAGGACAGGAATGAGAGAGAAAAAGGCAGGTTTTGGGATGAGCTGGATGAAGTAGTGGGAGAAATGCCTAGGAGCTATAAAGTGATCGTAATGGGGGATATGAATGGAAGAGTAGGCACTGGTCCTGAGGATGATATAATGGGTTGTTATGGAGTACCAGGAGAAAATGATAATGGGAAGCGACTAAGGCTGTGTGTCAGGAGAGTAGGTTGTGCATTTGTAACTCGTATCTCAAACACAAAGATGCACATAAATATACATGGTATACAGGGAACGGGGATCGTGCTGAAGAAAGCGTGAGTGATTACGTACTCGTAGAGAGGTCGATGATGGGAATGGTTGCTGATACGAGGGCAGTGAGAGGATGATGTGGAGGTCTGTCAGATCATATGACTGTGGTATGCAAGATTAAGCTGACAGGAGTGAGGTGGATCAAGAGAGAGAGGAGCAATCAGTGAGAAAGACTGAAAGTTGGGGAGCTGAGGATCAAAGAAAAGGCAGATGATTACAGGCCCAAAGTAGAGGAGGAGTTGGAAGCAGTGAATTGGGAATGAAATGGATCTGGACGGCCTGTGGAATGCATATATGGATTGCTTAGTTAGGAATGCTAAAGCGGTGTGTGGTGTGGCAAGAGTAACAACAAAGAAGAAGGGTACGGTATGGTGGGATGAAGGGTTAAGAGAGCAGTGGAGGAAAAGAGGAAGTGGCTAAAGTGGTTACAGGACAGGGGTTCTGTTGAAATAAGAACTGAGTATACTGAGAACAAGAAGCAGGTAAACAGACTAGTGAAGAGGAAAAAGAAGGAGGTAAATGATGATCTAGGAAGAAAAATGAATACAAACTACTCTGACAATAGGAAGTTATTCTGGAAAGAGGTGCGGAAATGTAGAAGTGAAAGAGGAAAGAAATGTGATGGTGTGAAGGATATAGGTGGTAGATTATTAACCCATAGGGATGAAGTAAGGACCAAATGGAAAGAATATTATGAAAGCCTGATGAATGGTGATAGAGAGAGCAGAGCGGCTGTAAACATGATTGGTTTGGTGGGGGGGGGGGTGCAGAGAAGGAATGCAGTTCCAGGATACGTGACACTCGCACAGGCGAAGAGTGCTGTGATGCGGCTGAAAAATGGGAAAACAGGTGGGGTTGATGAAGTGTATGCAGAGATGCTTAAGTGTAGTGGAGAGAGTGTAAGGAAGTGCTTGTTGGAGATATGCAAGAAGGCATGGATGAGTGAAGCTGTGCCTGCAGAGTGGAAAAAGGCTGTGATTGTATCCCTGTGCAAAAATAAAGGTGAGCGAAATGAGTGCAAGAATTATTGTGTCTTAAGTTTACTGAGTGTGGTAGGGAAGGTATATGGAAGAATTATTATAGAAAAAGTATGAGAGATATCAGAAGTCCTAGTGAGTGATAACCAGGGTGGCTTTTAGGAGTGATAGAGGATATGTGGATCAGATATTTGCAGTGAGACAGATAGCAGAGAAGGCTTGTGAGAAGGACCATAAGGTGTTTATGGCATTCATGGATCTGGAAAAAGCATACGGCAAAGTGGACAGAGAAGGATTGTGGAAAGTTTTGCGCATGTACGGCGTAGATGGTAAGCTGCAAGGTGCCGTCAAGCGTTTTTATGATGGTAGTGAAGCATGTGTAAGGGTTAATGGGGATCTAAGTGAATGGTTCGCGATCGGTGTGGGCGTGCGACAAGGTTGTGTGATGTCGCCATGGTTTTTAAGTATATATATATATGGATGGGATAATGAAAGAAGTAAAAACACGAGTAATGGAGAGATGGATGGCGTTGATAATGAATGGTGATGGATGGAATATCTCAAATTTGCTGTATGCTGCAGTACTGCTTGCAAATACCGGACAAGAACTTGGTAGGCTGGTGCAGAGTTTTGCTGAGGTCTGTGAGCGTCGTGCCTTGAGAGTAAATGAAGAAAAGAGTAACGTGATGGTTATTGAGAGTGAATGTGACTCCCAGTGCGATGTTACAATGACTGGAGAGAGACTGGAATTGGTAAGAGAGTTCAAATACCTGTGTACAGTGACAGGAAAGAGAGGAAAATGTGCATAAGAAGTGGAAAGAAGAGTGACACAAGGAAGAAAAGTACCTGGTGCAATAAAGGCCTTGATAAGAAACAGAGGCTTGAGTGTTGCAGCTGTGCGAGGCTTACATGAAGGAGTGTTAGTCCCATCTATAACATATGGATGTGAGACTATGGTGTGGCATGAAAATGAAAAGTCAAGAGTACGAGCAGTGGAGATGGGGCTGCTGAGGAATGTATGTGGAATACAGAGGGTGGATAGGGTGCGAAATAATGTGATTCGTGAAAGATGTGGCGTGAGGAAGTTGGTGGACACCAGACTCGAAGAGAATGTGCCGAGATGGTATGGTCACGTGGAGAGAATGGATACCAGTAGAGTGGTGAAAAAGCTATATCTGAGCGAATTTGAAGGACGGAGGAGGCGAGGTAGGCCAAGGAAAAGATGGAGAGATATGGTGGATAAGTGTGTGAGGAAGAGAGGTTTGGAAGTCGGTGAGGCTAGGGAACTGACAAGAGATGGACCTGGCTGGATGAATGTTGTGATGAGTAGTGCATGATCAGGGATTTGGCACCCCTTTTCAACGTGGCGGCGTCGGGATTGACTCTATCGGATACGTTTATGTGAAGCTACTTATCGTGATGAATGTTTTTGGCGTATACAATAGAGCCAGGATTCCGGGGGCTTGAATGATAAGTGAATGGAAGCGTGGCCCATTCGATGGGCAAATTTGGGTTGTCTAGAGATTGCTACTCCTCACCCTGCCCTAGGGTGGGAAACGAGGTCCGGATGATGATGATGATTTTATATAAATATATATATATATATATATATATATATATATATATATATATATATATATATATAGATAGATAGATAGATAGATAGATAGATAGATAGACAGATATAGATATAGATATAGATAGATAGATATAGATATAGATATAGATAGATAGATAGATATACATTATCTATCTGTCTATCTATCTATCTATTTATGTATGTATGTATGTATGCATACATCTATCTATCTATATAAATCTATATATATATAGATAGATAGATAGATAGATAGATAGATATAGATAGATATAGATATAGATATAGATAGATAGATAGATATAGATATAGATATAGATAGATAGATAGATAGATATACATTATCTATCTGTCTATCTATCTATCTATTTATGTATGTATGTATGTATGCATACATCTATCTATCTATATAAATCTATATATCTATATCTATATCTATCTATCTATCTATCTATACAGTATATATATATATATATATATATATATATATATATATATATATATATATATATATATATATATATTTAGAGAGAGAGAGAGAGAGAGAAAGAGCTGCCTTGTTTTTTTGTTTGCTTCTATAATGCCCAAACCAAGGGCCAGAGACCCCAAGACCCATATATATTCTGAATTATGGCGACCCAAGGTTGGTTTTAGGGGGGGGGGTAAAAATTCAGATGTGGGCCATTTGAGGTCACCTGTAGTGTGTTTTGGCCCGGGCAACGTCGGGTACCCTTTCAGCCCAGTTTTTGGCATGGCGACTCACATGACCTCCAGTTCGGACACAGGCTGTGTGAGGTTGACCTCCGAGGTCATTTGAGGTCACTGGTCGAAGGTCATTCCGGTAATACACGCTAGAAGTACTGGACCCAGCAGCCCAGTTGTTGGCACAGAGATTCACATGACCTCCAGCTCGGACTTAATCTATGTGGTTGACTTTCGAGGTCACTTGAGGTCACCGGTAATACACGCACGATCGACTGGACCCAGCAGCCCAATTTCTGGCACGGAGACTCACATGACCTCCAGTTACGACGTAGGCTATTTGAGGTTGACTTCCGAGGTCACTGGAAGCCGCCGGTCGGAGGTTATTTTGAGGTCAGCGTAATAGTGAACAAGTGCGCACAAATACTCCGCGTTAGTCTGCTATAGCTGAAATAGAAAGTTCCTGGACCTCTTGTAATCCCTCTTCAAAAGCATAAGAGGTACAGTAGTGGTCACAAATAATCGCCTCTTCTCCGGTACCCCATGGCTCAATCTTGTTCCTTTATCCGCGGCAAGTCACAGTGGATGAAGAGGGGCTGAGAGGGAGGGGCCAGAGAGAGAAGGGAAGGTGGGTGCGGGGACGAATGATGGTGTGGGGGTGGAGTGAGGGAGGGGAGGGAGGGTAGGTAGTGGAGGGAAAATGAAATGCGAAGTGGTGGGGACATTGTCTATTTTCTTTCATACATATAAAGGAGTTAATACTTAGCAGATAATGCTGCATTACACCTTATATAGCCACGTCTGATAACAGGCTTCGGATAGTTGGTAATATCAAGGACTGGCTCGTGAGAGAAATATACTGATATGACAGATCAAACATTAGTGCGGAGCCAGATATTTGTGTTTATCTGTGTATTTTTACTTCAGACGCAGAATGGAATCTGAATGGCTTTAACTTCTGCAATGTTTGTGTAAGAAACGTCCTCTACCCTTACATGTAATTAATTTTGGGGACTAAATATCATATGCAACCTTTGACATGGCTGTGTCCACAGTAAATATCGATCTTCCTCTCGGTATACGCTCCCTCTATACAGTCACCATCATGTCAGCTACTTTATGGTATCTATATAGGAAAAGGCTATTTAAAATAATTGTGCATAAATGAAGTTGATGTCTGTGAAGATGGGTGGATATAATAACGATATATCTCGAAAACTGTTGCTTGGACTCCATGCCGGTATGGGTTTGAATGGCCGTCCAACAACCTCAACACCCTCTCATCACCTCGGAATGATGAATTCCTCTTAAAAAAAAAAAAAAAAAAAAAAAAAAAGCTAGTTACAAATTGGTTTACAAGGCAATAGTGTAATGTGCCGGAAACTTCTTGTTCTCCACTTATGTTTGGTCTGTCACGCCTGTACATTTCTCTCGCGAGCCAGCCCTTGATATCACCACCTACCTAAAGCTTGCCATCTGACGCCGCTATACTCGTACAAAAAGTGTAATGCAGTATTATCTACCAAATATTATCTTCTTTATATCATGCCGTAAATGAAAGAAAATAGGCATATAACGAAACCATCACTTCGCATTTCATTTCCCTCTACCACCTCCCCTCCCTCCCCTCCCTCACTGCACTCCCTCACCATCGTTCGTCCCCCCACCCACCTTCCCTTCTCTCTGGCCCCTCCCTCTCAGCCCCTCTTATACATACACACACACACACACACATGCAGTATATGTATATATCATCATCATCATCAGTCGTTTGAGTATCCACTGCAGGACCGGCCTATCCCGACCGAAGTCGGGACGATACAGCCAATGTATCTCTACCAAGTGGCTTAGGCTGTCTGGTAGAGATTGTATGTAGGGTGGGAAGTGCTTGTTAGTGTAATTGTAGTGCTGGAGTGGCTTAGGATGTGTGTGTAGTCTGTGAATCAAGTGTAATCGGCCCGCGCAAGCCGACTGGGTGCAAGCATACTTTATAGTAAGCGACACTGGGTCCAACCACAGCACCCCTGGTGTCCGCCAATGCAGTACGTGGCCGGGTGAACACTCCCAAAGTTTATTACCCTGGTGAGGCGCGAACCCTGGCTCACCCGTGTACGAAACGCACACTCTACTACTGTACATATATATATATATATATATATATATATATATATATATATATATATATATATATATATATATATATATATATATATATATATATATATGGTTTCCTGTACACCAGGAAATCATTTACTGCGCTGGGTGGTAACCATATAACCAAATTATGGCGTCTGGTTGTTTAGTGGGTAATTACGGCAATCCAGTCGGATTAAGCCGGTGAAGGTTTATATCCAAGGGATGATTGGGGTTATTGCTCACGTAATGCCACTCAGGTGAGGCTGGTCACTCTCTGTATGTCAGGACCAACTTGTATAGCCCCAGGCCCCTACGGTCCTCATGGAGCAACGTAGGATTGAGTGATGGATGGAAGGATGGGTATTCTGGCTGGAATAGATTAAAACTGCTTTGTCACTTGCCAAATTGAGTGGGGCTAATAATAAGTTGTGACTGAAATATATCGTCCCATAATGGATTTACCTGGTTCGTGAAAAAATTCAGGTGGTTCAGTTTTTATCACGCCGTGGTGTAATGGTATCAGTGCCTGACTTTTATCTAGAAGTCTCGGGTTCGATTCTCGGGCAGGAGCGTATAAAACATTTGTACACACGAGTGTAATGTGTGTCTCTCCAATATATATATATATATATTATATTCATCATCATCCGGATCTCCCTTTCCACCCTAGGGCAGGGTGAGGAATGGCAACGTCCAGACAGCCCAAGTTTGCCCAGTTCAATAGGCCACGCTTCCATTCACTAATCGTTCAAACCCCCAGAATCCTGGCTCTATCTGATAAGCCAAAAACACTCACCACATTCTGCAGCTTCACATAAACGTATTCAGTAGTCAGTCCGGGCACTGTCACGTTGAAAAGGGGTGCCAAATCCCTGATCATTCACTTCTCACAACATTCATCCACCCAGCTCTATCTCTTGTCAGTACCCTAGCCTCATCAACTTTCAGACCTCTCTTCCTCACACACTCATCCATTATATCCCTCCACCTTCTCCTTGGTTTACCTCGCCTCCTCCCTCCTTCATATTCGCTCAGGTATACCTTTTTCACCACTCTGTTGTTATCCCTTCTCTCCAAATGACCATACCATCTCAGTACGCTCTCTTCTAGTCTGGTGTCCACCAACTTCCTCACTCCGCATCTTTCACTAATCACATCTATCCACTCTCTGAACTCGCATACATTCCCTAGGAGTCCCATCTCCACTGCTCTCACTCTTGACTTTTTATTTACATGCTACACCATAGTCTCATTTCCATATGTTAAAGTTGGCACTAACACTCTTTCATGTAAGCCTCGCGCAGCTGCAACATTCAAGCCTCTGTTTCTTATCAAGGCCTTCATATCACCAGCTACTTTCCTTCCATGTGTCACTCTTCTTTCCACTTCTTTTGCGCAGTTTCCTTTCTTTTCTATCACTGTATTTGAACTCTCACCAGTTTCAGTCTCTCTCCAGTCACTTTAACATCTCACTGGGAGTCACCATCTCTCTTGATAATCATCACTTTACTCTTTTCTACATTTACTCTCAAGGCACGACGTTCACAGACATCAGCAAAACTCCGCACTAGTCTACCAAGTTCTTGTCCGGTATTTGCAGGTAGTACTGCAACATCAGCATGCAACAAATTTTAGCTATTCCATCCATGACCATTCATTACGAACGCCATCCCCCTCCCCTCTTTACTTGTGCTGTTACTTCTCTCATCACCCCATCCATATTTATATCGAAGAACCATGGGAACATCACACAATCTTGTCGCAAGCCCACACTTATCGTGAACCAATCACTTAGCTGCTCATTTACCCTTACACATGCCTCACTACCGTCATAAAAACTCTTGACGGCACCCTTGCCATCTACACCGTACATGCGCAAAACTATCCACAATTCTTCTCTGTCTACTTTTCCGTATATATATATATATATATATATATATATATATATATATATATATATATTTATCAGCAGTGAGTTAGCGCGCTCCGCTCTGACCGAAGGGTTGGAGGATCGAATCCACCCAAGGGTCATTGGTAGACATCAGGAATGGCATCCGGTCATAAAATGCTACACGCTCCAGTCCGAAAGTCCTCTACTCAGGGGCACGCCTTAGCCTCTCAGGGATACCTGGCGTAAAACCAAATTATTATTTTATATATATATATATATATATATATATATATATATATATATATATATATATATATATATATATATATATATATATATATATATATATATATATATGGTAAAGTTTGCATTTTCGTACACTGGAGAGCGAGGGTTCGCACCCCGCCAGGGTAATAAACTTTGGAATCGTTCTCCCGGCCACATACTGCTGTCGTGGAGGAAGAAGGACCACTATATGGTAGTCAAACATCTTAACACACACACACACACACACACACACACACACGCTCCAGTCCGAAAGTCCTCTACTCAGGGGCACGCCTTAGCCTCTCAGGGATACCTGGCGTAAAACCAAATTATTATTTTATATATATATATATATATATATATATATATATATATATATATGGTAAAGTTTGCATTTTCGTACACTGGAGAGCGAGGGTTCGCACCCCGCCAGGGTAATAAACTTTGGAATCGTTCTCCCGGCCACATACTGCTGTCGTGGAGGAAGAAGGACCACTATATGGTAGTCAAACATCTTAACACACACACACACACACACACACACACACACACAGGGGGGAGGGGGGAGCCATTTCCCTAGGTTAAAGAAAAAAAAAAATGTAATGTAAAAACAGTCACCCCTCTGTTTTATTAGCCCGGATGACGTTTTCTTTAGTGAGTTTGGTGGAAAGAAAACGCAGTGCAAACAAGCTATAACAGAATGGGTGGAAAAGTCTATCTCGATGTAATCTGGAGAGTGGAGACAGAGGGAAGATGAAGAGAGGATGGGAGGGAGGGACGAAGATATGAGTATAGAATGGAGAAGAAGAGAAAGAAAATAGGAAGAGAGAGGCAAGATGAAGGAGCAAATAAAAAGGTGAAGATGGAGGATAAGAAGGTCGAAAGGAAACGAAGAAGGGGAATGTTGTTGCTGCTCTACCCTGCTCTGTCTAAGTAGAATAATAAGACTCACCTACTACAAGCAAGTAGCCACTTTCCTGTAGCAGAGTGCCTTGCCGCTGTCGGAACAGGGTTCTTTCATATGGCGAAGTGCAGGGAAACTGGAAGAACGAGGCATAACCCTCAAGAGCAAGGCAAATAAGACTTACTGGCCTTGCTCAAGAGGATGAGCTGTGCATCGGAGGTATGTATGAGTAGTAGTCTTCGCCCGGAGTTTGATTGTTACAAGATTGAGAGACCTACAGGTTGGCTCACTTCGCACCTATAACGTGACCACTCATGCGCATGACGTCACAGGGCCCCCTCCGCCCGCGTGAACTGAACAGTTTAAGGCGGGGAATTCATTGTTATTCTAGTAAACATTTGATTTAGTCTCCACTGGAAACAGTTACAGTGAAGTATGCGGAGTAACTGTGCAGTGTTTGGCTGCAATTCCAGTTAAAAAAAAAAAAAAAAAAAAAATCCATAATTTTCCACTAATTCCCCAAAAAGTGATGTTTTATATGAAGCAAGTGTGTTCATCTCTGCAAGAGAGGTGACAGAACTGATCCAAACACGGCCCGGATATGCAGTCTACACTTCAAAGATTCTGCATTTCGGAAAAATCTTCAGTATGAGCTGCCCGGCTTTCCACTACCAGAAGGCCGTGTAAGGTTAAAGGATGATGCAGTCCCAGCCCTCTTGCTACCACTGTCAAATCACGGTAAGCCTGCTTGATATCCTTTTTTTTTTTTTTTTTTTTTTTTTTTTTTTTTTTTTTTTTTAGCCTACCGGCATATTAGTTAGCCTACCTGTGTATTTGTGTACGGGTTTTTAGGTAGCCTAACAGTATATTAGCTAGCCTACCTGTGCCAGGTTCATAAGAATATACTGTGTTATGAAGACTATTGGTGGAAAAAGTATTGAAGTAAGGTACTGTTGATGGGGAGTGCAGTGGCACTACTACCAAATTGTTCTCCTTAGCTTGGCAAAGCTCTGCTCTTAATGAATGAGTTACTGAATACTGCAACTAATCCCTCAAGTTTGAAAAGCCTCATGTGAACGACTACAAAATTGGAATAGAAGATATGCTACTGTAGTGAAAGGGTTAAAGGAGAAGCGATGTATTCTTCATAAGGGAGGGAGAGGTGAGCTGTGTGAATGGTAACCTATAACTGAGATTGATTTACTTTTAAGCAAAATTAGTCTATATATTAATACTGATATGTATGTTTTGTATGTCATTTCATACTCCCCATCAGACCCTGTTGCAGGCAGCAATAACCGTCACTGCTCTGGCTGTACTGTACTGCTGCAGCATGGCACTCGAATTATTTGTATTCCCGATCATATTTTACCACGAAATAGTTGGATTTTTGGATTTATTTTTATACTGTTAGAAAACTGAGACTTTATAGAACACGATGAAAGGTAAATGAAAGAGATATTCCATAAAATAAAATAATTCTGACGAGTAAGACTTGAAAGAGCACATAAGCGCACTTGAGTCTTACTTTCCTGATCATATTTCACCATGAAATATTTGTATTTTCAGAGCTATTCTTTGTAGAATATGATAGAAAAGAGAAAGTGATATTGCATTAAATAATAGAGTTTCGGCGATTATAATCTGAAAGAGGGCTTAAGAATCCATCCTCACACACGATTTGTCTCCTTTCTTTTCATTTTTTAACCACAAAATAATTGTATTTTCGGATTTGTTTTTACTTTGTAGAACACAATGCAAGAAACCTGAAAGTCATATCGCATAAAGTAATATAGTTCTTATTAAGAGTCACTCATACAAACTCAGAGGACTGGCCGAGGTGAAGGGGGGTTCTGTGACGTCATCACAGCCCAGCTGGATGCGCGCGAGTTAACCTGTACTGAAGGTCTCTCAATCTCGGATTGGTAAATGTGGTTGAGTTGGGGTGTTGTGCAAGACCATCCATCGAGCCTTGGCCTCACGTCACTCCTATGGCAGTACCTCCCATGGCAGTACCTACTACCATATTGGTGGGCTAACGGATGCTTCACTTTGCCCACGTGTGATCCGGTGTCATATGCACAGAGTGACTTTATGCTGGAAGTTACCGTTCCCTTCTCTATTGAGCCTAAATTAACCTAACCTAACCAAACCTAACCTAACCTTAACCTAACCTTATCCTAGATCAACCTAACCAAAATAAACCTAAAATAAGCTAATCTTATTTCACGAAATGACTAATTTCACAATCTGCCTGTAACATACATATATATCTTTATTTATATATATCCATATATCGACCTATAGTTACCTATAGGTCGATAAGACATCCAACTATCTTCCTGACACATATATTTCATACAATGTTGTTGATAAATGACACAAAATATAAGATAACATGCGGATACTTTCAAAATAGAAGCTAAACGGCCACTCGGCGCATGCGCACTGAGCGAAACGGTTACTTCTAGCATAAGTCACTCCGTGCATACGACACCGGGATTATGCATGGTGCGGGCGTTCATCTTCCTTAAGCCGGATACATGCTCCGGCCACATAACCCAACAGACTCAGGTAAAGTATATCAAAGAAAACAAAATGAAGTAAAATAAAAATGCTGAGTAAAGAGTGGATATTATGAAGCAGTATGAAAGAAGGAATGAGGGAAAAGCGAAATGCTGAATAAAGGAGGAAGGAAACAAGACGAAAGGGAATAAGATTATTATTCTTGTCAAGGAAATGTTTAAAAAAAAAAAAAAAAACATAAGTGACAGGAAGAAAAACATCTAGAGGAAAAGATTTAGATTGAAAGGGAAAAGAATAATGAATGAGCAGAGAGAAAGAAAAGGCATGAAACAGTGAAGGAGAGGAAGAAAAGGAAAGTAAGAGAAAAGATGTGAGCATAGTGGAAAAGGGGAAGGAGGGAAAAGAATAACCGAATACAGAGAAACAAGAGAGAGAGAGAGAGAGAGAGAGAGAGAGAGAGAGAGAGAGAGAGAGAGAGAGAGAGGAGCGTAAGGAGAAAATAAGAATGGAGAGAGAGGAAAGAAAGAACGAGGAAAGAAGGGAGGGAGGGAAGGAAGGAATAGGGAGGGGAGAGGGCCCTACCTCACATATCACTCTGAACTTTGTGGAATTAGTGTGCTGAGAGGTGAGGGAAAGAGGCGGGAGCGAGGCCAAGGAAGAGAGAGAGAGAGAGAGAGAGAGAGAGAGAGAGAGAGAGAGAGAGAGACTGGAAAACCCAATCTACTAAAAAAAAAAAAAAAAAAAAAGCATAAGACCTATATGTTTTTACTTACAGATGCATCCCCACCCTCTTCCTATATCCACACCCCTTATATCCAATCACTCGTACTACATCCATTCCACCTGTATCCACTCCTAAATCCATCCATCCAATGTCCACCCATCCTATATCCACCGCCTTTTATAAACCCTTTCTATATCCATCCCCTTATATCCACTCCTATTTCCATTAATCCTATATCCACCCTCCCATATCAACCCCTCCTATATACATCCCTCCAATATCCACTCCCCTTATATCCAAACCTATATCCAACCCTCCTATATCATATATCCACCATCCTATATCCACCCCTCCTATATCCATCCTTCATATGTCCACCCTTCCTATATCAACTCCTCCTATATCCATCCCTTCAATATACCTTCATCAATCAATATCCACCCCTACTGTATCCACTCCTTCTTACATCCACCCTCCCTCCTATATCCAGTTCCCCCTCATCAATCCCTCCAACCTCGGCGGACAGGAAAAAGTGGTGAGGGAGGGAAGGTGAGGGGAGGGAGAGAGAGAAGGGGAAGGGAGAAAGGGGAGGAAGGAGGGAGGGTCAGAGAGAGAGGGAGGTGCACAATGTAATTTTGAGAGAGAGAGAGAGAGAGAGAGAGAGAGAGAGAGTTTGCAGCAGGTGGTGGTGTAATTAATAGAGAGTGCAGGAACTTATGTACAGGGTTGGACTAATATAAGAACTGAGCATAGAGGACCAACATTTACATACACACATACATGCATTTACATACACACATACATATGTATATACATATATAAATACATACATACACAAATACACATACGTGCAACCATAAGTACACATGCATATATACAGACCTTTCACACCAGTCCTCAAACACATGCCCACAGAAATTTCGTTCCTTTCCTGGCCGGCGATGTGATAAATTTGGCAGCATGGCATCCTCTTTCTCTACACCCCCTCCCTCCTTAGATAGTCTCTGAGGTTTATGAAACGGGTTGTAAAGCATTCGAAACACTTGACTTTACAACATAGTATTAGTCGAGGTAGATTTGTATTATGCAGTAAGTAATTAAAAATCTGTCCGTTCAAGCAATAGATTCATAATTCTTGGAGTAATACACGACTGCACAAACTTGTCACCTCAATAACAGACTGAAAAACCTATGTTAAAGCCGAGTCACACGAGCGTTACTCTCCCCATTATGTGTGGATGGTGATCCCAGCAATATTTGAGAACATCCAAGCAGTTTATCCCGCCCAAACCCCGCAGCGAGTTTTTTTCGGATTTCATTGCCGAAAACAAGCAACTCTTGCCCGGCGAACTTGGCAAAGGCAAAAACTGTGTGCGTATGACCAAAGAACTCACCTTTAATAATAATCTACATTCATTGTATTAACCGATTTATTAAGCCAAAAATTTGCTCGTGGGAAATTGACGGAAAAAGTGCATGCGTGTGTGAGAGGTAATGAGAACAGAAGCGTGCCACGAGATATCAGAACTCCTCGGCTTCAGGGGGGTAAATCTTGTCTCTCTATAACATACGCTTACACCAGCGCAAACACATACACAGTTATCAAAACACACACACACACACACA
This sequence comes from Coenobita brevimanus, assembly GCF_032717465.1. NCBI lineage: Eukaryota > Metazoa > Arthropoda > Malacostraca > Decapoda > Coenobitidae > Coenobita > Coenobita brevimanus. The sequence goes on from NC_137037.1 coordinate 36,182,600, forward strand.
CACACACACACACACACACACACACACACACACACACACACACACACACACACACACACACACACACACACACACACACACACACACACACACACACACACACACACACTCACACACACACACACACACACACACACACACACACACACACACACACACACACACACACACACACACACACACACACACACACACACACACACACACACACACACACACACACACACACACACACACACACACACACACACACACACACACACACACACACACACACACACACACACACACACACACACACACACACACACACACACACACACACACACACACACACACACACACACACACACACACACACACACACACACACACACACACACACACACACACACACACACACACACACACACACACACACACACACACACACACACACACACACACACACACACACACACACACACACACACACACACACACACACACACACACACACACACACACACACACACACACACACACACACACACACACACACACACACACACACACACACACACACACACACACACACACACACACACACACACACACACACACACACACACACACACACACACACACACACACACACACACACACACACACACACACACACACACACACACACACACACACACACACACACACACACACACACACACACACACACACACACACACACACACACACACACACACACACACACACACACACACACACACACACACACACACACACACACACACACACACACACACACACACACACACACACACACACACACACACACACACACACACACACACACAAACACACACACACACACACACACACACACACACACACACACACACACACACACACACACACACACACACACACACACACACACACACACACACACACACACACACACACACACACACACACACACACACACAGAAGGTGGAGAGATGAGATAGAGAAATTTGCAGGGTAACATGGCAGAGAATGGCTCAGTCAAGGAATTCGTGGAGGAGGTTGGGGGAGACCTTTTCAGCAGTGGACTTGAAATGGCTGATAATGATGTTGATTTTATATATATATATATATATATATATATATATATATATATATATATATATATATATATATATATATATATATATCTATCTATATATATATATATATATATATATATATATATATATATATATATATATATATATATATATATATATATATGTATGTGTGTGTGTGTGTGTGTGTGTGTGTGTGTGTGTGTGTAGAAACAGGTTTCTAGTCCTGCAGACTTTGATAGAATCTGAAGACAATGATGTTAATCAAATGTGGAGAGAGGTAAAAAGGTTTTGCATGAGAGTGCTAAGGTTACTATTAAGAAAAAGGGAAAAGCGAGAAGGAAAAAATGGATGTCAGATGAAACATGGAATGCAATTCAGAAAAGGAAAGAGGCGAAGTTAAGAAGTGAAGAGCAACATGTTGATGGCCAGGCAGTTGAAGTACTTAGAGCAAAGTACTGGAGTTTACATTCTGAAGTAAAAAGACTCGTTAGACATGGTAAGAGGAGGCTATATGATGAAAAGGCAACAGAGACAGAAATTAAATTAAATAAGAATGACGGTCAGAGCACAAGAGCAGCGTATCAGGCCATAAAGGAGTTAACTGGGACTGAAAAGAGAAGGAAGGAAATACCTGCACGAGGTAGAAATGGTAATTTGATTACTAAAGATTTGGATATAAAAGGAAGGTGGAAAGAGCACTTTGAATCTGTTCTAAATAGACCAATCCCAGCCGAGAGAGATTTGCTGATAGAAACAGGAGATATAACCTTGGAAGAGGTAGTAAAATCTATAAAGGTGTTAAAGAATTTTAAGGTCCCAGGAGAGGATGGAATATTTCCTGAAATGCTTAAGGTGGAAAATGATGAGTTGAATGCGCTTTTGAAACTTTTTAATGTGGCTTGGGATAATGGTGGAACTCCATAAGAGTGCAAAAATGGAATGATTATAAGAATACCAAAAAAGGAAGATTTAAGTGTGTGTGGCAATTGGAGGGGGATAACTTTGACACCTGTTGTTGCAAAAGTCTTTTCCGAAATCTTGTTGAACAGAATAGAGCCAGTAACTGATAAAATTTTAAGAGAAGAACAAGCGGGATTTAGAAAGAGTCGAGGTTGTAATGATCAAATTTGTATTGTAAGGCATCTAATGCAACAAGCTAATGAGATGAAAATGCCACTTAGTATGTGTTTTATGGATTTTGAAAAGGCGTTTGATCGTGTTTCACATGGAGCTGTGTTGAAAATTATGAGATTCTATGGTATACCAGAAAAGTTTGTAAATATTATTAGAAGCCTGCATGAAGGTACATTTTGTAAGGTAATAGTGGGTGGTTCTTTGAGTGATCCATTTGAAGTTAGGTCAGGCGTGATTCAAGGAGGAGTTCTTTCGCCATTACTGTTTGTTTTGGTTATGGATTATGTTATGAGAGAGGTTGTAAGGAGAACAGGTGCAGGAATTAACTGGAAAGAAAATAAGAAGCTGATGGATTTGGACTATGCCGATGATGTACTGATTTGCGGAAGTATTTATGAGATGCAGAGGGTGCGCGATTGTCTGGCGGAGGAAAGAAAACAAAGTGGGATTGATAATAATTTGTGGAAAGACTGAAATTATTAATATGAACTTGGAGAACCAAATCGATTGTATAACTGGGAATAATGTGGTGAAGAATGTAGAAAAGTTTAAATATCTGGGAACGATTGTATCATCTAATGGATCATTAAACAATGAAACTGAGGAGAGGATTAGACAGGCTTGGCGAGCTGTTGGAATGTTGAAATCTGTTTGGAATAATAATATGCTTTCGGTACATACTAAAGTGAAAATTTACAAGTCCATGGTTAGACCAATTTTAATTTATGGGCATGAGTCATGGTACAGTACAATTGCAATAGATCAGAAAGTATTAGGATTTGGGAATAGAATACTGAGAAGGATTCTTGGAGTAAAGTGGCAAGACAGAGTTACAAATGAAAGAGTAAGAGATATTACTAGAGTGGAACCAGTTAATGAATATGTGAGACTGTCTCGCTGGAAGTGGCTGGGGCACATATACAGAAAAGAAAGCAGTTTAATACAGGATATGCCAGAGTGGACTGCTAGAGGAAGAAGAGGTAGAGGTAGGCCGAGGGAAACCTGGTTGAGGACAATGAAAAGAGAAGCAGGAGAGGAGTGTTTGTGGGACCTGAAGGAGATGGGAAGAGACAAATATTGGAGAGAGTTCATCGAGGCCCTATGCAACCCTTGGGGTGCCACAGGAAATGATTATATATATATATATATATATATATATATATATATATATATATATATATATATATATATATATATATATATATATACCGGTATATCTTTTCTCTCCTTTTTTTTTTTTTTTCCTCCTTTCTCCGCTTTCATTTCCTTTTTTCCTTTTCTTCCTTCCTCTCTTGCAACACGTTGCCTTCCCCTGCTTCTCGTCCTCTTCTTTTCCTCCTCCTCCCCCTCTTCCTCCTCCTCCTCCTCTCTCCTGGATTCCTACTTTAACTTTCCTCCTCCGCTAGTTCCATCCATCTTTTCTTCCAGTCTCACATTCCTCCTCCTCCCCCCCCTCCTCCTCCTCCTCCTCCTCCTCCTCATCATCATCATCATCATCATCATCATCATCATCATCATCATCATCATCATCATCATTCTTTCCATCTTTTTACTCCATTCTCCTTCCTCTTTACTCATATTCCTTCCATCCGTCCCTTTCATTTTTTCGTTTCTTCTTCTCATTTTTTTTCTTAGCCTTCTATCCTTCCTCTCTCCCTCTTTCCTCTTTTCTTATCTCTTCTACTTTTCCCTCCATTTTTTCCTCTCATCGTCCTTTGTCTCTCGTCTCATTAAGGAGTCGTTCTTTTCTACCTTCCTTTTTTTGTTTCTTCCATTCCTCTCCTTTCTTATTTCCTCCTATAATTGTGTTTTATTTCTTCCTTCTCCTGCTATTCTTTTTTTTCCTTCCGTCTCTTACTTTATCCTGTACCGCACCCTTCCATTCAGCTCCTTTTTTTTCTTCCCTTCTTTCTTCTATCTTCCCCCACATTCGCTCCCGTCCTTTCCTCCACACGCACATGTACACACACATTTGTACACACACACACACACACACACACACACACACACACACACACACACACACACACATGATTATACACACATACATACACACACACATAAAACATACAAATACACACATACATACACACACACACATAAAACATACAAATACACACATACATACACACAAAAAAAACATACACACAGAGACAAACACACACTCGCGCGCGCACACGCACAAGTTCCTTTTCCCTTTCCTTTGCATCTCCCAACTCGAGAGAGAGAGAGAGAGAGAGAGAGAGAGAGAGAGAGAGAGACATAAAGAAAAAAAAAATATTGGAAATGACTCACAATCGAAGGGAAGCAAGGAGAAGGGGGAGACGTAGACCAAGAATTCTTGTTCAGTTCCTCCTTCAACTTCTCTCTCCTCTCTCTTCCTCACTTCCCTCAACCTTCTTCTATTCCCATCTCTAAGTTTCATCACGTCGTCTCTCCCTCTTCTCTCCGTCTCTCCCCGTCTTCTTGTCTACTTTCTCTCGCTCTCTGCCTTCTGCCACATTTCCAGCTTTCCCCCTCCTCTCTCTCTCTCTCTCTCTCTCTCCTCTCTCTCTCTCTCTCATCATCTCACCTCTCCCTGTCTCCTTCTTTCCCACTCTTCTTTCCATCCCTCATTTCACCATTTCGCCATCTCTCTTCCCTTTTTCTCTTCCTCTTTCCTTTTCTGTTTTATCTTCATCTCCTCTTCTCTCTCTCTCTCTCTCTCTCTCTCTCTCTCTCTTCTTTCCCTCTGCTCTTTCGCCTCTCTTTCCCTTCCACTATCCCTCTTTCTTTTCTTATTTCCGTCTCTTGTTTTCCTCTTCTCATCTCTCCTTCTTTCCTACTATTTTCCATGTCTTACCCTATCATTCTTTCTTCTCCATCTCTCCTCCTCGCTTTCTCTCCTCCTCCTGTTCTCTCCGTCTTCTTTATATCTCTTCCTTCCCTGCTATTTACTTTACCGATCCCTCTTCTTCCCTCTTACGCACCCCACTTCATTTACCTCCTGCCTTCATTCTCTTTGTTTCCTGTTCATACTTATACTGCTTACACCTCCCCCAAATTCTATCTCCATACTTCGTTCCTTACCCTTCTTAATTCATTCCCTCTTTTCCCTTTTTCATCTCCATCCATCCGTCCAACCATCCATGTAATGAAGTATCCATCCACCCATCTATTGATCGATCCATCCACCCATCCTATTATTCATCGATCCATCCATTCATATATTAATCCATCCATCCATCTATCCGTCCATCCATTCAGCCACCCATCCATCAGTTGGTTCATCCATTCATCTATTCATTCATTCATTTATTTATTCATCCATCCATCCATCCATCCATCCTTTCACCCATCCATCCATCCTTTCACCCATCCATCCATCCTTTCATCCATCCATCCATCCATCCGTTCATCCATCCATCCATCCATCCATCCATCCATCCATCCATCCGTCCATCCATCCATTCATTGTCATCCATCCAACAATTAGTTCATCCATCCATCCATAAGTCTGTCCCTCCCTCCATCCATCCATCCATACATCAGTCCGTTCATCTATCCATCCATCCACTCATCTATCCATTGATCCACCTTTTCCTCCACCCTTCTTTCTTTCCTGCTTCTTTCCTTCATTTCATGTCTTCTCTCCTTCCACCCTCTCTACCTCCCCTCTCTCCCCCCCTCCCTCTTTCCCTCCCTCTCCTCAATTTTTCGCTCGCATTCCTCTGACTTTCCTTACTTCCCTACTTTCCTTCCTTCCTTCTCTTTTTTCCCTCCCTCCCTTCCTTCCTGCCTTCATCTTTCCTGCCCTCTTTTTTTTTTTCTCTCTCTCTCCTTCCCTCACCCTTTCCTTGCTTCATGCTTTTCTTTTTCCTTCATCTTCTTCCCTCCTGCACTCCTCCCTCATCTCTAACCCTTCCTCATACACTCACCTTTTCTTTCTCTCCACTCTCTTTCTTCCTCAGACCATACCTCCCTGCTCACGTTTTCCTCCTCCTTACTTCACTCCATCCTTCCTTACCTCCCATTTAGTTCTTTTCTGTTCTTCCCATCCATCCATTCTCCCTCCCCCTCTCTTCTTTCCCTTCGCTCTTTGTTCTCTGTCCTCTATTCACCCTTTCTCCTTTCGTCGTTCCCTTCTCCCTTCATGCTTCCCTTCCTTCCTCAGTCCTCCTTCTATCCATCGGTCCTTGCCTACCCCCTTTCATTCTTCTCTGCTTTCCTCTTGACATCCATCCATCCATACATCTATCAACCCTTCCATCCTCTTTCATTTATCTTTCTCTCCTATTCTCCATCTCTTCTCCCCATTCCTCTCCCCACCCCATCCCCCGTTTATCTCGTTTTTCCTCTCTTCTTTTCCCTTCCCCCTGCATCTCTCTCTCTCTCTCTCTCTCTCTCTCTCTCTCTCTTTCCTTCTTTCCCTCCTTCCCTCCCCTCTCCCTCCGTCTCTGTGGCCTTCCTTAAGCCATAACTTGCAGCAATATGGCGGAAATCGACAGGACTCAATTACCAACACAAATATGGCGTAATGAAACCACTGCTGCTTCCTATTGACTAGTCCCAGCGCGGGGTAAAACTGCACCGGGATAGTAATTGGCTGGCAGGTGCTGGCGGAACTTTGTTTGAGGAGCTAGGAAGGCTACGAGGACTGGGAGACGTATATGAAGGAAACAGGCTGGATTTTGACAGTAACTATGCTGAGGGAAGTGCAGACTCAAAACATTATCAGTTATGTATTAGAAGTCGCTAGGAGTGCTGGGATGAGATTACATGTGAAGCTTGGCGGGCTAGGAGAACTAGGAACTACGAGTATATTAGATTAACATTAGAGAATGCATTTTATTTAACTAAAATGATACAATGGCAGATCTTCTGTTTCACGGAGTGGTATAATATTTTGGGTGAGCCTCTGGAAATATCGTCAGTGATACCTACAGTACTGTAGTTTGAAAGATAAAACAAGCAGAACAAGTCAAGCAAATTCATACAGCGTATTCCTCCACCACCGCCTATACCACACAACTCAGATCACCACTACAATTTAATCAACTCTTCATTGGTCCATGGCCCATATCTATCTATATACCTAGGCTGCTTCCTCCAAGGAAAGGGAGGTAGTCGAGACAGGACGACACACTCCAAATTTACTCATCCACTAAAAAAAACTTTCATTTGCATCTTAGCCCCAAAGGGAAGAAGGGACAGATCCTCACCGTACCACACCGCACGAGGGTCAACTGCGATGTGCAATCCGTGACATCCGCAGCAGGTCCCGACAGCAGAGCTGGTTTACCCCTGCCACATCATAATGGACCCATCCCCATACCTGCACATGACCTGATCAGCTGATCAGACAAAATGCGGGAGAATATCCTCTCAGGGCTGCGTCATCATTTATTCATTCACAAATTCTCTCCATTTATTTCTGTCACGCACAGCCACTCTTCCTTGCTCAACAGACATCCCTCTCGCATCCAATGCTCTCTTCACACTGTCCATCCATCCTATTCGTGGACTTCCTCTCAGCCTTACACCTCTCACATCAGATCTAGTTATCTTTTTCACAGGTCGCTTATTATCCATTCTCTCCATATGCCCAAACCATCGCAACACCCTCTGCTCAACTCTATCAGCCATCTCCTGAACAACTCCAGTTCTCCTTTACACTTTATCATTTCTCACTCGATCCATACATACACCTCAGACATCTCATCTCCATTACTTTCAAACTTTTCCTGTCTGCTACATCCATCTTCTTGTTTCAGCCCCATATAACGCAGTCAGTACCACAACACCCTCATACAACCTTCTCTTTACATCCATTCTAAGCGACACTTTTTTCATTCTTCCCAGCACCTTTCCTACTTCATTCATTCTAAACTTCACTTCTCCATCTTTTCTTCCATCCACAGCAACATGTGACCCTAAATACTTTAAACACTCTACCTCCTCAAGCAGCTCACCATTCAAAGCTATATTCATCCTTCTACCATCTACCAACCTCGTACACTTCATCACTTTACTCTTATTCTCATTTACTTTTAATTTCCTCCTTTCACACACCCTTCCAAACTCCTCTACCAACTGTCTCAATCTCTCCTCTGAATCAGCTACCAGTGTAGTATCATTCGCAAACAGCAGCTGCTTCAGATTCCACTCTCTACCATCAAAATTCACCAGACTCAGACCTCCACATAACACTTGTATTCACCTCCCTGACAAAATCATCCATATAAATATTAAACAACCAAGGCGACATCACACATCCCTGCCGCAGCCCCACTCTCACGGGAAACCAATCACTCACAGTATTTCCCACTCTTATGCACCATCTGCTATATACATAAAAACATTTAACTCCTTTTAGTAACCTACCGTCAAGTCCATACAATCTTAAAACAGTCCACAAAGCCTCCCTATCAATTCTATCATACGCTTTCTCTAAATCCAAGAACTCCCAAAACACAACCTTACCTTTCGCTAAATTCTTTTCACACCTGTTTCGCAGCAAACACCTGATCCACGCATCCCCTCCCTCTCCTAAAGCCACACTCCTCATCACCAATCATCCCTCTGTACCCTCTCAAACTCTCTTAATTAACACTCTACCATACACCCTACCTACAACACTCAGCAGACTTATACCCCTAAAGCTAGTACATTCATACTTGTCACTCTTACCTTTATACAACGGGACCACCCAAGCACTTGCCCAGTCAATTGGCACAATACCTTTCACAAAGCACACATTCAACAACCTTACTAACCAGTCAACACTAGTCGCTCCACCACCTTTCAGGGATTCCACAGCACACCCATCCATACCTGCAACTTTCCCTGTTTTCATCTCCTATACTGCCTCCTGCACTTCCTCCACCGTGATCAAGGAATCATTCAACTCTCCCAACACATTTATTCCTTGCACCCTTCCATCTGCCACGATCTCAGCCTCCCTTTCCTCCTCTACATTTAACAATCTTTTAAAATATGCCGCCCAACTCTTCCTAACTGCATCCATCTCAGTTAATATCCTTCCATCCTCTGCATTTACACTCCCTTTTGCTCCCTTTTCACCTCATTCCAAAACATTTTCTTATTCTGTTGAAAATTCTCAGTCAACAACCTACCCCACCTCTCATCTGCTGCCACTTTAGCATGACGCACAGCCCTTCTCGCCCTATTTCTCTTTTCTTTATACCTCTCATATGACACCTCATCCTTCCTCTGCAGCCACACTTCATATGCACATCTCTTCTCAGCCACAGCCATACTTACTTCCTCGCACCACCATTCACTTCTCTTTCTTACACCACCACCCACTCGTCTCACACCACAACCTCTTCCGCATGCCCCACCACAGCACTCTTAAACAACTGCCATTCCTCTTCCACACTGCCATTCTCCTGATCTTTCACTGCATTCCACTCATCTTTCAATTTCTCCTGATACTCTATCATTTTCTTTCTCATATCCAACTCACTTTCAAAACCTACCTGCCACACCTAACTCTCCTAGCTGTCACCCATCTCTTACCTACTCTCAACTTTCCCTCCACCAGGTAGTGGTCAGACATACCTCCACCCTCCCCTCTCAGAACTCTCACATCCAACAATCTTTCTGTTACATTCCTGGACACAACCACATAGTCCATCAATGCTCTGTCAACAACCCTTCCACCCTCCTGTCTCACTCATGTATATTTTTATCTTCCTTCTCAAACAAGGTATTTCCAATCACCATCTTTCGCTCAACGCACATCCCTATCATTCCTTCCCCATTTTCATTTCTTCCAGGCACACCATGCATACCAACTACCCCTTCAGCTGCTTCATTTCCCACTCTAGCATTCAGATCTCACATCATTACCACATTCACATTTGCTCCAAAACTCTGCAGACACTCATCAACATCATTCCAAAAAGACTCCCTCTCGTCTTCATTCCTTTAATTACCATGCCCATATGCACTCACAAATACCCACAACTCACGTTCAAATTTCTCTTTCACTCACATCAGTCTGGATGACACCTCTTTCCATTCAATCACACACTGCTGTACTTCCGGACTCACTAACAAGGCCACACCTTCTCTTGCCTTTCCTCTATCAGCACCTGACAATCTTCCATTCACACTGCCAAACTTAGACTCACCTTTCCCTTTCATCTTCGTTTCACTCAAAGCTAACATATCCAACTTTCTTCTTACAAACATTCTCACAGACTCCTTCCTTTTAGCTTCAGTCGTACTACATCCACTCACATTCATAGACCCAATCTTCAAGGTACAGAGATAACTCAATCCCCCATCTCTTTCTATGGCCTGCCTCATTTTAGGAACTAAAAAACAGAGGAGGGGGTCCCTTGTCCCCTCACCCCGCCCCTTTTAGTCGCCTTTTCCGACACGCAGGGAATACGGTGGCAGTATTCTTCCTAACACAACCTGGCCGCAGAGTAGTAGTACCACCCCATAGTGCTGCCAGATTGTGTCCTCCCCGCCACCGGGGGTATATATCCACATATATAGCCACAAAATTCCATTGGAATACATCAATAACTTTTTAAGATATCTTGTGGACAATCAAACGAGAAACAGTCCTGAACCGAGACTTCAACTCAAACCACCACCAAATTTTATTAAACATTTTCTTGGTCTGTGACCCACATATCCAAAAAATTTCATTGAAATGTATTGATAACTTTTTTAGATATCATGTGTACAAACACATAAACAGAGTAACAGGAGTGAATACATAGCCTCTTGGAACTTCGTTGGCTGAGGTAATGATTATTTAGGGATATTTTAGCCAATGTAGATTAGCTTACGCACTGGCATAGTTTTAACAGAAAAGAAATTCTGTGGATATTTAACTGCGCTAATGAAAAAATTATGGAATCCAAATATAACATTTGCTATATTGGTTTGCTGGAAGATAGTGGAAGGAAGTTGTTTGAAAAGATAAGATACGCTGGGATGACTTTGATGGCTGAGAGATTTGAAGAGAGGTTATTATTTTATCACTAGAATCAGATGAAGTACTAATAGTCTATTGGCTTACTATTCCTAGCCCCAGATGATCCATTCAGAAAAGACTGCTCGTGTTGAAGGTCTATGCTATACTTCACTGTTCGTCTGAAAAGTTTATCCAAGGCTTAATGGAATAGCTTGAAATTAGCAGGAATACACCACAAATAACATCTTCTGGCCAGGAAATGTAGGGAATGTAAGTGGAAGACTAGTGAGAGGCGCTGGGGGGGGGGGTGATTATTTGAGGAGTATTGGCTGCTGAGATGGCAAAGTGGGCTGGGTGACTTTTATCCTTTCAGCATGAAGATGATTCATTTCAGACTTGCTACCTCCCAACACATTAATTCAGCTTTGGAAAGATTTTTGAACTCGAGGGATTAGATACAGCCCTCATTAACTCCTTCAATGTAAACATAATTCTGAAACTAAATATTTTTAGTTAGTCTGAAGGTAGTTATATCTATATCTATCTATCTATCTATCTATCTATCTATCTATCTATCTATCTATATATATATAGAGAGAGAGAGAGAGAGAGAGAGAGAGAGAGAGAGAGAGAGAGAGAGAGAGAGAGAGAGAGATGATACAAACATAAGAGGAGTTGGGTATCCAGATGTAACGTCTGCTATACCAACTGACTCAAAGGTGCTGGGAGGACCTTGTACGAGGAGCTAGGATGGCTAGGAGGGTTGCGAGAATCGTAGGAACCTGGGAGTTCTGAGACATTGCAGGAGGTTTTAAATTTGCTTAAACGAGTAGGGGATCGAAATACAACGCCTCCCTCAATAATAGTTGGAAGGGACTGGGAGAAAGTTCTTTAAGTTTCTGAGATAGTCTTGGGGGTGTCAGAATAAGCTATGAAGAGCTATGTGGCCGTAAAAGCTAAAAGAAAATGAAAAAAAAAAAATGCAGACTGCTAGTAACTGATGAGAGATGCTGTGAAGACGTTTCAGGAACTTTGATGGACTGGAGACACGTGAATAGCAAAGATGGGCTGGTATATGGACTGGAGGAAGATGAATGGCCTAAACACTATGGCATAAGAAATAATGAAACATGCAGCATGCCTGCTAGTTCATACAAGGCGGCTCCTGTCAAAGGATTTGCATATTCTACTATAAGACAAGGATAACAGTAAGTACCTCGTTGTATAACTGCAACCAGTTATAACGAGTTTGTTCCAATCTAACCCTCTCCAACTCGGTTGTTGGACAAGTGGATTCATACTCATACTGGAGGGAAGATTTACTCAATAACCGAAGGACGCATTCCTATATCATCAAATTCCAAGTTTCAGTATGGCCCAGTTCTGTCAGACGGGAGCAATCCAAGTATAGTAACTGGCTGTCTCATCTCAGGCGCCACGGCACGCTAGGAAACATACTGATTTCAGAGAACCATTTCGGTACGGTGACGTTGTCTCTAGACGTTTTAATTCAGCTGAGGAACCATAGAAATGATACAGCCTACATTAACCCTTTCACAACCGTGATGCTCTCCTAAGCTAATCATAATAATCTGGTAGCTGCAAAAATGCACTTCAACGATGTCCTCCCCTCTTCGTAGCCACCTTGTCGCGAAGAGGGGAGCTTACGTGCCTCAGTGGTCCTGGCAGGGTCTGCCATGCCGGACACCTCTCTACTGAGGGCACAACCAAGAGCTGCTAACCGCATGAATGTATTGAGGCACGTTTGTATGGCCGGCTACCTCTGTTGCCTAATTATATAGATGTCATTCATCTCCTTCCTTGTCCTCCTCAAGGAGGTTGGTGCGGTGCAGGAGGAGAGCAATTTTGGCCGGAAGTCCATTGGGTTTCTATCAGCCGTGATGGTGAATGGTTAGCTTGCTGACTGCGAAACTGCCATTCCGTTAGCTCCACGGTTCCGATCCTGGTGAGGAAGCTGGCGTCACTCGACTCAGATGTCCAGTTTCCCTTTGTGGGTTGGTAGGTAAAATGACTACCTAGGATAACACGTAGGGGAGGTGATAACCTGGATGATGCTGTGGCCTTGTATCCCATGACACTGGGTGAATAACACGCCACAGACTCAAAGGCCTGTTACGTAGATGAGCACATCGGCTAAGTATTTCCAGTACTTACAGCATTTATACTTAAGCCTAAAAGCGCTAAATGAAATGGAAACACACATATTCTTACCGATATTTTACGATGCGCATGGAGAATACAGAACATGTTTAACCTCCGTGTCGTTGCTGATTGCGATCGGAATGGAACACAGACTGATACAGGCATTTCCTAAATGACCATCAAATATTCGTGCATTTCAGACTTTTTTGTTTTTAGTTTGAGCCCCTTGAATCAGGTGAAGAATGTGAAAATTTGTTTTTACTGCCCTCAGACGATTTTATTCAGATTAGGAGAGCCTCCTACAGTGACGGGGTTATTGCAGGCTATAGTATATTTTACTAACCTTTACAGTTCGAAAAGTATTCTAAGCTACATAAAATCATCAAAAGATAGTAAGAATGAAACAAAAAGTTATGTCCTCAGGCTGCAGTGATCAGGGTACTTAATCTCCCTAACTTGACCCATGAAATGTTTTAACCCCTTCAGTACGGTGACGTGAGCTTTTCTAGGAGTGATCCTGCACGTCTGTCTCTCACTAATAATTTTCGGACGCAGTTATGATTCACTTCCATAGCTTTTAGCGAACTTAGCAAAGCCCCCATGTTAGGGTCTGGAGCTCCGGCATTTGTTGAGTACTTTTGTACTTGTTTGCTGTATTCTCGCTGTCTTCATGCAATTTTATTTTTCTGGGGAGAACCTTTTCGAACTGGATAGATTAGCTACAACCTTCACTAACCAGTTCACTACAAAAAAGTCTCCCTAAAGCTGAGCAAGTCATCTGGATGTAGCATAACTATACCAAGATGAGGGAGCACTCATTACAACACCCTCACCCTACAGTCGGTGTAAGGGCCTAATCTTCGACCTTGTCCTGTGACCTAATCGTTTGACAGATTGTTCTCCAAATTGAATTACACCTTTCTTGCATGATCTTCAATCCTTCCTCCAAGTTTGGTCCATTATGGCTCAAAGCTGTTTAAGTTTACCTTGTTCTGAAACCTTCACTTCACTTCACTTCATCTATGACTGACCTATCAACCAATATTGGTTCAACCGAATCAAAATTGTCTAAGGTACAGAGGTGAACATTTGACTTTTGACCTTTGACTTCCGATTGTTCTTAAAATCGAATCACTCCATCCATCCACCCTCTCTTCAAGGTTGGTTTAAATGGGATGAAAACTGTTTGGGCTGACCCTGACCCGAGACTGACCTCTGATACATCGGTCTCAAAATTAAATGGCTTAGTTCTTTGATGTCCCTCTGCCCCGCCATCAAGTTTAGTCCAAATGAACTGAAACTCAATCACACACACACACACACACACACACACACACACACACACACACACACACACACACACACACACACACACACACACACACACACACACACACACACACACACACACACACACACACACACACACACACACACACACACACACACACACACACACACACACACACACACACACACACACACACACACACACACACACACACACACACACACACACACACACACACACACACACACACACACACACACACACACACACACACACACACACACACACACACACACACACACACACACACACACACACACACACACACACACACACACACACACACACACACACACACACACACACACACACACACACACACACACACACACACACACACACACACACACACACACACACACACACACACACACACACACACACACACACACACACACACACACACACACACACACACACACACACACACACACACACACACACACACACACACACACACACACACACACACACACACACACACACACACACACACACACACACACACACACACACACACACACACACACACACACACACACACACACACACACACACACACACACACACACACACACACACACACACACACACACACACACACACACACACACACACACACACACACACACACACACACACACACACACACACACACACACACACACACACACACACACACACACACACACACACACACACACACACACACACACACACACACACACACACACACACACACACACACACACACACACACACACACACACACACACACACACACACACACACACACACACACACACACACACACACACACACACACACACACACACACACACACACACACACACACACACACACACACACACACACACACACACACACACACACACACACACACACACACACACACACACACACACACACACACACACACACACACACACACACACACACACACACACACACACACACACACACACACACACACACACACACACACACACACACACACACACACACACACACACACACACACACACACACACACACACACACACACACACACACACACACACACACACACACACACACACACACACACACACACACACACACACACACACACACACACACACACACACACACACACACACACACACACACACACACACACACACACACACACACACACACACACACACACACACACACACACACACACAGTGCTCCAGGGACAGGTGTAATGAAGCCTGTCGCCTAAATGAAGGGACTGAAATCCTATGTATTTCCATTTTCTTCGTCAGTCTTTTTTTTTTTTTTTTCGAATCTCTGACTCCCTCAGGCTTTCACTTCGTAGGCCAGGCACTGGAGTGGAAAAGGTAAACAAAGTTGATATTAATTCAACAAGGTGTAATGTTATGCAGCCATCACTCTCCCGCGCCTACCAGGAAACACAATGGAGCACCACTCTGGCTTGTAGTCTCGTGGCCTTGGTAGTGTTTATAATACCTTTTCCATACCAGTTTGTTTCTGCATACTGCTGGTTAATATCCTGCTGGATGTTGTGTATGCAGAGTAGTTGATATCAAAACTATTTCAATAACAGAAGAGGAGAATAAGTTTTTTTTTTTTTTTTATGCGAAGAAGAAGAAGGAACCAAAGGCCGCTAGCCCGCAATTATTGTTCCTTCCAAGAGAAAAACAAAATACAAAAGAGAGCCAAATTCAAGATCCGATCATTTCGAGATACCTGGACACACTGCGTTTGAAAGACTGGAGATCATATGAAGCAAGAAACACAGACAGAGGGAGACAGTTCCAGAGTTGACCTGTTGCATAAATGAAGGACTGGGAGTAATGGTTAACTTTTGCATTAGAGAGTTGGACAGAAAAGGGATGAGAGTTTGCTGCTAGACGGGTGCTACGCGCCCGTTGTAGAGGTAGAGGAATGCATGCAGACAGTTCAGAAGAGCAGTGACCATTGAAGTAGCGATAGAAAAGAGATAAAGATGCAACAGTGTGACGAAGAGACAGAGGTTGAAGGGAGTCAGTAAGAGGAGGAGAGTTAATGAGACGAAAAGCCTTTGACTCCACCCTATTGAGAAAACTGTATGTGGAGAACCTCCCCACACATGAGAGTTGTACTCCACACAGGGGCGGATAAAACCCATGTATAGAGTCCACAATTGTGCAAGGGTAAAGAAGGAATGGAGTCGGCTTAGCACACCTAATGTCTTGGAAGCAGATTTTACAAGAGATGTAATATGATCTTTCCAAGATAATTCCCGAGTAAATGAAACCCCAAGCATGTTCAACGATGATGCAGGATTAAGTTGAATATTATTAAACATTAGTGGGTATACCTGCGGAAGATGTTGTCGGGTTGATAGGTGTAAAAACTGAGTCTTTGAAGCATTAAAAACAACAAGATTATTTTTACCCCAGTCAGAGATACGAGCCAAGTCAGACATTAGGTGTGCCATAGCCTCATCCCTTGTTTGTTGATGTAACTGCTGAGATGGACGTTGTGGGAACCGAATGGAAAGATGAAGGGTGCAGTCATCAGCGTATGAGTGGATAGGGTTAGATGTACAGCTTAGAAGGTCATTGATGAATAAAAGGAAGAGAGTTGGTGATAGGACAGAGCCCTGAGGAACACCACTGTTGATAGATCTAGGAGAAGAACGATGGCCGTTTACAACAGCGGCTAAAGAACGACCAGAAAGGAAGCTAGAAATGAAGGCACAGATAGAAGGATGGAAATCGTAAGGGGGCAGTTTGAAAATTAAAGATTTATACCAGACTCGATCGAAAGTCTTTGAGATGTCAAGTGCACTGGCAAAGCTTTCGTCAAAGTCCGGAAAAGAGGATGACCAGGAGTTTGAAAGGTAGGTGAGAAGATCACCAGTGGAGCGTCCATGACAGAACCCATACTGACGATCAGAAAGAAGGTTGTGATAGGAAAGATGCTTTAAAATTTTTCTATTAAGAATTGATTCGAAAACTTTTGAGATACAGGATGTTAAAGCAATTGGACGATAGTTAGAGGGTTGGGAATGGTCACTCTTATTTGCGACTGGCTAAATGACAGCAAACTTCCAGCAAGAAGGAAAGGTACAAGTTGATAGACCAAGGGGAAAGAGTTTGCCTAGGCAGGGTGTAAGCACAGAAGCACAGTTCTTGAGAACAACAGGGGGGACTCCATCAGGCTCATATGCCTTATTAGTCTTGAGGCCAGTGATGGCAGAAAATACATCAGCTGAAGAAATTTTAATGTCAACCATGAGGAAGTCAGAGGGGGGGAAGTGATTGAGGAACAGCACCAGAATCGTCTAAGATGGAATTGGAGGAGAAAGCTTGAGCGAAGAGATCTGCTTTATTGGTAGAAGAAATAGCTACAGAACCGTCAGAGTAGAAAAGAGCAGGGAAGGATGATGAGGTAAAGTTGTTAGAAAGGTTTTTGGCAAGGTACCAGAAGGAGCGGGAAGAATTCGAGTTGGAGAGTCGAGAGCATTTAGTACAGATGAAATTATTTTTAGCAGAGCAAAGAACAGACTTAGCACGATTCCGGGCAGAAACACAGAAAAGATGCGATTCAGGGATGGGTTGGCTCCGGTATCCTTTATAGGCCCTCTCCTTGTTGCGAACAGCATTAGAACAAGCGTGATTAAACCAAGGCTTTCTTGCATTAGTCAAAGGATATGAGAAAGGAATGTATGCTTCCATGCCCGAGAGAATAACCTCCGTAATGCGCAAACCACACTCAGATGGCTCTTGGCTGTGGAAGCAATAATCCATCCAGGGAAAATCAAAGAAATACTGCCTGATGGCCTCCCAATCCGCAGCTCCAAAATACCACAGACGACGTATCTTTGGCAGGTCCACAGGCCGTACCGGAGCGATAGGACAGGTGAAGGTGATAAGGTTTTAAACGGAGGAGCCCTAGGGAGAGAGAAGATTAACAGTGTAAGCAGAAGGATTGGGTATAAGGAAGAGGTCAAGTATGTTGGAGCTCTCTCCAAGGCGATCTAGGTCATTAATGATAGAAAAGGTGTAGGTTTGTTCAGCAGGTGGATCAGTGAAAGGAGAAGAGAGCCAAAGGTGGTGGTGAACATTGAAATCTCCAAAAATGGAGATTTCAGAGAAAGGAGAGATGGATAGAATGTGTTCCATCGTGGAAGTAAGATAGTCAACGAATTTTTGATAGCCAGTAGAATTAGGAGATAAGTAAGCAGTGCAAATATATTTAGTCAGAGAATGACAGGAAACCCGAAGCCTGAGTGAAGAGAATTCAGAAGAGTCGAGTTCAGGAACACGAGAACAAGATAAGTCGTTGCGAATATATACACAACAGCCACCTTTGGCTTTGAAATGAGTATAGAGAAAGTAAGAGGATACAGAAAAGGGTTTGCTGTCAGTTGCCTCAGACAGCTGAGTCTCAGTTAGAAAAAGAAGGTGAGGTTTAGAGAAGGAGAGGTGGTGCTCAACAGAGCGAAAGTTAGAGGAAAGGCCGCGAATGTTGCAGAAATGAAGAAGAAGTGAGTCAGACAGTGGTTCCAGGCAGCTCGAGTCGTCACCGGGAGAGGGGCGGAAGGTGGGGGCATTTATGGTCCCCCCCCTGGGGACTCCGAGGCCACGTGTTAAGTTGCCATGATTTTATTTTTTTTAATTTTGGAAAGGGAAGTGTAGTGTGTACTGTACATGTAGTTTGGTGTTGATAGTTAGAGAGACTTGTATTAGATAGCATGCTGGCCTATTCTCTGTGTTACTGAGACACTGAAAAAGTTCAGCAAAAGGGGATGGTCGGGACCTAGGCCTAGTCCCGAGGGCTGATGAAACGGGAGCTCCAGCACTCCCTACCATCAGCTGTCCATCCACCTTGGGAGTACTGCCCTGCTTGATTGGTGCTACAGTCTACTCCTGTAAAAAGAAAACTAAATTATTTGGGAAGAGGTGTTAGGATGCCACCTATGTTGACGAGAATACGGCCCTGGGGCAGGTGTTACCATTGTCATAGTAATTCTTTCTCTTGCACCTCTTCCATAGCTACAGTATATTTTGCATCTTACTCTCTGCTATTGTTTTATAAGTTATAGATATCAATTTAATCATGACGCTGTTGTTGTTGTTGTTGTTGATGCATAACCCCGGTGTGCCTGGCCGAGCAGGCCAGTCGACCACAGTTAAACAACTACTTTTGTGGGATCGTCCTACAGGTACATTACATTACATGCATCGTGTAATTATCCAGTGCCCCTTTGTGGTAAACAGCTTCTCATCAGGGTTCTTCCCTGGGTGATGTGCAGGGATATATGATATCTGGCTCCTGGGTGGAGGCCGCAGCTGTTCCGCCCAGACTGCACAGTGCTACCACGTGTAGGCTCCTCGCCAACGCCTTATCATCAAGGTAGGTTGTGCAAATAACGTGAAAAGAGAATATAAACATGTCACGTACACAATGGCAAAGAAAACTTGCTGAGGAGCCTCCTTCACAAACGAGAAAAAGGACCTGGCAGGCGGAACAGGGCTGCACAGGCGACGAGGGAAAAGTAAAGGGTGGAATTACAACACGATGCAAGAGTTATCCATTAACTAGCTTGTCGTAATTGTTATTTCGTTTCTCAAAAAGGTTATATTCCACTTAGGAGAAACCTTTCAAATTGGAGGGGTTAGATATTAACCTTCATTGCCCTCTCGAATATCAGGGGTGTTTCCTAAGAGAGAGAGAGAGAGAGATATATATATATATATATATATATATATATATATATAAGTAGATAGATAGATATAGATAGATAGATAGATATAGATATAGATAGATAGATAGATATAGATATAGATAAAGATAGATATAGATATAGATAGATAGATATAGATATAGATAAAGATAAAGATATATATATATATATATATATATATATATATCTATATATATATATATATATATATATATATATATATATATATATATATATAAAAAGAGCCACGTTGTTTGTCCTTCGATCACGCCCAAACCAAGAGCCAGAGGGTCATACACC
Organism: Coenobita brevimanus; assembly: GCF_032717465.1. Classification (NCBI taxonomy): domain Eukaryota; kingdom Metazoa; phylum Arthropoda; class Malacostraca; order Decapoda; family Coenobitidae; genus Coenobita; species Coenobita brevimanus. The sequence continues at coordinate 36,203,335 of NC_137037.1, forward strand.
AATTTATATTCTGAATCAGGGTTACCCAAGGATGGTTTTAGGGGGGTCAAAATTCAGATCTGAGTCATTTGAGATCATTGGAGGAGTGTTCATCTTTTTGGCCCGGGCACTGCCGGGTACCCCAGCAACCCAATTTTTGGCTTGGAGACTCACATGACCTCCAGTTCGGACATAGGCAATGTCAAGTTGACCTCTGAGATCATTTGAGGTCACCTGTCGGAGGTCATTTAAAGTCACCAATAGTAGTAAACAAGTCCTCACAAATATTGTGCGTTAGCCTGTGAATGCTGAAATGCAAAGTTGTTGGACCTCTTAAACAGTTATCCCTCTTCAGAAGCATGAGAGGTTCAGTACATGGTCTTATTGGAGTAGAGAGACAGATTGAACTAGAACAAATAGGATTAGAGGGCTCGCCTTTTTTGCTAGTGTGTGTGTGTGTGTGTGTGTGTATATATATATATATATATATATATATATATATATATATATATATATATATATATATATCCCATTGGATCCCAGAGCTGCTGGGAGAGGCATTGCACCGGGAGGGTATTAAGCGTACCGCCCTCCGCCTATTGGCTCATAGTCGCGAAGCTCATAGGTCCCTACCCGGGGGTTCTCTACTTTATTAAGATTTGAAATTTCCCAGTTCTGTCCAGTACGCTGGACACTGGGCTCTAATGGGTTACTGATAGATTTGCCAGTCATTAACTCATTGGATCCCAGTGTTGCTGGACGAGGCATTGCACTGGGAGGGTACTAAGCGTACCGCCCTCCGCCTATCGGCTCATAGTCGCGAACCCGGGGGTTACCTACTTTATTAAGATCTGAAAATTCCCAGTTCTATCCAATACTCTGGACAATGGGCTCCAATGGGATATATATATATATATATATATATATATATATATATATATATATATATATATATATATATATATATATATATATATATATATATATTAAAGGCAAGTGTTTGTATGTTACCAATAAACTCGGCTCTTTTAGGGTCTACCCCCACATATGATATATATTCAGAATCAGCATGATCTAGTGAGTGTTTTGGTGTATAATTGATTAGGATTGACTGTATATTGGACAGTTACATTAGGTATATTGGCCGAAAGTCCAATCAGTCCTCCGCAGGAGCTAGCCGAAAAAGTCCGCCAGGAGGGCGGACCTTTTCGGCTAGTACTATATAAAGGGCACTTTCTGTCTGTCTGTCTGTTTGTTTACGAACTACTCCCTCAATTTTCATTTTACCTGGCCTTAACCTACATATTTGGAATCCTTATGACCCAAGGAAGGTTTTAGGGGGGTCAAAATTCAGATCTGGGTCATTTAAGGTCACCGGTTGAGTGTTCACCTTTTTGGCCCGGGTATCGCCGGGTACCTCTGCAGCCAGTTTTTGGCATGGAGACTCACATGACCTACATTTCGGACATATGCTATGTGAGGTTGACTCCGAGGTCATTTGAGGTCACTGGTCGGAGGTCATTTTAGGTCACCGGTGATAGTAAACAAGTGCGCACAAATACCGTGCGTTAGTCTGTGAAAGCTGATTTAGAAAGTTCCTGGACTTCTTATAATCCCTCTTCAAAAGCATGAGCGGTACATGGCCTTTCTGGAGTAAAAAGAAAGATTGAACTAGAACAAATAGGATTGGAGTGTTCGCGTTTTTGGTCTTATGACCCAAGGAAGGTGTTAAGACCAAAATGACCAATGGTTTGAGGGAGGGGGCAGTGTAGTAAGTCTCAGATAAATTTGGAGGGGAAATGAGAGAGAGAGAGAGAGAGAGAGAGAGAGAGAGAGAGAGAGAGAGAGAGAGAGATGGGGGGAAGGGACCTGGTGAAGAAGATAAATAAGGAGGGGGAGGGGGAAGGCCGGGTACCCCTGCTAGTATATGAATAAAACATATATATATATATATATATATATATATATATATATATATATATATATATATTGCCAGACGCCATAATCCCTTAAGGGGTGGCCATTTGACACTGAGTTATTGGTTTTATGGGAAGGGGCACTAACCCTCCACCAACCCACTTGTTGACACGTAGGGAGCACGTATGGGTTGGTAATATGGTTACCACCCAGCGTTGTAAATTGTTTCTTGGCTTACAAGAAAACATTTGGGTTATCACTCAATGTAAAGCCACCAGTAAAGGAAAGAAGAGCAGTAAGAAGTGACAGGAAAGATGGGAGATATAGGAAGAGGAGGGCAGCCACAGAAAAAGAATGATAAAAGATAAGGAAGATGTAGGCAGCACTACATCAAGTGAGTGGATGATGGTCGCCACCACCTACCATCATATATATATATATATATATATATATATATATATATATATATATATATATATATATATATATATATATATATATATATATATATATATATATATATATATATATTTTGTTACGGAACAGAGAGAGAGATAATGAACACAGAGTGAAATTACTAAAATCACTACAGTCCCGCAAAGTTACAGGTTCAAAACAAAAGAGTTAAGTAAAATTACAAGTTAAAGTTTAATGCTCAAACTAATAACTAAACATTCAGGACTCATAAGGATAATGTAATGGCAAAAACAGATTAAATATATGGTTAACTGCAATAGCCTCTATTAACACGAGTTTAGCAAGAACAAATTTATCTAAGTCAGTCCTGATAAAATGAGAGAACCGGATAATACTCAATTAAAGCAAGATATATTATTACAGATACAAAATATTATTAATACTGGCTGACAGCAAAAACTTTACATTAATCACAAAAACCTTACTAGGCCTACGAATTAACGCCTTAGGCTATACAGTACAAGAAAAATGGTAATAACACTTATACTCAAATTATACAGCAGCTAGGTGGCTGGAGACTTCCTGAGCACTCACAATAATAATACACTATACAGGGGAGGACAGAGATGTGAACAAAATGAGGAATAGATCTAAGTGGCAACTAATGCAGAGACTGAGCATATTATATAGGGGCCGGCAGAGCTTGATACAACTTGTAAGAAGGACGCGCAAATGAAGCCATAGGAGACAAAGAGTTGACAATCCTGCTCTGAATAACAGAAAGAACGACTTACTCTACTATAAGGGGGAGAAGGGGGGAGTGAGGTAGAACACGCAAGCCTGGTCACTATGGAAGCCACGAGGCGAATCGTGATCAAACATGCAGCATACTGTACGTCAGAATTATACAAAGGCTGATGAAATTATAGGCTATGTAACAATATATATATATATATATTATATGGACTTAATGATAGATAGATAGATAAACAGATGTAGATGTTATTTTATTTATTTAATTATGCAAGGAAGAAGCAATGAAAGGCCAGAAGCCCGCAAGATTGTTTCCTCCAAGAAGAAAACAAAATGTCAGAGCCTAATTCAAGATCACTTTATTCGATGTGCCCGGATGTACTGCGTTTAAAAGCCTGGAGGTCATAGACAGTAAGAAATACAGACAGAGGAAGACAGTCCCGGAGTTACCCTGTTGTATACATGAAGGACTGGGAGTAACGGTTAACTCTTGCATTAGGAAGTTGGACAGAAAATCAGTGAGACTTTGGTTCGAGACATGTGCTACGCTCCCACCGTAGTAGTGGAGGGATGCAAGCAGACAGTCAGGAGGAACAGTGACCATTGAGGTAGCGAGAGAGGAGGAAGAGGTGAGGGAGAAGGACAGAGTTTCAGAGAGAAACAGTTGTTCAGCAACGGCGAAAGTCCCGTTACAGAAAAGTGCTTTTAGGCTAAAAATGCTATTGTAACGAATATCTTGTCAGGGCTACCTAAGGTAATTTTTGTGTTTGCTGTGAGCCTCTAGGTTTAACAGATGCCTGCTGCCGAGTGCGGCAGTATAGGTTACTGAACATGCCTCTTTTATAGCACCGTATTGCCATACCCTTTTTGCAGCTGGTAACGATCGACTCTACGCCTACGAACCATCATTTCTACAAAAGCAGGCAAAACTGTAACCAAGATCAGCTCCAGTTCTACAGCTGATTCTACATTACTACAATTCTACGATCAAATAAGCACAAGCAAAGAACGAGTCTACGAGCCTACGAGTCTACAAGCATACAGCAGCAACGACGAGTTACGAATGAGGATCAACAAGCTCTATGATTAACTACAAATAACAAGTCTACAAGACAACTCTACAATCTTCATGCAACTTCAAGCAGCAGCAAGAAGAATAAAACACAAAACAAGTAATCGAAAAGCAAGAACAAAGCAACAGCACTAGAATCCTCAACGTTCTCTCTCCTACCGCCCCCCTACCTCCACTGCTGACGCAGGTCAAGACAACGTGGCAAAACACCAAGAGCCACATTTATACATACACATCTTACAAAATGTCATACAATAACCAATTTAACCATATTGCATTTGTTAAATTATGTATAAAACTTGTTTAAAATGTAATATTACTGGATCACTGCAATATTAACATGAATATTATGTCTATACAATATTATAATCAATGCTATGTATTAATAGATTAGCATATGTCAATGATGATTGCTGTCAGAGGACCGCCAGCTCGCGTGACCAAGCGATGGCAGGACTCCATATTATAATAATACACCTCATAGATAGATAGACAGATAGATAGATAGATAGAAGCACCAAGCCAGGGTGTGAGATAGGTAGTGTATCAGCGAGACTCAAGCAAAAGGAAATTAGCTTTGCAACTCTTAAAGTGAAGGAATGCTGGTCCTGCACCGGAAGCTGTACATACACACAGACATACAGTGTTCTAGATGTTTCCACGACAGTATAGCACACGTGACACGACCCCTGCTAAACGAGAATGTAGCAATCAGAGCTCAGAAAGAGGCTGGCCATAGAACCGGCAGGTAGTGGAGAGATCAAATAAGAAGAGGGGTCCAACTAGACTTAGTTAGTATATTAAGTCCCTTGTAATACATGCGCTGCTCAACTTAGACTTTCTCTGAAGATAATAAGTCAAGATCAACTCCCTGTATTCATCTTTAACTCCTCCTGCTCTTCAATTACCAAAATAACTTTAACCAAAACTCAAGACTCACCTGTTACAAGACTAAAGAGTTACATATATATAAATGGTGGTTACTCAGTTCCAACACCCGCCCACCTCTGTCTCTGTCTCTGTCTCTGTCTCTGTCTCTGTCTCTGTCTCTGTCTCCTTCCATTTCCCTCCGCCTCCACCCTCACCCCATCCTCATCCTTAGTTCCTTTCCTTCTTGTCTAAAATATGAGTTATAATGGGTGTATGCGAGCCCTCAGAGTCTGTGGAACATTTATGAACTAGTCGTATGATTCAGTTGCGATTTAACCCGCATAATATACAACAGCCAATTCTACTGAAAAAAAATGGAAGCCAAGCATGCTTTACTCTCAGCATTTGCTTAATTAATGACTGCCCAAAACTGTGGGACTCCTTAGCTCTTAGCATTCCAAGTTTATTAATTTAGACTCATAAATAGTCACAGCAACTAAATTAAAGCCTGCTTTGTAGCAAATTGCCTCTATAGGAAAAATATATCTATTACTTTTGGCCTGCTTTTATACTCCTTTGCACAGAACAGTACCCTCTCCATTTCATCTCACTCTCCCGTCCCACCTTCCTCCCTCTTCATTATCCCCTATCCATATTTTCTCATCCCCTAGTCATATCCTTTCCCCATCTCCCATCCATCCCCTACAGATATCCCAATCTCTCTGCTTTTCCATTATCCTTCCTTCTTCCTCTCCCTCCCTCTCCATTATCCATCTCCCTCTGCTTCCCTCCCCATTTTCCATTTCCCTCCCTCTCCCTCTCCATTCTCCTAGCTTTTCCCTCTTTCTCTCCATTTCCCCTCCCCCTCCCTCTCCATTCGCTCTCCCCTCTCCTTCCTATCCATTCTCACTCCCCTTCCCTTTCCCTCTCTCCTTCTCCACAGTAGGTGGTGGCACCATATTTGATGAAGGTAGCATGTTGAATGGAGGTAGCATATTGGATTTTGATGTACCGTATTATATCTGTTTTTGATCACATCGGAAACTTAGTAATGTTATGGTAGGAGATAAATATAGTGCTAGTGACCATTGTATGGCCACATTCATCATTCAGTGACGACAATTTTAGACCAAGTTGCTAAATAGTGTCCAGCTACAAGAGAGCGGATTTTCAAAGGAAATCATTGATTCTAGTGACTGAAATCACATGGTATGAAGAGGATATTAGATTAGCATGGAAATTATTCACAGTTAAAGCATTAAATTTACGTATTCCAATGCACAACAGACTGCCTGCTGAAACTTTAACCCAAGTGGTGGAGTACGGATATTAAGTGTTAACTATCAGCTAAAAAAAAAAAAAAAAAAAAAAAAAAAAGCAGAAAAGAATTTATTGCAAAAAAAGAAAATGATTAAAATCAATATGAATGCCTTCGTCGTAAAGCATCATCATCATCATCATCATCATCATCATCATCATCATCATCATCATCATCATCATCATAATAATAATAATAAAGGGAAGCAAGAAAATCCTTGAAGCTCATGCTGTTCGTATCAATAAATGCAACCTTAAAGGATTTTTCAGCTATATCAGAAACACGAATGAAATAGCAACAACAATTGGCCCACTAGTCACAGATAATGGAGTGTATACTGACGATTAAACAGAGATTGCCAAAACTCTCATCACTTTCTTTGCATCTATTTTTATATTTGAAAATAGAGATTCCATTCCCGTTGCTTTTCCTGTTGTCTTAGAGGAGGCTAACATAATCAGCGACACTACTGTTAGTGACAATGTTGTACGATTTGCGACTGATAAACTTAAAATAAACTAGAAATATTTCAGAAAGCATATACCTCCGCCAATATCATTGCAAGATTCGGATTCGGATCCGGATCCGCCTCAAAATTTAATCAATACTTTCTTGGCCCATGGCCCACCCTTCCACAAAATTTCGTTGAAATTAAATGAGAACGTTTGGAGATATCGTGTTGACAACCAAACGGACAAACAAAGGTGAATACTTAACCTCCTTCAACTTCGTTGCCGGAGGTAAATATCTCACGCATTCTGAAGGAATCAGTGAATGAAATATCTAAGCCATTAAATGAGTTGTTCAGTAAAAACCTAGATAATAGTAAGGTTCTTCATGAGTGGAAACTAGCAAATGTAACTTCAGTTTTTAGAAAAGGCAACAAATACAACAAGAAAATTATTGACCAATAATCTTAACTTCAAAGGCATGCAGGCTGTTGCAAATTATTATCAGAGGCAAGTTTGTTAACTTACTGTAGACTGAATGATTTAATCAAAGATTCGCAACAAGGTTTTCGGAATGATCGCCCTCGCCTTATAATCTCTTGGATTTCTTCTATGATATATTCAGTGTTGATGATGATAGGACTAGATATGTTGACACTGCATTTCCCGATTTTCAGATAGTATTTGAAAAGTACCCCATAAATGACTATTTCAGAAATGAAGGTTCATGGGTTCAGAGGTAATGTGCTCTAGTGGATCGATAATTGGTGTACAGAATGGAGGCAGAGTAGTAATAAATGATAAAGAGCCGGACTGGAAAGACGTTACAAATGGAGTGCCGAAAGGTTCAATACTGGACTCCATTTTGTTTTTAATATATGTAAATGAGATAGATGATGGTCTGTTTGTAAAAAATCCAAATTTGCTGATGATACTAAAGTCGGAAAAGGAACAGACACATCTCTAAAGGGCAGGCACTCCAGAATGACCTCAATCGACTGTTTAATTAGGACGAAACATGGCAGACGGATATTAATAATAGTAAATGCAGTCCTAGTTACACTGTGAACAGTATTCAACTAGATAATGCTAGTCATGAAAAAGACTTAGGAATTTTAATAACAAATGATCTTTTGCCAAGTAAACAGGGTAGGGAGGTTGTTAAGAAAGCCAACAAACTAATCTGATCCATTGGTAGAGCAATCGAATATAAATCAGAAAAACATCATCCTCACCTTGTATAGTTATCTAGTACGTCCAAACAGAGTATTCTGTCCAGTTCTGGTCGCCTTATTGCAAACAAGATATTGAGAAACTTGAGAGAGTGCAATGGTGACAAAGATGATGCCTAGACTGAGAAATTAACCCTACGAAGAGCGTTAAGAAGCCCTGTATTTCTCTAACTTTAGTCAATGCAGGTTACGAGGAGATTTAATAAAAGTATTTATAATATTCGAAGGACAGAATATGGCAACCGGTAAATATTTCACAGTTGATCGCTTAGATCATGATGGAGGTAATGGACACAAAATTATCTGCAAACGATTTGAGACACACGAAACTGAGCAAATAAATGGAACAAACTACTCTCAAATGTAGTAAACTGTGGTACAGTGCTAACTTTTAAAAATCGCTTGGAGAAGTATGCGTCTTCTCATCCTCAGCTAAATATCTTCACACTTAAATGATACATTTCTGTAGTATACATCGCTATTTTTTATTTATCTATTTATTTATTTTGAGGCTGGATGACACAATCTGCAGAACAACATTGATGGATACTGTTGATTTGATGGGAATTTCCTTTTCAGGAAGATAATGTCGAATATGATTTCCTTTCCCTCTTTACTATGAAATTTTCATGACAGCTTCTATACTGCATAGTGGTCCTTCTCATTATTTCCTGACGGCTTTGGCTGAAGGGCTTGATGGGTGGATGGGTGGGGGATCCTTCCTCCAGGGGCGTACCTAGAGAATTGGGGGCCCGGGGGGCTAGGTTCTTTGAGGGGCCCCCCTCCTGGAGGGGGGGCCCGCAAAGATCCTAGCCTCCCTCATTCTCAAAACATATCTAATATCTCAGCCGGGATTGTCGGGATGATAAATATATATATTTTTGAATATTACTAACAAGCTTATAAATTTTTAAGGCTTTGGGGGGGTCCCCCTCAATTGGGGGCCAGGAGGGCAGTTTAAAACAGCCCCCCCCCCGCCCCCCTCAGGTACGCCACTACCTTCTTCCTTTCTTATTCTTGTCTTTAACCGATAAAACAGTTTTGTTACTCATAAATTTCCCTATACAATAAAGCCGCAAAAAGACCAACAGGTCTGTTGCTGTTTGTTTTTCTTTGTACTTCTTTGCACTACTATTCCATTCCCTCCCTCCCTATCCCTCTCCAATCTCCCTGCCCCCCTCCCCCATCTCGCTTTCTCTCCATTCTCCGTCCCTCTCCATCCTCTCTTCCCCTATCTCCCAATCCATTTTCCATCCCCATCCCTCTCCATGTCTGTCTCCTTCTCCATTCTCCCGCTCCTTCCTCACCCTCGCCATTCGCGCTCCTCCCTCCGTCTAGAGAAAGTGCAGGGAAGAGTACCGAGAAACAGACCATCGACGACTGTTTTGGAAATAAAACTGTATAATTTATTAAAGCTCACATGACAAGGAGATCTGATTCATATATGCAAAATTTTTAAGGGACATGGCGACATGGCAGTCTATTAGCATTTTCCAGTACACCGGTCAAATTACCCTTACTGTAACTGTTAGAAAAATCTACAAACATGTGCAGTCCAATAAAGCCAATATCTTTCTCTTCAACAGAGATGCAAACTAAAGAACAAATTACCTAGGAATGTAGCAGACTGCAATACAGTGATAACTTTAAAAGTCGCTCTGACAACCAAAGTACCTGGTTTCCTGTATCCGCTTAAACGAGTTCATGGCTGAATAATACAAACATTTTACTAAATGATTATTCCACTCTTTCACATCATGAAGAGTTCAACAGGAGTGGAAGTACTGTTATTAGATAATATTACTTTGCTCTACAAATTATGTTAGTGCAGAATATATATATATATATATATATATATATATATATATATATATATATATATATATATATATATATATATATATATATATATATGGAGCCTCTGTGGTACAGAGGTAAGCTGTGCGTTTTCGTACACTGAAGAACGAGGGTTCGCGCCCCGACAGGGTAATGAAATTTGGGAGCGTTCTTCAGGCCAACGTACTGCATTGGCGGACACAAGGGATGCTGTGGTTGAACCAGTGTCGCATATTATAAAGAATGCTTGCACCCAGTCGGCTTGCGTGGGCCGATTACACATGGTTCACAGACCACCCACACATCTAAAGCCACTCCAACACAACAATTACACTTACAAGCACTTCTCATCCTACATACAATCTCTACCAGACAGCCTAAGCCACTTGGTAGAGATACATTGGCTGTATCGTCCCCACTTCGGTAGGGATAGGCCGGTCCTGCAGTGGACACTCAAACGGCTGATGAGATATTATATATATATATATATATATATATATATATATATATATATATATATATATATATATATATATATATATATATATATATATATATATGTACTTCTCTCTGTTTATAGTTATATTTATAATGACATAGGTTGGTAGATAAGTAGGTAGATAGATAAATACCTTGGATATAGATAGAGACAGATATTTATTTATTTATCTGTTTATCTATTCATGTAACCATCTATTCATGTACTCATTTATTCTTTTTAATTCTTTCTTAGGAAATTTCCATGGCAGTTTCAAACCTTCCGGCATGGTGTAAAATCATCAAATTCATAAAATTTGGCTCAAAATTGGCAGCACACATAAAATAGCATTATAAAAGAAAAATTCATAAAAACTGACTGTAAATGGTGTAAACTCACCAATATGGTGAAAGCAAAGGGAGATCTTGCAATATAGCTTCCCACACTCCAGGTGCCACACCGCATGAAATGGTAACATTGGCGACAGTTATAGCGTACTATAATGAGTGCTGCCTTAATGAATATTGAAATTTCTTTAAATTCTCCTGGATTTTCTTAGAAATATTGATTGTGGAACAGATATCCGTAATCCAGTGTTCTGGGCCAACAAACGGTAAAGGGGAGGGGACCATGACAACCAGGACACACTGATGGTGATGGTATTTTCATTGTGAGTGGTTTGTATATTATGGCCAAATGGTTTCATGTGTTACGTCATTTATATTTTTTTTCAATTTTTAGGAAATATAAGCAGTTGAAAAAGTGAAGATCTAACTAAGCAGTGGAGAGCAGCAGTTCCTGTGAATCCTGGGAAAAGGATTTTCCATTAATCAAGAATGTCAAAGGTAACAAGTTTCGTGCACAATGTGTAAAATGGCCTTCAAAACTGATGGATCTGGCCTAGCACAAGTACGATCCCACAGTTAGGGAACAAAACATGATGAACAGAAAAAATTCTGAGTGGACAATCAACTCAAACCCACTTTGTAAAAAACTGGGAAATGCATTCATTTGTCAAAAAGTGACACTGTTCTAACCAAGGAGGAGCTTGTTCTTAAAGCGGAAATTATTCAAGCTTTGAAGGTCGTCAGCTGCACGTATTCTTTTGCAAGGACAAATGATGACGCTGAGTGATTCTTTTCAATGTTTCCAGATTTATACATAGCAAAAAGTTACAAACAAGGAGAGACAAAGGTTAAATACTGCATCAGTATGGTATTGGATTATATTTAAAAGGAAGACTCATAGAAGTTTTTTCAGGCATCCCACTTGCATTCAAGTTTTATGAAACTACTACATAGCAGGTGAAAATGCAGCATGATGGAAATGTGCAATACTGGTCCCCCGCCCCACTCCCTCCTCCCCCCCAAAAAAAAATAAATAAATAATGGCATGGAATTTGCAACTGCTGATCACTCTTTGTAGGCCATTGTACAGCAGAAGATCTGATCATTCACTTTGTGGAGTTTGGTCAAAAGATGAACTGGAATACACGCTGTCTGCTTCATGTTGGGATGGATTGACCCAGAGTCAATTTGTCTTTTGAGAATAAACGATTGTTAATCTGGAAGAAAACTTCTGCAGCTTGGAACCTGTTCACTGCATCGTGTTCATAATGCATTCAGAAAATTACTCGCAAAGTTGGACAAGGACATTGACCAGTTTGCCTGTAATATTCATTCATTCTTTAAATTGTCAAGTGCTAGACGGGAAGATTACGCCGTATCCTTGGAAGTCACTCAACATGCAGCTTGGTATGCATTACGCCATGTGACCTCAAAGTGGTCAGCTCTGAAGCCAGGTGTACCTCGAATCTTGGAGCAGTGGAAGATTCTACAGGCATACTTCCTCCGTTTCTTGCCAAAGCAAAAGAACCTCAAGAGAGAGATTGAATCAACTGCAGGGTACAAACGAGTTTCTAATATACTGAGAGCAGACCTTTCCCCCGCTTACCTCACATTTGTTGCCTTTATTGACCAGGATTTCGAGAGCTTCCTTTTGAAATTTCAGAAGATGGAGTCCATGATCTATTTATTCTATTATTTCATGGGCCACCTACTGAGTCAGCTGTTGACAAAATTTGTCCTAGAGAAGGTCCTCATGCACTCCTCACGTCATCTCAACAAAAGTTGAAATCAGTTGACACTCTGGCATCCCTAGATTGTACCAAACCTGAAAATCACAAGAGCCTAAAGGCCACAGACACTGGACACGTGCTAAGGTTATTTTAATTAAACCTAGCAGCAGTGAGGAAAGGTGACACAGCTTCAGAGAGAACTGTTTGAAGTGTTACACAACTACTGTATCTAACCTACTGAAAAATCTTTCATTTGATGTGCCTGTCCTGAAGGAAACCTATGTTCTTGACCTATCTTCATTGGCAAGCATCTCTAAACTAACACTTAACATTGCGGAAGTTCTTATTACCGCTGGCCTAGAGAATGTTTTGCCAACCGTGTTCCAGCCAGATCCATCCACAACACCAAAAGACCTGTGTGATTTGGTGGATTAGTAGTGAAAGTTTTGTTAGACAGAACATATTCCACAGGAAATGTACATTACAACAGTCACTTCCCAAACTTCTACTAGGGCAGAAGATTCGTACTGGCAGTATGTACATGAAAATTTTGGTTTTGGACTCCAGGAAGTGAGCCCATCTGAGCACCAAGTAAGGTGGATTGATCAGTACTGTGCTGACATCAGTGAGATGAGAGATGAGCAGGGAAAAAAGAACTTCCCACAGCTGTTTGCGCATGTCAAGTGTGCGTTGACTCTGAGTCATGGAAATGCTGCCCCTGAAAATGGTTTCTCCATTAACAAGTCTATTCTTGCAGTTCATGGTCAGAGCCTTGGAGAAGAAACGCTCATTGCTTGTGAATTGTGAAAGATCATCTTGTGAAAGCTGGTGGTGTAATGGGCATCTCGGTCACTTCAGATCTTTTAAAGGCTGTGAGACATTCCTACCAGAAGTACCAAGCTGACCTTGAGGCCAAGAAAAGGGCAAGGGAAGATGAGCAAAAAAGGAAAGAACAACAAGACAAAGAGACAACAGAGAGCAAAAGGAAGTCACAGGAGGTTAAGAAAATAGAAGAAATGGAAACAGAGATCAAGTTGAAAAGGTCTCCACTCACAGTGGCTGATGCAGCAATTTCTGAGGGTATTCGGAAGCTTCAAAATGCACCTCTTCAACGTGTAATGTCCAGGACTGAATTGCAGAATGCTCAAGCACAAACTGACATGGGGCTGGAGAGAGAACGTTCTCTGGAGAAGGAAATCTCTAAGCTTGAGGAAAGGAAAACTTGCACTGTTAAGAAACAGAAGAAACAATGATTATTCATACTTGGGAATCTAATAATATTCCAAATGTACTATTTGATGTTGCATTTTTAATGTAGTAGGCACAAAATGTTGTGCTATTAGTTTCATAGTAAAATAAGGTGGTTTGCACTGCATATAATGCTTATTGTAAGATTAGTTACCGTCCACTCTGAGGGACATCTCAGCCTATTTGAGCTCAGTTTTCGTTGCAGAGCCAGTGCAGAATACTGATGTTTCAGTTTACACTTAAATAAATCGATGCATTATGTTGTTAGGTATGTTTTATGACTTACCAGTTGATGATTCATGGTTAACTCACAAGAAGGCATTAGAAAACTATAGTTACCAGCATTAAAAAAAAAAAAAAAAAAAAATTGTGTCAAAATAATCATAAGATTTGATTGAAAAAAAAGCTTAAAATCATAAATAAAATTTGTAGAAAGTGGCGGTATGATAGCCCACTTCACTTTCCCTGCCGGCTTCGGCTGGATGGTTTGGCGGGTGACGGTGAACCTTCTTGTTTTACTCACCTTATATTCAGTATATATATTCAGATATTACAGGCATACTCTTTTCTGTAATAAGTAGCCCAGGAAGGACTATTAGATCGGTTGCTGTTTGTTTCTCTTTGCACCTTTGTACTTTCTTTTTCCAATTTTTTCATCCCGCCTCCTACTCTTCCACTCATACCTTCCTCAGCTTCTCCATTGTCCCTGCCCCCTCCCTCTCCCCCTCCCCCTCCCCCTTCCCCTCCCGCTCCCAATTCCTAACCATTCTCCCTTCCTCTTCCTCTCCATTTTACCTCCTCTCTCTTTTCCCTCTCCATGATACCTCTCCTTCTCCATTCTCTCTCTCTCTCTCTCTCCTTCTTCATGCCTTCTTCGTCTTCCACATCCTACCATTTTCCCTTTCCATTCCCTCATTCTGTTACTCCCTCTCTCTACACCTTCCCCCAATCTCCTCCCATCTCCTTCCCAGTCCTTTTCCCATCTCTCTCCCTGTCATCATTTCTCTCCTTCCCCTTCCAACTCCCTCTCACTATTCCGTCTCCCTCTCCATACTCTTCTCCATCCCCCTCCCCTCCCTCCCTGTAAAATTGTACAAAGGGCGTGTTGAGTGTCTTAGCGGAACTGCCTCACTCCTGTCTGCCTCCAGCGCTTCCGTCCCTGCCTTACCTCTGCCTCAACCTGCCTCACTTCTCCCCCACTACCATGGCTTCTTTTTTTTCTTTTGTTCTTACTGTCGCGTGACGATTTTGTTCAGTTGGGGGGGTGGGACCTATCATTATAAAGGAGCTCTGTGGTGACTGTTTCAAATTCCTCCACAGCCGAAGGTTTCCCAAGTTAATGAAATCGTCTAAAAGCAGCACAATCAAGTTCTAGCGTCATCACAGTGAGGGAGATAAGTTAGTTCTTTCACCATTAGCTTTCACCGTCTTGTACCAGACTTCGTATATATTAAGAATCTTAAGTAATCAGCCAATAAACCAGTCTCTTCAGCAATCGTTAGAAATCGTTTTGTTTCATTCTACTTTTCACTTTAGTATTCTCTTTCATTCGGTTGCAGGGTGCATGGAGAAGTTGTATGAGTGAAAAGAAAGTGAAAACAAGCAATTTCGTACACAATTTAAATGTAAGAAAATTTGTAATATAACACAAGTTATTCACTATCCCTGCCTTAAAACCGTCACACCCACGCCTCACCTTGTCTTAAACCACAGTTATCCCCTCATCACCCTGTCCTAAACCGCAGCTATCCCTTCCTCATGGAGTTATAATTTATAACACCTCTGGTAAGGGTAAAGCAGGGATAAGAGAGAGGTTTCATTAAACCACTGCTATCCCTGCCTTACCTAACCTCAAACCACTGCTATCCCTGCCTTACCCAACCTCAAACCACTGCTATCCCTGCCTTACCTAACCTCAAACCATTGCTATCCCTGCCTTACCTAACCTCAAATCATTGCTATCCCTAACTCTTCCTTTCTTAACTCCTTTTACTGCCGTGATTTTTTGTTTCTATTGTACTTTTGTTGTCACCGCACACTTTAATTCAGCTTAGGAAAGACTTCTTTTAAAGGGTTTCATGAATTTTGTATTCAACTCTTCCAATCTCTCCTAAGCTGACTAATATCGCTTGGTGGTAGCAATAACAAACAAGGAAAGTCGTTCTCAGACTGAAGGGGTTAAGTCATCGCTATCCCTGCCTCTCACTTTCTTAACTCATTTACTTCTAACGCTGTTTTCTGCTTCATTCCTGTTACCATTCAGTGACTTTTTTTCTGTTTATGAGACTTTGAACCTGCTAGTGTTAGAAATATTGTAGCATTCATGATTCCTTCATTACTAAGGTACTTGCCCTCCTTAAGATGAACTAAATTGATTGGTAGTGCAAGAACTGTCCACAAACAACGTCCTCATAATAAAGACTACGATCACTGGTTCTACTACCTCAGTCTTTTCTAATTCCTTTCTCTTCCTGCTTTACACTTGACTCACCCTTGCCTATACAGCTTCTCTCTCTGCTTTCTCCCTGCCTGTAGCGTTTCTCTCTAGGCATCACTCCTCCCTACTTGTATATAGTTTAGCTCCTTACGCTCCCTATGCTTGTAACGTTTCTCTTCTTGTCGCATCCATACTCATATTGATTCTTTTCTTGCCTCACCCTGCCTATGTACTCCTGCCTGTAACTTTTCTCCCCTTGCCTCACCCCTTCCCATAACGTTTCTTTCCCTACCTCACCTCTGCCCATAACGTTTGTCTCCATGCTTCATCCCTTCCTAAATTTTACCTTAAATGTTTGAGTTTCCCTTCCTTACTCCTGCCTCATTCTTTGCCTAAATAGCTTCTATCCCTTATTTACTCCTCACCCCTGCCTCACTCTCTCGCAGATTGCCTCTACCCCAGCCTTACTTATGCCTCAGGCCTTTCTCACTCCTGCTCAAATCGCTTCTGCCCTTGCCATACCTCTGCTTCAATTCTGATTTACTCTTGGTTTCTGTCCCGGCCTTACCCCTGTCTTACTTCTTCCTTACTCTTGTATAAGTCACTTCAGTCACTGTGTAATCTAGTGATTATCGGTGCCTCATCTCTAGCTGGCATCATCGCCTCCTTCCTCACCTCTAAACTGTTCCCAGTCGCTTCCTACCTCCCTGCATTTTCACGTTCCAGTTCTCCCTACCTCATATAATTTCGCCTCTAGGAATAACTTTGCCTAACTCATTTTTCCATTTGTACCTAAGTCTCTCTCTCTCTCTCTCTCTCTCTCTCTCTCTCTCTCTCTTTCTGTGTGTGTGTGTGTGTGTGTGTGTGTGTGTGTGTGTGTGTGTGTGTGTGTGTGTGCGTGCGTGCGTGCGCTCTCTCTCTCTCTCTCACTCGCGTGTGTTCTTACGTGAGAGCGCATGTTTCATCCTACATCCTTCCTTTATCCTACACCCCTGCTCTTCCTACACACTTTCTCACCCTTGTCTCATCCTACACTAACCTTTACCCTTGCCTAACCTTACACCCCTGCCTAATCTTTGTCTTACCTTACATCCCTGCCTCACTATTGCCTCAAATTACACTTTGAAATCCTTCCTCACCTAGGCCTGACCTTAACTTACACTGTTGTCTCACCTTATACCCAAGCCTCATCTCTGCAGTGCTCCCTCACCTTCATCAGTAACTCACCCAGCGCTCTTAACTTATCATCGCCTCACCCCTTTCACCTTCATCTCCTGCCTCACTCATACATCTCTCGTATCTCTTGTTTCTCCTCTGTACCTCTCCCTACCCCTCTGCCTCATCTTTACCTCTCCCTACACCCCTGCCTCACCTTTACCTCTCCCTACACCCCTGCCTCATCTCTACCTCTTCCTACACCCCTGCCTCATCTTTACCTCTTCCTACACCCCTGTCTCACCTGTACTTTACCCTACACCATTGCTTCACTCTTATTCTGTATCCCAACCATTACCCCACCCTACACCCCTGTCTCCCCTTTACCTCTGTCTAAAGCCCTGTCTCAGTGCTGAATCACCCTACTCATTCTGCTTTGCCCTACATGCCCAACATCACCCTATACACGCTACCTTACTCTACACACCATTGTTTCAACCTGTTCACCCTACCTCACCCAACAACCCTACTTCCCCCTGCCTCATCTCATTATAGTCTTGATTCACCCCAGACACCCTTGTCTCACGCTATCACACATTTACCTTGACTTACTCAACCTTCCCTCACACTACCACACCCTTCCCTGACACTAAGCATCCTGTACCACCCTGTCACACTCCTACCACACCCTTGCTTCACCATACATACCCGTTCCTGACCCTGCCACAACCGTGCCATACCACAGCCTCACCCTGCACACCCTTTTCTGGCCCTACACACTGTGCCTCACCCTATCACAGCCGCGCCTCACCCTGCCTCACCCGGGAACATGACAAGGGCGGGCCAGGGAAACACCCAGCTCCTCCCCCACCCATAAACTTACCGCTGGCAACGCTCACTCTCTTCCTCACTTGTTTTCACCTAGCCTGTCTTTTGTTTTGCCCTTTGCTTGTGTTTGCTTTGTGTCTGTCTCGTTTGTTTCCAGCTCTCTTTATCGTTTGTTTTGGACTTCGTTTGTGTTTGTTTCGTGTTTCTGTTGACACCACATCGAAGCAAAATGTTGTTTTGGCTTCGACTTGTATTTATTTTGTGTTTGCGTTATCTGTTCTCACCGCGCCTCTTTTGTTTTGACCTTTGTTTGTGTCTGTTTTGTGCCTGTGCTGTCAGTTTTCAGCTCTTCTGTCTTTTGCTTTTTGTTTGTGGGTGCGTTGTGCCTGTACTATTTCCTTCCATCTCTCGTATCTTTTGTTTTGGCCTTTCCTTGTGTGTGTGTGTGTGTGTGTGTGTGTGTGTGTGTGTGTGTGTTGTCTATTTCCAGCTCTCTTGTTTTTTGCTCTTTGTGTGAACGTTGTGCCTACATCGAGTGCTTTAAACTTTCATGTCCTTTGTTTTGCCCTTTGCTTGTGTTTTGTGTTTGCAGTGTCTGTTTTCAGCTCCTCTTCTTTTTTACCTTTGTATTTGCTTGTTTATGTTGTTTGTTTCCACCTTATTTTAGCCTTTCTTGTTTGCTTTATGTTTGTGTTTTCAGTTTACAGCCCTATTGTACTCTGCTTTGGGCTTTGATTTAGTTGTTTGTGTTTACTTTCTCAGCCGACTGTTTTATGGTTTCTGTTTGTGTTAATAGTTTCAGTTTGTTTCCTATTCCCTGTGTTTGTGTTTGTGTGCATTATATATATTTTTTCTTTTATATTTGAGTGTGTGTGGCTTCTGGGTTTGTTTTGGTTTGCTCGTGTTTGTTTTAGTTTTTGGGTTTTGTGCTGATTATCTTATTTTTTTATTTATTTTTATGCTTGTGTTTTGCTTGTTTTCTGTGTGTGCATGTGTTTGTTTTCGCCCCACCTTTACGTTTACCACTAGCAACACTTACTCTTCTCCTCCTTTATTGCCTGTCATGTCCTTTGTTTACGGGTTTATTGCCTTTGTTTTTGTGCATGCTTTTGCGTGAGTTTTTTCTCCTATTTTTTTTTAGGGTTACATTTTCATTTCTTCTTGAGTTTTCTTGGTTCTTTGTTTTATTTGTTGTGTCTGTTTGTTCTGAGTGGTTTGTTTCGTTTTAGCTGTTTTTTTTTTTTTTTTTTTTTTTTTAAATATTTATTTTGTGCTTGGATATAGTACTTGTTATCTCAGTTGCTTGTGCTTGGTATTTGTCTGGGTTTGCTTTCTTTGTTGTTTGTACTCTGTGCTTGGAATTTTTGTTTGTATTCATATTTTATGTTTTGTTTTATATGTTTTAGTTTTGTGTGTTGTCCGTATTTTACTTAGTTGATATCGGTATTTGTTTCTGTGCTTGGGTTTTGTGTTTTCTTAGTTGTTTCCAATCTTTTTTTTTCTTTTATGCATGTATTTGGTGAGAGATTAGGACGCCCACCATCCACACACTTGATGTAGTGTTGCCTGCAGGTGACTCTACTTTGAGTGACAAGGCATATGATTCCCAGCAACCCTGGAAGCCACATAACCAAATGACAACTTGGGTTCTAGTTGTCTAAGGCGCTCCAGCCAGATGAGACTTTTTTTTTTTCTTTATGCGAGGAAGAAGGAACCAAAGGCCACGATCCCGCAATAACTGTTCCTTCCAAGAGAAAAACAAAATACAAAAGAGAGCCAAATTCAAGATCCGATCATTTCGAGATGCCTGGACACACTCCGTTTGAATGACTGGAGATCATAGGAAGCAGGAAATACAGACAGAGGGAGACAGTTCCAGAGTTGACCTGGTGCATAAATGAAGGACTGGGAGTAACGATTAACTCTTGCATTAGAAAGCTGAAAAGAAAAGGGATGAGAGTTTGCTGCTAGACGGGTTCTGCGCGCCAGTCGTAGAGGTGGAGGAATGCATGCAGACAGTTCAGAGGAGCAGTGACCATTGAAGCAGCGATAGAAAAGAGATAAAATTGCAACAATGAGGCGAAAAGACAGAGGTTGAAGGGAGTCAGTAAGAGGAGGAGAGTTAATGAGACGAAAAGCGCTTGACTCCACCCTATTGAGAAGAGCTGTATGTTGGGAACCTCCCTACACATGAGAGTTGTACTCAACAAAGAGGCGGATAAAACCCGTGTATAGAATCAACAATTGTGCAGGGGTAAAGAAGGAACGGAGTCGGCTTAGCACACCTAATCTCTTGGAAGCAGATTTTACAAGAGGTGTAGTATGATCTTTCCAAGACAAGTCCCAAGTAAATATGCAGGATTAAGCTGAATATTATTAAACATTAATGGGTACACCCGTGGAAGATTTTGTCGGGTTGATAGGCTTGTAAGAATTTACTGTATATCCAAAGAATGATTGAATTCTTTGGCTCACATAAGGATACTCATTGAAGAGAGAGGCTGGTTACTCTTTCCATAAATGCCAGGACAGAATAGCCTAGCCCGTGGATCCTACGCTTCTGAAAGGACAAATATTACTGGATGATGAATAGATGGATTAGTTGTAATTTGTGTCTTGTTTTTGTTTCCTTAGTTTTTCGTAGCATGTTTGGCGGTTGACTTGGTAGCTGTTTTTGTTTGTTTTGCTGTGTTTTATTTGGTTTTTGGCTTATATATTGCATGGTGTAAATATTTAGGTGCGTTTTATACCTATGTGTTTATGTGCGGTTCCTTGCAACCAAAAATATAACACCCGCTCTCGCTTTGCAGGCGGGAGTGGAACAAACTGTGTGATAATAGATAGGGAGATTACTGAGAATGTTAATGGTCAAGGTAACGAGGATAATGGTGACGAAAATGAAGATAATGGTGATAATGATGATGCAAGTGTGGATCATGCTGTTGCTACTAGATGAAAATGGTAAGTAAAATAATATCCTTGTTGACAACAGCAGCTGATTAAGATTGTGAAAGGCGTGATAATAATAGGCGTAAGCAGATAACTATGACTGATAGTAACATATAAGCCCATCTCCGGCGACACTTCCTAGAGGTTGTCCAACATCCACATATTATCCTCTTGGGCATATATTCACCCCATGGATCCATTTTCCTCTATGGACCTATTTTCACCATGGATGTATTTTCCTTTGTACCTATTATCTCCACGGACATATTTTCATCATCGACATGTATTTTCCCATAAACTACTTTCCCCATGAACCTTTTTCTTTAGTGCCAGGACCAAATTTTCCTTACGAACCTTTTCTCCCCGTGGATCTATATTCCTCCATGTATCTATTTTCCCTCCTGGACCTATTTTTACCTTTAATCCAATGACTTATTTTCCTCATGGATTCATATTCCTCATGGACCCTCATATGGGACCTGTTCTTTCCGGTCGAACCATAGATTTTACTTGATGCATGGGGCTATTCTCCAGTGAATCTATTTTCCTCCACCCATTCACGCACCAACCTCCCCACCAACCTACATAACTAAACACTCACCAGATGAAGTGAGCCCATTCCCTGCTTTGTCATCCGAGAGGCTGATCATCCACTCTCGTACCTTGATCACCCACCTACCAATCAACCCATCCTCACCACCCACCTACTCACAAACTCATCGACCTGCCCCACCAACCCACTCCACCATGCCCACCCACCCTACTCACCCTGTCCACTCACCTAATCATTCACCCACCTACCCACCTTAAAAAACCACCCACCCTGTCCACTCAGTTCTGCCTGCTCAACCACCCACCCACCACACGCCCTGCCCACTCCACCCCACTCACCCACTCAACCTACTCACACCACCAACCAATCTACCCAACCTATTCACTGGCCCACCCACACGACACCCCCAACCTTGACCAGGCATTCACCCATTCCACCCTCCCGACCATCGATCCGACCGCCCACCCAACCAACCTACCCCACCCAACCAATTCTTCTCACCTAGTCTTCCGTCCCATCCTCTCCACCCACCCCTCCTGTCCACGCACTCACTCATTAACCCACTCGGCTAGCTATCTCCACTAGTAGAGTGACTTGCAAGTTTACACACACACACACACACACACACACACACACACACACACACACACACACACACACACACCTTGCCCTTAGATCGGACTATAAGAGCTCTCAGCTCCCTTCCGGGAGGGTAAAAGCTGACGATCACGACCATCAAGTGATCCTGACCGACCCGGTGAATTACACACACACACACACACACACACACACACACACACACACACACATGGAGGGGGAGGGGCCGTATTATATAGATAGATACTTTAATTCCGGCCTAAGTTCTGACTTATATAAAAATATTAGTTACAGTATATTTTGCTTAATTGCACGGAAAACTGGTAAGAGGTATAGACTGAGGAGAAGACTGTAGCACCAGCCGAGCAGGGCAATACTCCAAGGTGGATGGAAAGCTGATGACAGGGAGGGTTGGAGCTCCAGTTTCATTAGCCCTTGGGACTAGTTGCTGACCACCCCCCTTTACTGAACTTTTTCAGTGTTTCAGTAACACGGAGAGTAGGGCAGCATGCTCTCCAGTGCAAACTTCTCTCTAACTGTCAACACCAATTTACATGCATAGTACACACAACACTTCTTTATCAAAATTAAAAAGGAAATGGCGCACATAATCCATGCCTCGGGGTTCCCGGAGGGAGGGGGGGCATAAATGCGCCCACCATCCGCGCCTCTTTCGGTAACGACTCAACGAGATGCCTGGAACCACTGTCTGACACTCTTCTTCTTCATTAGAGGCCTTTCCTCTAACTTTCTCTCTGTTGAACACCACCTCTCCTCATCTAAACCTCAACTTATTTACTTAACCGAGACTCAGCTGTCTGAGGCAACTGACAGGAAACCCTTTTCTGTATCCTTCTACTTTCTCAATACTCACTTCAAAGCCAAAGGTGGCTGTTGTGCATATGTATGCAACGAATTATCTAGCTCTCGTGTTCCTGAACTTGATTTTTCTGAAATCTGTACTCTCTGGCTTTGGCTTTCCTGTCATTCTCTGACTAAATATATCTGCACTGTTTACTTATCCCCTAATTCTACTATCAAAAATTCTTCGACTATCTTACTTCTACGATGGAACACATTCTATCCATTTCTCCTTTCTCTGAAATCTCCAATCTAGGAGATTTCAATGTTCACCACCACCTTTGGCTCTCCTGTCCTTTCACTGATCCACCTGGTGAACAAGCCTACATCTTTTCTATTCTTAATGACCTAGATCAGCTTGTACAGCACCGTACCCGTATCCCTGACTGCCTTGGAGAGAGCTCCAACATACTTGACCTTTTCCATACAACTAATCCTTCTGCTTACGCTGTTAATCTTTCCTCTCCATTGGGTTCCTCTGACCACGGCCTTATTATCTTAACCCGTCCTATCGCTCCAGTATAGCCTGTGGACCCTCCAAAGAATTGTCGACTGTGGCACTTTGGAGCTGTGGATTGGGAGGCCCTCAGGCAGTACTTGTTTGATATTCCCTGGAATGATTATTGTTTCCATGGCCGGGAGCCATCTGAGTGTGCATTGCGCATTACGAAGGTTATTCTCTTGGGCATGGGAGCATACATTCATTTCTCATATCCTTTGATTAATGTAAGAAAGCCTTGGTTTAATCACGCTTGTTCTAATACTGTCCGCAACAAGGAGAGGGCCTAAAAAAGGTACCAGAGCCAACCCACCCCTGAATCACATCGTTTTTATGTTTCTGCCCTGAATCGTGCTAAGTCTGTTCATTGCTCTTCTAAAAATAATTTCATCCATACAAAATGCTCTCAACTCTCCAACTTGAATTCTTCCCACTCCTTCTGGCACCTTGCCAAAAACCTTTCTAACAACTTTACATCATCTTCCCCTCCTCTTTTCTACTCTGATGGCTCTGTAGCTATTTCTTCTACTGATAACGCAAATTTCTTCACTCAGACTTTCTCCTCCAATTCCACCTTAGACGATTCCGGTGCCATTCCTCCATCATTTCCCCCCTCTGACTTCCTCATGGCTGACATTAAAATTTCATCAGCTGATGTATTTTCTGCCATCACTGGCCTCAATACTAACAAGGCATATGGGCCTCATGGAGTCCCTCCTGTTGTTCTCAAGAACTGTGCTTCTGTGCTTACACTCTGCCTTTGTCCTTCAACTTGTACTTTTCCTTCTTGCTGGAAGTTTGCTCTCATTCAGCCAGTCCCAAAGAAGGGTGACCATTCCCAACCCTCTAACCATCGTCCAATTGCTTTAACATCCTCTGTCTCAAAAGCTTTCGAATCTGTTCTTAAAAGAAAAATTTTAAAGCATCTTTCCTATCACAATCTTCTTTCTGATCGTCAGTATGGGTTCCGTCAGGGACACTCCACTGGCGATCATCTCACCTATCTTTCAGACTCCCGGTCATCCTCCTTTCGGGACTTTGGCGAAAGCTTTGTCATTGCACTTGACATCTCAAAGTCTGGCATAAATTTATGATTTCCAAACTGCCCTCTTACAGTTTCTATCCTTCTATCTGTGCCTTCATCTACAGCTTCCTTGCTGGTCGTTCTATAGCTGCTGTTGTAGACGGCCATCTATCTTCTCCTAGATCTATCAACAATGATGTTCCTCAGGGCCCTGTCCTATCACCAACTCTCTTTCATTTATTCATCAGTGATCTTCTAAGCTGTACATCTAACCCTATCCACTCATACGCTGATGATTCCACCCTTCACCTTTTCCATTCGGTTCCCGCAAGTCCATCTCAGCAGTTACTTCAACAAACAAGGGGGGAGGCTATGGTACACCTAATGTCTGACTTGGCCCATATCTATACCTTTTCTGTCCAACTCTCTAATGCAGAAGTTCATATATGCAACAGGTCAACTGTCTCCATTTGTCTGTATTTCCTATGATCTCCAGTCTTTCAAATGCAGTGTGTCCAGGCATCTCGAAATGAACGGAGTTTGAATTTGGCTCTCTTTTATATTGTTTTTTTTTTTTTCTTGGAAGGAACTGTTTTGCGGGCTCCTAGCCTTTGATTCCTTCTTCCTTGCATAAAAAAAAAGAACAAGTAATCTATTTATAAACATCATAATGTCTTGAGATCGGTAAACTGTACAGTGGTATGATTTTCACCATTATGACAGGGAATAAAGAATTCTTAGGATGAATACTCGTCTGCTTATGAGTCATTGAGGCAGAAAATCGATTTTTGCTAAATTTCAGTGTTTCACTAGCTGTCAAGGTCATCAAATGTAGGTGACCAGGGACAAAGGGCAAACAAACTTTGTCCAACAGCCTGACCGGCCAGAGTTGAGAACTGGTTACCGTTACTCTAGTGCAAGAAAAGTGATTCCTTGGAAAATGGTGGTGGCTTCAGTGGTGTGGGGTGGGGTCGGGGTACCTGGGCCCACGTGGCCAATTATGGGAGGCCTCCCATAATGTTACAGCGTATTTCCTGTAGCTTCTTGACAGAATACAATACGACTGTCTTACATCCTGTTTATGGCACTTCTTCGTGGCAGTCTATATATTAGAGCAATAATCTCTTGTTATAGTTCAGGGATGGCAATTTTAGACCAACTTTAAGTGGACCTAATATACTAGGCCAGCAAAGTCCCCAGACAACCTTGTCTCATCGCCTCACCCCACATGCTTTGTTTTCATTATGGTTAACTTGACCTAATGGGTTGAATCCAAACAAGTCATAAATACTATACATTATCCATAACTGTGTAAGGATACAGCTGCGATCTCCGAGTGCTACACCACGTGCGGGTGTTGTTTTGACTGACATGTTAATTTGCACGCGGGTGTCTGCATATGTGCATCTTTGTGTGTGTGTGTGTGTGTGTGTGTGTGTGTGTGTGTGTGTGTGTGTGTGTGTGTGTGTGTGTGTGTGTTTACGAGCAACTCTGTTCAAATAGTTTTTACCCGAATTTAACAAACTTGGTGGAAGGCTGGAAGGTTAGCCATGGAGCTGACCTATAGTTCTTGAGGAAAATTAGTCATAGGTCGAGATTACAGTGCCAGGTCAAAGTTTGACACAGCAAGGTCAAATTTAAGCGTTTTTATCGACAATAGATCAAGCTTCAAGGAACTGCTGAGTGTAAGGCAAAAGCCAATTTACACGAATTTCAGAACAATCAGTCAAAAGTCACGGTCACACGGCAAAGTCATAGCTCTACCAGAGTGTCTGTGTGTGAACAAAATAACTAAAATAATATAATCTTATTTGAACAATGCTGGTAGTAAATGTTGAAAATCAGACAACGGGTTGAAACTTTACTTTTTAGGAAAATGAGTCAATGGTCAAGGTCACATGGCAAAGCCAACTTAAACAGTTTTTATCCGACTAGGATCAAAGTTTGAGAAAGGGTTCAGGGTGGGGCAAGGCCAAAGTAATTCGATTTTCAAAACAGGCAACTAAAGGTGATGGTCACAGGGAAAAGTCAAAAGCTAAGGTCACAGGGCAAAGTCAGCTTAAATAGTACTGATCCAATTCGGACCAAACCTGGAGGAAAGATGTAGGGCCAGGCAAACGTTAATTAATTCGATTATAAGATCAACTGACTGCATGTCAGGATCACCAGGAAAAGTCATGTTGGTGGCCGAGGCTATTGCACTCTTTGATTTTTTTCTTTCCCTCCACCTGACAGGCTCAGAGGAGGATGTTATCACTGGAATCAAAAGGTGTCCGTCCGCACCGTTGGGTGGCAGGGCAGCTGGCCCAGTGTAGAGAGTTCATTTCTGGTCCAGAACTCAGAAAGTATTAACTACAGAATCATGAAGTTTCACACAGTTATGTGTCTTATACTAAAATGGCACCTTTTGATAGGTAGAAAGCTGTTTCTTATTTTAAAAAAAAATAATGAAAAACACATTCTTTCAGAGATTTCAATGCTTCCTGTGCAAGAAATCTGAACGGCCCAGGTTATGTGTCCTCAAGGCATTCCTCTTACACCAACCTATAAAAGAAAAAATTGGGGTGGGGGGTGAGGTCCATTGTGCACTTGGTTAGGTGTGTAGGGAGGTCAGGGGTATGTGCTTGGTCAAGAGGAGAGTTGCTACAGCATAGCACTGCCTACTTTTTTTTTCCTTTTAATCCTGAGAAATTACAGTGCTGAAGTTTTTAGGTCCTGAGGTTACAGTGAGGTTGCGGTTTTAATCCTTTACCCCAAGGACTTCATTTATTTTTAAATAATAGTCAAAATCTGGATGTGGGTGTCTGTCTGTGTACTTGCTCTTTTCTTTCGCGAGAACAGTAATAGATATTGACTTAATTACCTCCGCCAACGAAGTTGGAGGAGGTTATGTATTCATCTATGTTTGTCTGTTTGTTTGTCCGCACTGTATCTCCAAAAGTTCTCCATGAATTTCAATGAAATTTTGTGGAAGGGTGAGCCATGGTCCAAGAAAAAATTTATTAAATTCTGAGGCTGATCCGGATCCTATGTATCAACACAATATCTCCACAAGTTCTCTATGAATTTCAATAAAATTTTGTGGAAGAGTAGGCCATGGGTCAAGGAACAAATTGATTAAAATTGGGGGGCTGATCCAGCTCCTGTGTATACCACACAATATCCCCACGGATCCAGATCGAAATCATTTTAATGTCAATGGCACTGGTGAAGGTAAGCACTGTTACGAATTCGCGCGTATGTATTTATAAATTCGTGACATTTTACGTCAGTGAGAAAACCACGAATTCTAGTGGAATTCCCACTGCGCATCACTCAGTTCAACCGTCCTCGTATTCACTCGATCGGGATGGTTTTCAGAACATTTCTCACTGCTTCACAAGTGATCATTCTTATGCACGACATTAGTTCCTTCACTGAGTGATTTATTGTGAGCTTATATCTCTCACTTTCTTTCCGTTGACAGTTGAAGGTCGAACACGCTCATCCCTCGCCCTCTTTCATAGTTTGGAGTTAGTCAGGTTTGGATCGTCGCGAGTGTAGGATCGTTGTGCCCAGTGTAAGGCAGCGCCGCTGTTGTACAGCGAGTTCCTGAAATCTCCACCTAGATGGTGAATTGGCAAAGAGGGTTTTGTGAATTGCTGCATCTGATGTCCTGCACAGGTGCCCAGTTTATTCGCTCGGCTCCCCTCCACTGACCAGTATTTCTTTTCGTTTTTTTCCTGGGTTTAAGTGTGTTAGCTTTTGAATGAGCGAGTGAGTGTATTCTCCTTGTTTTTTTAAATTCATTTTTGAGACTCATGTAACGTAAATTTATTTAATTGTAATTAATAAATTTACAGTTCATTTTCTTTGAGCTTAATGTAGTTAAACTCGTGTTTTATTTCTCCATGTTAAGCTTATTTTAGTTGCCACTCCTAGTTTGCACAAACGCTTTACATTTTTCATTACTGGTACTTAGGCCAGTTCTTTTGTATCAAACTTAAATCCGTTGTGCCAGCCAGGAGTTAATGCACCGGCAAGAACCTGTTTATCATTAATAGGATTAGTTACCGATTGTCAGGGGTGGAGTCACTTTCTCAAGAGGCTAACAGTACTAACGAACAGCATGCGTGAGTAATTAGTTTCTGCTGTGTACTGTTGAGAAAGTTTATAAATTCTCGTCCTTAGAGAATTAGCGAAGTAAGCCGGCATAAAGTAAAACTGCTTGATTTTCACAAGTCAATTCCTTGTCTCTATTTTCAAGCAACATCTAAGCATTTTTAATATATAAATTCACATCACCCCGTGACATGCACTATCTCAGTGTTTTCTAGTTATGCAAGTTCTTTTCGCACTAGTTGGCAGTAAGTCCAAAAATTGTCAGAAAAATGCAAAAATATGGCGATCACGCGAGACACGACGACACGAAATTGTCGGCAATTGCGACACTAAAAAATGTCTGACTTGTGTTTGTTCGTTTCTTTTACGAGAACGGTAATAGATATCTACCTAATTCTTTTAGTATTTGGTCGGGGTAAGTCCAGGGAGAGTAAGAAACATACCAAACAAATATTCTGGCTATCGCGTACGACGCAACGACGCAAAGTTTTTCGGAAACAGCGACAAACAAAAAAAGGCGAAAATTATTTTTCGACCTTTTGGTCAGATATGGTCATTGTGGGCTCAATAACGGTATGGAACCAAATATAATGATATTCGCAAACAGTTTGTGGTGGAACGGCTATTAGTTAGTCCCGGATAATTAAGCATTAGTGCGAGTATTTTTATATTACTATCTCAAGACTAATCCATTAAAATGAAGAAGCACTAGGGAAGAGCAATAAAACTTATGCTTTATTACTGTTATTTCTCTTTCCCTCCAGACAAATACTTTCACGCTCTCACATATTTAAGTAATCCTATGATCTTAGTTGGCCCTCTTATACACAATCCCTGAGAGAGTATATCTCCCCCAAGGCCAAAAAAAAAAAATAATTTTTTGCATCCGGATCTGAACCCATTTCAAAATCCAATCAGCTTTTCTTTGACCTGCTGTCTACCTATTCACCCATTTTCATTGGAAATTGAATAACAATATTTTACATATTTTGTACATAAAAGACTGACACGGGTGAACCTCATAACCTCCTCCAGTTTCGCTGGCAGAGGTAAAAGTTACGAGAGACTTCAGAGTGCAGGAGTCTCTCTCTCTCTCTCTCTCTCTCTCTCTCTCTCTCTCTCTCTCTCTCTCTCTCTCTCTCTCTCTAAATAAGCTGAAGCTGTATAGGTTATATGTGTGTCTCTGTGCTATTGTCCCTGTGTTTTTCTCTCTCTAAATAAGCTGAAGCTGAGTAGGCTGTATCTGTGTCTCTGTGTTTTTGTCCGCCTCTTGAACGAGAACGGTAACAGATACTGATCTAATTCTTTTTGCGTTAGGTCTGGGTATTACCAGGGATATATATATATATATATATATATATATATATATATATATATATATATCATTACCCAACATCTGCTGACAATTATGAATGTCTCTGCAATTAGCAAGAATAAATGCAAACCGTTTAGCAATCATTTTTAGGTCATTAATAATATGCAGATGAAGGACAACATGGCTAAAATGCAGAAATATTGTATACAATTATCTGACCACTATCCAGCTGCTAATGTAGGAATTGACCGCAGTTTGCCACCAACCAAGGTAAGTTCTAATCAGAGGCCGACTGCGTGATACTAGACCTTAGTCGGGACCTGTCTTGGCTAACCCCTGTGTTTACCCAGCTGTGACTTGGTCTGGCAGGTGCCATATTGGATATGACAAGTGTTAGCCGGTGTCAAATTACTAAGCAGAAAAGAAGGCGAAGTCTAACCCCCCGCCCCTTCTTTTTTTTTTTTTTTTTTTTTTTACGTGTCCGATTCTGGGCAAAGGCTTCAAGGCCTATTCCCAAGTCCCAGTAGTCCTCCTTGGGGCCGCAGTAGTCCTCCTACACCTCCACATGTCACCACTTCAGCGCTAACACCCACCATCCATACTGAATACATGCTAGGGCTGTCTCATACAGAACTGGTGTACTGGTATTAGAGAGGGTACTTTTATGACATGTTGGCGGGTCATCTGGTATATCAGAAAAGTCTGCTTTTTAAGACACTCAAATCCTTAAATTGTTCCCTGCCCCAGCCGGAATTCGATCCTGGGTCCATTAGGACTGCAGGCCGCCTCTCTACCGATTCTGAACCTAAGTCCATTAGGACTGCAGGCCGCCTCTCTACCGATTCTGAACCTAAGTCCATTAGGACTACAGGCCCCCTCTCTACCGCCTCTCTACCGATTCTGAACCTAAGTCCATTAGGACTACAGACCCCCCTCTCTACCGCCTCTTTACCGATTCTGAACCTAAGTCCATTAGGACTACAGGCCCCCTCTCTACCGCCTCTTTACCGATTCTGAACCTAAGTCCATTAGGACTACAGGCCCCCTCTCTACCGCCTCTCTACCGATTCTGAACCTAAGTCCATTAGGACTGCAGGCCGCCTCTCTACCGATTCTGCCACCGCCTTCCCCCAAGATGAGGACCGCCCCCACAGGTTGCATTAGCCACCGTATCACAATGACTTGTCATGGCCCCAGCTGTAGGAGATGACTGGCAGGGGATAGAATACTGCTGGCACATAGACCAGTGGAGAAGAAGAGATGTGGCTACTGAGATATATGAAGAGTGGATACAAGTTGAAGACTCACACTACTCATGCTCTCCAGCGTCTTTTAACTGACTGTCCCAGGTTTAATTTATCTAATGACATAGTGTAAAAAGTACTCAGAGACTTCATATCGTAAGTTATTCTGTATATGTGGTCATTTGTACATAGCAGTCTAGTCACATAACTCTTTCCATATAGTATGTACTCAGTTAGCAGAAGTGACCAGTAAAAAAAAAAAAAAAGCAAGAAGGAGCAAAAGGTTAGAAGCCCGCAAGATTCTTCCCTCCAAGAAAAAGTAAAAATAAGATAATATAGAGCCAAATTTAAGATCCGCTCATTTCGAGATGTCTGGACACACTGCGTTTAAAAGACGGGAGGTCATAGGAAATACAAACAGAGGAAGATAGTTCCAGGGTTAACCTATTGCATACATGAAAGACTGGGAGTAGTTAACACTTACATTAAGGAGCTGGACAGTAAAGGGATAAGAATTTGCTGTTAGACGGGTGCTACGCTCCCGCCGTAGTGGTGGAGGGAAGCATACAGACAGTTCAGGACAGTTATTTAAAGTTGCGATAGAAAAGAGATGAAAATGCAACAGTGCGGTGATGAGACAGGGGTAGAAGGAAGCCAGCAAGAAGAGAGTTATAAGATTAAAAGCCTTGATTCCACCTTCTTGAGAAAAGCTGCATGTGAGGTGCCTCCCCACACATGAGAGTTGTATTCTACACAGGGACGAATAAACCTCTTGTATAAAGTCAACAAAGAGAGGCGGCCTGCAGTCCTAATGGACCCAGGATCGAATCCCGGGTGGGGCAGGGAACAGTTTAAGGATTTGAATTTCCTAAAGGCAGACCTTCCTGATCTACCAGAAGACCAGCCGACATGTCGTAAAAGTACCCCAGCTAATAACAATACACCAGTCCTGTATGAGACAGTCCTATCATGTATTCAATATGGACGGTGGGTGTTAGCGCCGAAGTGGTGACATGTGGAGGTGTAGGAGGACTACTGGGCCTTGAGATAGGTCACTGCCCCCAAGAAAAAGACCCTGAGCCTTTGCCCAGAGTCGGACACCTAAAAAAAAAAAAAAAAAAAAAAAAATGTGCACAGGTAAAAGAGGCACGGAGTCGCCATGGCATACCTAATTTCTTGTAAGCAAATTTTATAGGGGAAGTAATATGATCTTTCCAAACTAAGCCCTGAAAGAATGAAACCCCAAGAATGTTCTAAGATGATGCAGGATTTATTTTTAATATTGCTAAACTTTAGGGGATATTCTTGTGGCATAATATGATGGGTATAAAGATACAAGAACTGAGTTTTTGATGCCTTGAATCCAACAGGATTACTTATACTCCAATCAGATAAATGACCCAGTTTAGACATTAGGTGTGCTATAACCTCATCCCTTGTTTGTTGAAGATATTGCTGAGATGGACGCCGCGGGAAGCAGATGGAAAGATGAAGGGTGGAGTTATCAGCGTATACGTGTATAGGGTTAGATATTCAGCTCAGTAGGTCACTGATGAATAGAAGGAAGAGTGTTGGTGATAGGACAGAACTCTGAGGAACATCACTATTGAAAACCCTAAAAAAAAAGAACGGTGGCCGTGTACAACAAAAGCTACAGAACGACCAGAAAGGAAGCTAGAGATGAAGGCACAGATAGAAGGATACAAATCTTATGAGGGCAGTTGGATATTAAAGATTTTTGCCAGACTCGATCGAAAGTATTTGAGATATCAAATGCAATGGCAAAGCTATCGCCAGAGTTCTGAGGGGAGGGTGACCAGGAGTCGGAAAGGAAGGTGAGCAGATTGACAGTAGGGCGTCCCTAACGGAACCCATACTGACGATTGGAAAAGAGTTTATGAGATAAAAGGTGCTCTTAACTACTTTTGCTAAGAATGCGATCAAAACTTTAGAAATACAGGGCGTTAATGTAATAGGCCGATATTTTAGAGGGCTGGGAAAGGTCATTCTTCTTTGGGACAGCCTGAATGAGAGCAAACTTCCAGCAAGAAGGAAAAGTACAATTTGACAGAAAAGGACGAAAGGGTTTGCATATGAAGGGTGTAACCACAGAAGCACAGTTCTTGAGGACAACAGGAGGAACCCATGAGACCCACGTGCCTTGTTATTATTGAGGCCAATAATGGCAGAAAACACATCAGTTGAAGAAATAATGTCAGCCATGAGGAAGTCCGAGAGGGGAGGTGATGGAGGAACAGCACAGGAATTGTCGAAGTTGGAAGTGGAGCAGAGAGTTTGAATGACGAGTTCTGCTGTATTAGCAGAAGAAACTGCTACAGAGTCATCAGAGTGGAAAACAGGAGGGTACGATAATGAAGTAAAGTTGTTAGAAAGGTATTTGGAAAGGTGCCAGAAGAAGCATGAAGAGTATGAGTTGTAGAGTTCAGAGCATTTAGTACGAATGAAATTATTTTAAGTAGAGCAAAAGACAGACTTGATATGGTTCCGGGCAGAGATATTAAATTGTTGAGATTCAAGGGTGCTCTGGTTCTGTTACATGTTGAAGGTCTTCTCCTTGTTGTGGACAGCATTAGAATAAGCATGATTCAACCAGTTCTTTTTTCACTATTCAAAAGATAAAAATGAATGTATACTTCCATGCCCAAGAGAATAACCTTCGTAATGTGCAAGGCACTTCAGATGGCTCCCGGCCATGGAAGCAATAATCATTCCAGGGAAAATCAAACAACCATTGCCTGAGGATCTCCCAACCAGTAACTCCAAAATTCCACACTCGCCGCATATTAGGAGGGGCTCCAGGTCTTATGGGAGAGAGAGGACAGTTTAAGTTGATAAGATTGTGACTGGAGATACCCATTGGAGAGGAAAGATGAACAGCATAAGCAAGTGGATTAGTTGGAAGGACAAGGTCAGTTATGTTGGAACTCCCTCCCATTGGCGTACCTGAGGGGGGGGGAAGAGGGGGGGCTGTTTGAAACTGCCCCCCGGGCCCCCAATTGAGGGGAACCCCCAAAAGCCTTAAAAATTTATAAGCTTTTTTATTAATATTTAAAAGTATATATATTAATCATCCCGACAATCCCGGCTGAGATATTAGATATTAGGCTTTTATATCAACCAAGTGGTGGAGCATGTTTGTTCATCGCAAATATTTTTCATCAAATCTCACTAGATGTTGGAGGGGGGCTCCACAAAGAACCTAGCCCCCCCGGGCCCCCAAATCTCTAGGTACGCCCCTGCTCCCTCCAAGGTAGATGGGATGCTGTACAAGCTGTTCTAGGTCATTAAGGATGAAAATGATGTAGGCTTGTTCACCAGGTGGATTTGTGAAAGGAGAGGAAAGCCAAAGGTGGTGGTGAACACTGAAATCATCTAGCACGGAGATTCCAGGGAAGGAGAAATTGGTAGGATGTGTTCCATCACAGAATTAAAATAGTCAAAGAATTTTTCACAGTCAGTAGAATCAGGTGATAAGTACACAGCAGAGATATATTTAGTCAGAGTATAACAGATTAGTCGAAACCAGAGAGTTGAAAATTCAGAAGATTCAAGTTCTGGAACACGAGAACAATATATGTTGCTGTGTACATATACACAACAATCACCTTTGGCTTTGAAATGTGTATTGAGATAGTAGGAGGATACACAGAAGTCTCAGTCAAGAAGAGGTGAAGTTTTGAGGAAGAGAGGTGATATCCAACAAAGAGAAAATTAGAAGAAAAACGAGGAAAGTGGCAGAAATGATCAAAAGTGAGTCAGTCAGTGGTTCCATGCATCTTCCATGGCCGCTACCAGGAGAGGGGAGGATGGTGGGGGCCTTGATGGTCCCCCACTGGGAACTCTGAGACTGGGTACTGAGATGCCATTTTTGCTGATTCTGCATTATGCATGTAGTTTCGTGTTGACGGTTAGAGGATATTATATGGGAAACTATCCTGGGCTACTCTCCATGTTATTCAGACACTGAAAAGGTTCAGCAAAAAGGGATGGTCAGAAGCAAGTCCCGAGGGCTGATGAAATGAGAGCTCCAGCTTTCCCTATCATCAGTTTTCCATCCACCTAGGGGGTACTGTCCAGTTTGAGTAAGTTTATTAAGCGTGTTCCGCTGTGCACCCGTTTAATATCGGAAAGAACTTAATTCTGTGATGTGCTGTGTCAAGATTTTGTTAGTTAAGTAAGGTTCATATGTTTAAGATTGTCACTGATTTTGAACTGAAATCTCCGTCACAGAGATCTCCCTACACGATCCATAGCAGAATTAAAACGGCGATCTCTGCCAGGAATGAGCAGTGATTTTCTTCTGATCCTGATCATCTAATTTACAGTCATGGTGTTGACGGGTTTTGATAAAGAAAAAACATTTTTGGAAACTGAGCCTGGGCAGTTTGAGGTGGACAATCTTAATAAATCTGAGCTAAAGCTGGCTGCATGGATTTAAAGAGTGAAATTTCCCAGTAATATTAATAAGCCAGATTTACTTAGTCATGTTCGGACACAACCTTTGGGATGAGTGAAGAGGCTGAAACTGATTCCACCATATCTGATCTCGAGGTGAGGCAACAAAAATAATTGTTTTTAAGAAAATGAAGAGAGGAATTAGAAACAATTAAAATAAAATAATCCATACACCAGGTGACAGGAGCCCATCATTCATGAAAAATCTGTAGCAGTCGGAGTTGAACCGCTGTAGGCTGAAGCTTGGAGGGAAACTATTCTGGTGAAGTGAGTTCCAAAGAGATGCAAGTCGGGGAATAAAAGAATTTTAATGGGCAAAAGTTCTGCAATATGGCAGCGTGACATTCCATTCATGAGCGCTACCAGATGCCAGTGTAGCTCGGAGGAAAACGTGGAAAGGTGGCACAATGAATGCAACTTCGTCTAAGCATTTGCCATAAAAGTATCTGTAAAATAATGCAAGGGAGGCAACATTTGTATTTGCAGGGTTATTAATAATTCTTATACCTTTGTCCTGAATGTTGCCCAGCTGTTTTAGTGCAACCTCTCCACATCCACTCCTCATGGATGAGCAGTATTCTTGGTCACAGTGCACATGACTTGTATATTAAAGCTAACTGCTCTTCAGTGATGAAGTTACGGATTCTGTACACTAATTAAAGTTTCTTTGAAGCGGTTTTAGCATGTGATCTAACAGAAGTCCAGCTGAGACTTGTTAAGTGAAGCACCAACAATTTAAATTTTTTTTAGAGACAGGATTATTAGCAGCACTGAAGGTAATATAGGAATCAGGCAATATCTCTCTATTAATAATTCGTATATATTTGGTATTCCTAGCATTGAGACTGTTATTTTGGGCTCATTTAGTAACCTTGGATAAATTTTGATTTATGAAGATTGCTGTAACGAGTTGTGAGGTAGAGATATTAAACCTTGTGAATGGGTGTAAAGTGTGAAGGAACTGTGAAGTGTTGAGTCATCTGC
Organism: Coenobita brevimanus; assembly: GCF_032717465.1. Classification (NCBI taxonomy): domain Eukaryota; kingdom Metazoa; phylum Arthropoda; class Malacostraca; order Decapoda; family Coenobitidae; genus Coenobita; species Coenobita brevimanus. The sequence continues at coordinate 36,240,004 of NC_137037.1, forward strand.
ATATGAGTGAATAATTTTATGGGTGAAAGATAAGAGATCATTAATACGGATTAGGAATAGAGTTGGAGCCAGGACGGATCCTTGCGGCACGCTGCCGTTAATCGAGTGGAAATTGGAATATATATCATCTACTTTTACATTCATCTTTCTGTCACTGAGTTGTGAGGAAATAAGTGGAAGAAAAGATGATAGGCCATAGCAGGGGAGTTTGGATTGCAGGGAGCGGTGTTACACTCTGTCAAAAGTTTTAAAAATATCAAGGGTTAGTGGATGTGTTTCTCCATGTTTGTCAGTTGACTGATGGATGGTATAAGTTAAGAGAGTGAGTATATCAACAGTGAATCATTCGTGTCGAAAACAATATTGTCTGTCACTAAATAAGCTGTTGGATTCAAGGTGTTCAACAGTATGTTTATTAATTACAGTCTCAAATATTTTACCAAAAGAAAATGTGATAGTTATTGGCCTGTAATCACAGGGGTCGGAGGAAATCCCTTTCTTCGGAATCGGGTGGATATTGGCTTCTTTCCAAGAATTAGTGAATGAAAAAGTACGTATGAATAGTCTGAATAATTTAGCCAGAACAAGAGCAAGTTCTGGAGAACACTTTTATAAAACAACTGGATGAATTCCATATGGACCCAGAGCTTTGTTGGTTGGTAAATTTTCTAGGATGGATTTTACGTATCTAGCCTCTGTCTTAAGTGTAGCAGTTAAGGGAGACCCGAGGTCTAGTACAAGGAAGTTCTGGGTGACTTTCTTTAACGCAGAATTTCTGTAAACAAACTGGCAAGGATGTACGCTTATCCACAGGGGTCATTGATAGTGATCCCATCCGAAGATTTTAGTGGGGGAGTGGGTGATGACTTGTTAATGATATTATTGAAAGAACTGAGAGTTGACCTGAATATTCTATTGTCATTAGGATGATTTAATTACTTGGATTCTCAGTCTTTGCTGTCTTTGAGAGAGGTGAAGTCAGTGAATGTACAGCGAGGTTGGATGGTGAGGAATTGGAAAGTGTGAGTACGTTTAAGTACTTGGGTAGTGTGATGAGTAAGGATGGAGGTTTGGAGGGTGAAGTGCTTGAAAGGGTACAGCAGGGAAGAAAGGTTGCTGGTTCTTTGAAAGCAGTGATAAGAAACAGGGAAGTGAGCATGGAAGTGAAAAAGTTACTACATGACAGTATTGTGATACCAACTCTAACGTACGGAAGTGAAGCTTGGACGTTGTTGAAAGGACACAAGTCAAGAGTGAGAGCAGTGGAAATGAGTTACTTAAGAGGAGCCTGTGGAGTCACATGGAGAGATAGGCTGACGAATGAGGATATAAAGGAACGTTGTGGTGTGGATGTGGATGATAGGGAGCGTTATGAGGAACACACTGAGGTGGTTTGGCCATGTGGAGAGGATGGAGGGTGAAAGACTGACGAAGAGAGTGTATGTGAGTGAGGTGGAGGGGGGAAGAGGGAGGGGGAGGCCGAGGATGAGATGGAGGGATGGGATGGAGAGGTATATGAGAGAGGGGGGTGTGAGTTGGGAGCAGGGCAGTGAAATGGCGGGGGACAGGGCGACTTGGAGGCGATTTGTTTGTGGCCACCCCAAACGGGATTGAGGCGTCTGGCAATAGATAGATAGATAGATTCTCAGTTGTGCAGGAATTTTGATTAAGCAAGATTTATTGATTTTTTTTCATGGTTTCTTGCTAAATAAAACTGAGAGATTTCGATATTTTTATTGTAATTTAAAGTTATATGCTAAGGACTTTTGGGTCGTTGCTGTAGCACAATTGCTGTCAAATCATTTTGGGGAGCCCAGCCGTATAGGAAATTGTTGATTGGTTATGAAAATCCCATACCAGCTTGTATTAAGTCATAAATGTGGGACTGGATAGAACTGATGTCAGTGGAGAAGAATGACTGCCATGGAATATCAGCAAGATAATTTCTAAATCCATCCTGATGTGCCCTATCAGAATGCCATCTGGTCACCCTGACAGGTACAGAATGGAGAGTTTTGGGGAACTGGCTAATGAGGCTTTGAAGACATTGTGGTCGGACGATCCAAGTGGTGACAGTACCTCGGTCAAATAGCGATCTGAGTTATTTGTCAGGAATAGCTCCAAGAGATATGCGTTATGGTCAGGATTTTCTGGCATGGTGGTTGGTTGTTTTACCAATGGCATGAGATTAAAAGATTCTACAAACAGTTTACACTCTAGAACAGTATCGTCAGTCCTGGCAGAATGCCATAACCATTCTACATAATGGACATTAAAATAACCCAAAAGGGTAAATTCAGTGGTAGGGGTGAGGTTAAGGTTGGTCAACTGTGTAGATATGGAGTCAAATACTCTGAATTCTGAAGAACCATTGGAGGAGCGATAAACTCTACTGATATATTTGATAATATTTAGGTAATTTTGTGTGTATTTTGAATAATCAAAGCTGACTGAAGTGAAGGTTAAAATTGTCATCTGCATATTCAGATTTGATGTAACAACAGGTGCTACCCTTGTTACGAAAGTTTGTGAAGACACGGTATCCAGGAAGACTAAATGGGTATATGTCAGTAGAAGGAGAGATTTGGGTGTCTGTGAAAAATAGTCTGAAGGAAAAAATGAACAGAATTCAGACTGACCGTAAGACCATGAATGTTAATAAAATGTAGGGCCGAACCCGCACTTTTCCACTGACGAGCAAGAACTGTGTTTGGCATAACCGCCGTCAGCACAGTCGCTTGACAGCGACCAAGAGGGCCGTGTGCCACCAGCTCTACCCTGTCATTGATGGCAATCCGAGGTACCGCCGAATTTCCTGATAATACTACAGCTGCCATTGCTAAGGGGGGATGGAAATAGAAGGGTAGATTTCCAATTTGTATGTAGTGTGGTGTAGACAGTTGGAGGTAGAGGTATTTTGGGCGTACGCTGGCCTGATCTCTGTGTTAATGAAGATACTGAAAATGTTCAGCAAAGGAACAGATCCTGAGAGCTGGTGAACTGGAGCTCCAATTCTCCCTGTCAAGACCTTGCCATTAACCT
>NC_137037.1:36245545-36260545 GCF_032717465.1 Coenobita brevimanus
GGAAACCACGTGCATCTAGTTTCTGAAGGATTCTTGTGTGAAACTTTGTCAAAATCCTTTTGAAAATTGAATTAAACAGCAACTCCTTTAGTCTTGTCCTGTATGTTTAAAATGCCGTAGAAACGTACAACAGATTCGTGAGGCAAGAGTGCTTATTACGAAAACTATGTTGCGAATCTGTGGTAAGATTATTTGTTTCTAAGTGTTTCACAAACTTGTTTCTGATAACAGCTTCTAGCAACTTACAGACCACTGATGTTAAAGTAATTGAGGGGGAGTTTTTTGGTTGTGCGTTGTTGACTTTTGTAAATATTGAAGTCACTTGTGCAAGCTTCCACTCGGGTGACGCCTTCGTGCTCTTTATGGTATGTTAAAACGTTCTGTTAAAGGCTTTGATATTTCAGTCTATAAATTATTTAATATGCACAGAGATATTTTGTATGACCTCGACGTTTTATTCACATAGAGTTTCCTATTTGCAAGTTGTATACCTTATGCTAACTGTAACATACCGGTAACTGATTATGTTACCTTCATGTAAATGATCTGGTGAAACTGCAGGAATCTTACTTGTATTTTCTACTGTAAATGCGGACACAAAGAAAATATTAAGAATTCTCGTCCTCTCAGTTTCATCATCAATATGCTCGCCGTTATCTGTGATTAAGGATCTGACTATTGGAGTTATTACTTTCTTGTTTCTGATGCAGCTGAAGAATTCTTTGGGCTTCGATTTACTGATACGAGCCTCAAGGCTTTTCTTGTTTTACTTAATTGATTTTTTTTTTTTTGACTCCGTTTAACAGCATCATGTTTGTTTTTATCACTTTGTTTCCTTGTGGCACTATAATTTTGGTGTGCTTTCTTTTTTCTGTTCTTTTCTTTTCTATTCTTTCTTTTTTTTCTTTTCTTTTTTTTTTTTTTGCTACCAGACAGTGTTTCATAGAGGAGCTTCATGATTTGGGTTTACAGTTTTTCACAGGACTTTTACTATGCACTGAAATGCATAACTAGACCTCTCTGTTAAGTGTTCCTGTTAAAAATTGTCATGCATCATTGATATCTAACATTTCGAATGTGGGCTGCCAGTCACAGGCACCTACAATTGCCTAAGATTTATTGAAATTAGTTCTCTTATAGTTGGGTATGTTCTCATACCTTGCCTTGACATTATCTTCACTGAATTTAAGGTTAAAATATGTAACTATGCGATGATCGCCGGTGTTAAATTCTTCTCCTACAATAATGTCACTCCTTAAATTTTCTGATGTGGCTAAAGCAAGATCTAAGATGCTACTTCGTGTGTTGGATAGTTAACGAAACTGATAAAATGAACTTTCCTGAAGGGAGAGGCCTGTACGGTACACAAGAAAAATCATCTAACAAATTGCCAATAAGCCGGGAATCGAACCCGGGACTTTCAGGTGTGAGCCAGGCAGCATATCACTACACCTCGGCCAGGTAAGTTATATCATATGGTCACAATCTTGTAACCAATGTTCCTCCGACTTCCAACTGTGAGCCCAAGAGAATGAAACAACCCCCTGGCACTCGGGCAAGTAGATGCATTTAATCTACCACAAGCAATTACGGCAAGCCAAAATGAAGGAAGAAACCTGTACTCCACAGAGAAAAAATCATCTAACATCTAACTTTCCTGCAAGTTTGTATGTAGGAGTAACCTTGTGTGCGATGATAGGGCTTCTCCCCATCACGGAAATAGTAAATTAAATCTTCAAACATCTGTGTTTACGTACAAGAAACTTCAGAAGTTTCACTGTAGATTTCATTGTCGATGTTGAGTTGCTCTCCGGGTGCACGATAAATTAAACCAAGTGCGATTTTAGGACGAGATTAATTTCTAATCTGAATGTAAATACTGTTGATGTTTTTAATAGATGGCTTGGTTATTACGACCAGATGGAATTCTGAATTAATGTATAACAACAAACAGTCCCCTGCTCTATCCTTCCTTTCACTACTGAAAATATGCGCTAGAAAATCTCTTTGTTCAGTATTCAGCCGCGATTCTGTTATATCAATTACAATATAATCTTCGATAAATATACTAATCTTTAAATAAAGAAAAATATTACGCAGACAGCACGCATTTAGAAGAAGGGCTTTAACGCATTTGCCTTTATGATATGGGTATCTTCTGTTACCTATAGTTTTATAGTATTGTATGATACCTGCATTGGTTGGAGAGTTAACCTGCAGTGATGACTGTGTTTTTTTCTCCATAAGAAACGTACAGTGTCACTAAGCAAATGGCAGAGGTGAGCGGAAACAACGGCGTTCAAGTGTAGGCCATCATTCAAGAATAATGTTCGCTGCTCTTAAAAGTGGTTCCATGTGTCAATGAACTCCACGTCGTCCTGGACTAGTCATTTATCTCCGTAATGTACGGTATACTGAAAGCTTTACTGAAAAGGATATTTTTTGCACTAATCCTTGGAACTATGCCTGAAATAAAAATGTCAGAGATCTCCTTGTAGTGTTGGATCATCCTGTATTTCACCATTAGCTATCCTGATTGGGTTAGTATTACATTGGTACCTGAATGATTAATGGCAAAGCTCGCATTCTCTCCATCCCTCAAAAACGGCATCCTCGGCCTCATTTACGCCATCTAGTCCTGCACCTGTGATCCTGTGAAACAAAACTCTTTCATTTAAAGGGAGCCCTGCCACCAAGGATAATAGAATCCTTCATAATTCTTGCCTCACAGTGATCTTCCTCTATCTTTTGAAGAGTCTTAAATTTATTGTGCGTCGTTACTGGAATAGTGTTCTTTTTCTTCGCTGTCCTTGCACCATTCCGCACGAGCTGGAACTCATCCTGTATGGTGAAGGAAAGATTAGCTACAAAGGGAGGAGGAGGGTTAAAAGTACTGTCACCCTGGAGAGCATTTTGGTAATTCACCTAGCCCTAATGGCGCCCTGCTTTCGTTGCTGCCGAGAGTGTAAAGTTAGCCCCCCTCCCCCCCTTTAGTGAGCAAGATTTCATCAAACATTTCCAAATGTTTGAGAAGATGGTAGGCTGTCTTTCCTAGCCTAGAATTCCTTGGCCAGTATTACAGTACAGTATTAGTATGCGTAAGGCACAGAAGGCTTATATTGCTTTATCAAATGACAATGTGCTGATCGTGAGATGGTGAAAGACACAGTTCTCAAGGTTATGAACTTGTGTCAGAAGCTTAAAGGTTCATGTTTAGAACCACTTACAAACAAAAAGATAAGACCCATATGGATTATGCTGAAGTACTTGAAGATTTACATGACCAGTGGCTTCACTCAAAGAAAATTAACAAGGATTATACTAAGTCAGCAGAACTTATGATTTTGAAGAACTGGACTAGGAATATTGCCAAGAATGCTGCCACTTATCTATTAATGAAAGAAGTGGATAACCTGACTGAGACAGCTGTTGTGGCAGATAATTATAGCATTATTCACGAATGTAATTTTATGCCTCATCCATAGTAAATATAGGACAGTAGACTAGCGACCAGTTAAACTCTGTAAACCCTTCTTCTTGCAACCACTTAAGATGAAATCAGATGACACTACTGGAAAAACTGTAATCCCAGAGCATTTTAGCTCCACCAAAGAGAGTAGGAACATTGTTGCCAGAGGGCCAGTAAGTAGTTCCAAGTTTTGTCAGTTTTGCAATAGGAAGGCTATATAGAGGAAAAGTACTAGAAAAAAATGAGAGGAAGCCATAGAGCTAAATCTATTGCTCTGATAAATATATGGGGGACTGCTAATACTGAAAATGAGCAGCCACCAATAGGTAGGATGAGTGGTAGACACATCCTCAGCAAGTGTCTTGTGATTTTAAGGCCAGAGTGGAAGAGTACGTTGTAGTCAAACGCCTGTAGAGCTGCCATTGGACTTTAGTGAAAATGGAATAGTGCAGGTGTGAGGAATCAATAAAGGTGATAATAAGACTCCAGTCAGAGCATCCTCCTTCAAACAGTAAGCAAAGTGACTCCCCTTAGACACCCTGTTTGCTACTTTCATTTCCAGAGGACTAGTGTCAGTTGATGCTAGGTGAAAATACTAAGGTCACAACACACCGAGACACAGTTGCGTTACAGTCTTTTTTGCTGAAAGTGATAATAGTTGTAGCTGAACCTGTTGAATGTTTCATTAAGGGGATAGCTGATTAGGTGTCTGTACCCGTGGTTGATGTGAAGTTCCAATTACTCGTAGAATGAGTTACAGGTCCAGTACGTGTGGGAATTGTTAACCAGTTACCTATGAAAGAGGTCACTTTCCTTTTGGGTAATGACTCAGCAGGACAAGGGAGGCTGTAGCTGAATCGGTAGAGAGGTGACCTGTAGTTCTAATGGACCCAAATTCGAGTCGCGGCTGGGGCAGGAAACAGTTTAAGCATTTGAATTTCATAAAGCAGATTTTACTGATCTACCAGAAGACCCACCGACATTTTGTAAAAATACCCGCGCTAATATCAATATATCACTCCTGTATGAAAAAGCTCTAGCTTGTATTCAGCATCAGTGGTAGGTGTTAGCACAGAAGTGGTGACATATGGAGGTGTATGGTGATGTAGGAGAACTACTTGGCATTGGGAACAGGCTGTGAAGCCTATGTTCAGAATCGGGCTCATAACAAAAAAGTTCCCTACGTCTCAAAACGTCCCACTAGAGATGAGAGGACACAAGAACTGGAGGTATAATGCCCTACATTGTTCCTTGCCTGTGCGGTAACTAGATTCATGACGACTAAATTCCGTCATGACAGTGATATTGTTACTACTCGTACTAATGAGCAATGAGGTTCCAGGTGATAATTCCGTCGTCGTTACTTTCTTTCCACAGCTGACTGACTCTGAGGTTGAGGACTCCCCACAGAGTTTAATCACGCTTGTTCTAATGCTGTCCGCAACAAGGAGAGGGCCTATTAAAGGTACCGGAGCCAACCCACCCCTGAATCACATGTTTTATACGTTTCTGCCGGAATCGTGCTAAGTCTGTTCGTTCTGCAAAAAATAATTTCATCCGTTCTAAATGCTCTCAACTTTCCAACTCGAATTCTTCCCGCTCCTTCTGGCACTTTGCCAAACCTATCTAACAACTTTACCTCAACATCCTTCCCTCCTCTTTTCTACTCTGATGGCTCTGTAGCTATATCTTCTACTGATAAAGCAGATCTCTTCGCTCAGACTTTTTCCTCCAATTTCACCTTAGACTATTCCGGTGCTGTTCCTCCATCACTTCACCCCTCTGACTTCCTCATGGCTGACATTAAAATTTCATCAGTTGATGTATTTTATGCCATCACTGGCCTTAATACTAATAAGGCATATGGGCCTGATGGGGTCCCTCTTTATTGTCCTCAAGTACTGTATTTCTGTGCTTACACCCTGCCTAAGTAAACTCTTTCGCCTTTGTCTTTCTACTTGTACCTTTCCTTCTTACTAGAAGTTTGCTTTCATTCAGACAGTCCCAAAGAAGGGTGACCGTTCCCAACCCTCTAACTATCGTCCAATTGCTTTAACATCCTGTGTTTCAAAAGTTTTTGAGTCCATTCTTAGCAGAAAAATTATAAAGCATCTTTCCTATTACAACCTTCTTTCTGATCGTCAATATGGGTTTCGTCAGGGACGTTCCACTGGCGATCTTCTTACCTACCTTTCAGATTCCTGGTCATCCTCCTTTCGGGACTTTGGCGAAAGCTTTGCCATTGCACTTGACATCTCAAAGGCTTTCGATCGATTCTGGCATAAATCTTTAATTTCCAAAAGTCCCTATTACTGTTTCTATCCTTCTATCTGTGCCTGCAACTATAGCTTCCTTTCCGGTCGTTCGATAGCTGCTGTTGTAGACGGCCATCGTTCTTCTCCTTGATCTATCAACAGTGGTGTTCCTCAGGGCTCTGTCCTATCACCAACTCTCTTCCTTTTATTCATTAATGATCTTCTAAGCTGTACATCTAACCCTATCCACTCGTTCGCTGATGATTCCACCCTTCACCTTTCCATTCGGTTTACACAACGTCCATCCCAGCAGTTACTTCAGCAGAATAGGGATGAGGCTATGGCACACCTAATGTCTGACTTGGCTCGTATCTCTGACTGGGGTAAAAATAATCTTGTTGTTTTTAATGCATCAAAGACTCAGTTTTTACACCTATCAACCCGTCAAAATCTTTCACAGGAATACCCACTAATGTTTAATAATATCCAGATCAATCCTGCATCATCCTTGAACATGCTTTTGGTTTCATTCACACGGGACTTATCTTGGAATGATCATACGAGTATTGCATCTCTTGTGAAATCTGCTTCTTAGAGATTGGGTGTGCTAAGCCGACTCCCTGCCTTCTTTCCTCCTGCACAGTTGTTGACTTTATACAGGGGTTTTATTCGCCCCTGTTTAGAGTACAACTCTCATGTGTGGGGAGGCACCCCACATACAGCTCTTTTCAATAGAGTGGAGTCAAAGGCTATTCGTCTCATCAACTCTCCTCCTCTTACTGGCTCCTTTCAAGCTTTGTCTCTTCGCCGCGCTGTTGCATCTTTATCTCTTTTCTATCGCTACTTCAATGGTCACTGCACCTCTGAACTGTCTGCCTGCATCCCTCCACCTCTACGACAAGCGCGTAGCACCCGTCTAGCAACAAACTCTCATTCCTTTGCTGTCCAACTCTCCATTGCAAGAGTTAACCATTACTCTCAGTCCTTCATTTATGCAACAGGTCAACTCTGGAACTGTCTCCTTCTGTCTGTATTTCCCACTTCCTATGATCTCCCGTTTTTCAAACGCAGTGTGTTCAGGCATCTCGCAATGAATGGATGTTGAATTTGGCTCTCTTGTGTATTGTTTTGTTTCTTTCTTGGAAGGAACGTTAATGCGGACCCAGCCTTTGGTTCCTTCTTCCTCACAGAAAAAGAAAAAAAGAGTACTGGGGGTGTAGGATTGGCTGATGTGCAGATATGTGATCCAGAAACTACAGGTTTCATTGAATCTCCAGTGAGTGAGAAAGAAAATGAGACTGAGTTGTCTGTTACTACCCAAGAGTGAATGGTTTCTTGATGCGTCGGTGGAGACCACCCCACACTGCTCATGATGAAGAGTGGGGGAATGTACATTAAGCGATTGCTCCAAAGGTGTGAAAGCAAGAGGTTATAGCAGTTCCTCATAATACTAATTTGGCCGGAATCTCAGGGGTTAGGAAGACTCTGTCCTTCATCTTGCAATATTTCAACAGGCCTGGTATTTGCAGAAACGGTTCCCGGTATCGTACGTCATGCCACACCTGCCAGGTGGTCAATCAATGTAACAGGCCTTTTCCTGTGGCGTCATTGGTTTCTCTTTCCATATTTGATGTCCCATTCACATGGTATTGCTGGCCCTCTGCCAAAAACCACATCAGACCACCAGTATATTCTCACATCCTGAAGCCATCCCTTTGAGAAACATTCCAGCTAAAGCAGTAGTAAAGGAGATTATTTATATTTTCACTAGGTATGGTCTTCTTAAAGAGGTGCAATCAGATCAGTGCAGCAATATTTTGTCAAAATTATTTAGACAAACCTCCAGGAATTAGGGATCTCACAGATTACCTCCTTAGACTACCATCCTCAGAGACAAGAAGCACTGAAGAGATATCATCTCAACCTCAAACAAATGTTAAATATTGTATTGTTCATAAAATGGACTGGGGTAAAGGGTTTCCCTTCTTGCTGTTTGCAGCCAGAGAGGCACGAAATGACTCCTTAGGTTACTCCCATTTTGAGTTCTTTTTTGGTCACAATGTGAGAGGTCCATTAAAATTGCGTAAGAAACAATGGGTCAGTGATGATGGTCATTGTAATCTGCTAACCTATTTCTCAGATTTTAAGGAATGACTAGCCAAGAGGGTTAGACGTAGCTAAAGCAAATTTGGAATTATCTCAAAAGAAATCGAATAGTTAACATACTGAAAGCAAGCAAGCAATCAGTAGAGTGTTTCACCTATGAGACAAAGTGCTAGTATTGCTCGCTGTTCTTGGACAGCCATCACAGACCAGTTTCTCAGGCCATTTGGTGGCAGAGAAGAGAGTAGGCGATATTAATTGTTTCATTTGAACCCCTGACCGGAGGAAGGCATGACGGTTATGCCATGTCAGCATGCTGAAGGAGTAACACAAGCGAGAGATGCAGGACCCCCTGGTGCTACGTGTGTGGTATCAACTGCCAAGACGGTAGATAAACAGGGCTGCCCCATAAAGCTGAACAAGACTGCCAGTAGGTGAGTGAACCAGGAGGCGTGGACGAAGTTAACTGTTGAACTCTCATACTTAACAGCTGAACGACATGCTGACCTGACTCTCCTCCTAGGTAAAGTATCCTGATGTTTTCCGGAACATCCCTGGGCTGACAGTTGCCTCACAATACGATTTAGAAGTTGGAGACGCCTGTCCTGTGATGCAGCCCCCCTACCATTCACGTTTCCAAAAGTAGTTCATTTTCCAACAGGAGCTGACCTACATGTTGCAGCGGAGGTTGATCTAGCTATGCCAAAGTGAGTAGTGTTCCTCGGTCACCTTAGTTCCAGAACCTCGTGAGTCCTATCTTTTATGTATAGATTACCGTAGGGTCGCTAACCTCACTGATACTGACACCTACCCACTTCTTAGAGTAGACAACTACATTGACACTATTTGCAATGCAAAGTTCATTACCAACACAAATTAACTGAAGGGACGTTGCATAGCCTCAATTATAAAAAGAGGCCAAGCAATTTCCTGTTTTATTGTGGTCATACTTACTAATGCAAAGTCATGCCTTATGGTATGAAAAATGCTCCAACCACGTTCCAGAAACTAATGAACACTCTTACTAGTGATTTCAAGGGATGTGTCACGTACGTTGATGATTTGATTATATTCAGTAACTCCTGGAAGGAACACACTTCAGCTTTATGCCCTGCTTCACAGACCATCATCTGATAATTTAGTAATCAGGCTAGCGAAGTCTGACTTTGTAAAGGCTCAGGTTCAGTATTTAGCCTACATGGCAGGCATGGGTAAAGTAAGTCCGTCTAATGCCAAAGTTGAGGCCATTATTAACTTCAGGCAACCTCAGAACAAAATTATTGCAGAGGTTCTTGGGTATCGTGGGCTACTATTAGAGGTATGTCTTAAATATCTCTCATACTGTAGCTTCCCTCATAGATTTGTTAAAGAAAGAAGTCGAATATGAAGTGGAAGAAAGAGTGTGAACAGGCATTTTCAAAAGTTAAGGTGATTCATTTTAGTCAGCCCTAAATTTCAGTAAGACTTTAAAATTAGCTAGTGCCACTGGTGCTTGTGCAGTCCTGTTACAAGATAATGATCATGGTATTGAACTACCTGTTTGTTACTGTCGCAAAAAGTTTAATGTTGATCAGAAGAATTATTCCATTATTGAAAAGGAACTCCTTGCACTCATACTGGCCCTGCAACCTCTCGCAGTGTATGTTGATTCAGGTTCAACCCCTATTACTGTGTATACAAACTGCAATCCCCTTAGATTCCTATACTCGATTTTTTTCCAGCTGACGATCCACTTCTGTGAATGTGGCACCTGCGCACTCCTGCCGCGTGATTGGTTGGTTTCAGTTTCATACCTGAACTATCATATTGTTATGAAGGGGGATTTGCCAGTTAGGTAGTCTCGTACCTTCGAGACATTTCTGGTACCGTAAGTTTCGGTACGAGTCGTCAGAGTTGCCAGTTTGCCTGCTGTTTGTGAGCGTAGTTATTTCGCAGGTTGTACATTAATTTTTGTGCTCTTTTTCTTTACAATGTTTTATTTAAGTGATTGCTTGTTAAATTATGTAATTCAAGTTCGTATGGTAAATGATTCGGAGTGTTATGTAATGTGGGAAAACTCTAGCATGTTTTGATGTCTCGTAGTTGGTAACTGTTGTTGCTAGGGGCTGATGCAAGACAGTATGTCCTAGAATGTTGGAGAAGTGGACGTTTCTAGAACAATGCAAGCTTATATAAGGATGAGGAAGAGCTTAGTGTGTCAGTCAGTTTGGAGTTTAGTCGGGTTTCAAGTCAGTTTGTGTGAAGTGCAGTCGGTTTTGGTGCAGTGTCAGTGTCAGTGAAGGTTGTATATTATTGGTACTTGTGAAAACAGTGGCAAACAGTGACGGGTTATTGAAGTTTGTATATCAGTGGAACTTGAGAAGACAGTGAAGTGTATTAAGTGTAATTACTGTCAGTGAAGATTATTTTCAGTACTTGTGTAATAAGTGGAGTGTTAAAAAGCATTAAGTGTACTAACTGTGATGTGTTGTTAAATATTAAGTGTAACTGCAATATATATAAAGTGTGTATAGCTCCAGTGCTTGTTAGAACAGTGAAGTTGAAAAGCATTAAGTGGAATTAATTGGAAAATAAAGACAGTGAACTCTAAGGAGCCAGTGTTTATTTTCGCCTCAGCTGATCTTGTGTACTGCACACCTAAAGGCTGACCGTAAGAAGAGCAACTCACTGGGCAACGTTCTTCCTATACTGTACTACTGCTGTTGGAGCCTGTGGCAGTGTGGGGACCGGGACGTAACACTGGTGTCAGGAGTGTGGATTATTATTTAGGGCTGCAGTGAGTCTAACCTTTGACATGGAAGCGGAAGGTGTGAAAACAAGATCTCCAGCTGGGTAGGAGGACGAGGTGCCTTTGGCGGCAATATTGGAGCTAATACAAGTACAAATTCGACAACACGGAAAACTCTTGCAGACCATGGGTGGGGAGGGGAAGGAGAGCAGGAACAAAATTGAAGAACAAATACATTCACTGAATGAAGCAGAGAAAGAACTCAAAGAACTATTAGAGGCACAACGTGAAGAACAAAAAGAACGATATGAGCAACTTCAAGAGGCATCAGAGGAGCAACAGGAGGAATTACAACTGACCATGCAAGGACAGCCAGATGCATTCACTGGGGAAAACAAGGAAGAACAGCAACAGCTTAAGGAGGAAGTAGATGCCAAGATAGAGCAGCAGAAGTATGAGGTAAGCAATAATAAGACAGAGTGTAAACAGCATGTAGATGAACAATTGAAGACAGTTAATGAAGAAATATGACGGAGTGCAAACAGCATGTGGAAAACCAGCTGAAAATTAGTGAGGGAATAGCGACAGAGTGCAGACAGCATGTGGACAACCAACTGAAGATTAGTGATGGAACAGTGGCGGAGTGCAGACAGCATGTAGACGACCAGTTGAAGTCAATTAGTGAGGAAATAGTGATGGAGTGCTGACAGCATGTAGATAACCAGTTGAAGCATGTAGTCAATCATGAGAGAAATACCGCACTGCTGAGCCTCAGGTTAGTGTACAGGGAACATATGAAGGGAATGGACAGTGTATGGTGAATCTTGACGGATCCCAAGCATCTGAAGATGGTATTGCAGGGTTGAATAATCAGAATGCAGAAGTTGTAAGTCCTGGACTTAATTATGATGCCTCAGTTATTAGGCCCCAAACCAGTGAAGTGCATGGCTATAATGGGGATCCAATTAAGAAGAAACCTCAAGAAAGTGATGGTAGTGTACTTTGGGAAGCTTACCGTGCACAGTTTTAGTTACTTGCGAATCAAAATGGTTGGGATGATAAGAGGAAGGGTGCAGAAGACCCATCACTGAAGTAATGCAAGAGAACCTTGATGAATAGTGTGCGAGAAGACAGGACAGATGACATGCAGCATAGTAGGAATGGGAATCATAGGAAGAAATGCAGCTGCACTGTAGTGACGGGGCCGGCGTCGGACGGAGAAGATCTGAAGAGGATGCAGATGGAGGGTACAGATTTGCAACCGGTGCTGGAGTGGCTGAAGCAGAGTGCAGTGCGACCATCATGGGGAGAAGTTTCCAGGTTGGGCCCTGCGACCAAGAGCTACTGGAGTCAGTGGGACCTTCTTCCCTTGAGAAACGGACTACTGGAGCGTCAGTGGGAGACAGCCGATGGCCTCAACAAGTACTGGCAACTGGTGGTTCCGAAGAAGATGAGGTCAGAGATCTTGGATGAGTCGCATAACAAGATCACTAGTGGGCACCTGGGAGTGAAGAAGACTTTAAGCCGGCTGCAACACAAGTTCTACTAGATTGGCATGCATCAGGATGTTGAAGAGTGGTGTCGGACCTGTGATGTGTGCTGTGTCAAGAAGAGGACCAAGACCCTCCTGGAGGAGCGGACTATGTGGAGGAACAAGGACATCGTTGGAAGCGGCATAGAAGAAGACCTGATAAGTTGAAGGATTATTTTGTGTATAGTTAGATGTAGATAGTTAGAATTAGGGTTTATGTTTATGTTTGTGTATACTGTGTAGTTTTGTCAGGACGACAAAGAACTAGGGAGGGGGTAGTGTTATGAAGGGGGATTTGCCAGTTAGGTAGTCTCGTACCTTCGAGACATTTCTGGTACCGTAAGTTTCGGTACGAGTCGTCAGAGTTGCCAGTTTGCCTGCTGTTTGTGAGCGTAGTTATTTCGCAAATTGTACATTAATTTTTGTGCTCTTTTTCTTTACAATGTTTTATTTAAGTGATTGCTTGTTAAATTATGTAATTCAAGTTCGTATGGTAAATGATTTGGAGTGTTATGTAATGTGGGAAAACTCTAGCATGTTTTGATGTCTCGTAGTTGGTAAATGTTGTTTCTAGGGGCTGATGCAAGACAGTATGTCCTAGAATGTTGGAGAAGTGGACGTTTCTAGAACAATGCAAGCTTATATAAGGATGAGGAAGAGCTTAGTGTGTCAGTCAGTTTGGAGTTTAGTCGGGTTTCAGGTCAGTTTGTGTGAAGTGCAGTCGGTTTTGGTGCAGTGTCAGTGTAAGTGAAGGTTGTATATTTTTGGTACTTGTGAAAACAGTGGCAAACAGTGACGGGTTATTGAAGTTTGTATATCAGTGGAACTTGAGAAGACAGTGAGTGTATTAAGTGAAATTACTGTCAGTGAAGATTATTTTCAGTACTTGTGTAATAAGTGGAGTGTTAAAAAGCATTAAGTGTACTAACTGTGATGTGTTGTTAAACATTAAGTGCAACTGCAATCTATAAAGTGTGTATTGCTCCAGTGCTTGTGAGAACAGTGAAGTTGAAAAGCATTAAGTGGAATTATTTGGAAAATAAAGACTGAACTTTAAGGAGCCAGTGTTTATTTTCGCCTCACCTGATCTTGTGTACTCCACACCTAAAGGCTGACCATAAGAAGAGCAACTCACTGGGCAACGTTCTTCCTATACTGTACTACTGCTGTTGGAGCCTGTGGCAGTGTGGGGACAGGGACATAACAATATTTACAAAAAACAATTGTGCCCTATATTCCAGTTCTCATAAATGCTTTTTTTCATTGTCATTGTACTATACAAACAGACATGAAACGAGTATGTATCCGTGCTTCACCCAAACGGACAATGAATCTGAGGAAGTTGAATTTGAATTATTTATTGTTGTAAAAGGTACAGATTGTTGCATCTCTCTATATTTAAAAAAAAAAAAAAAAATGCATTTGGCTGGGTTAGTGCAAATAAAAGGTATCTTAATACTTAGACACTTACTACATTAGACAACAGTACCATTCTAAGCAAATTAGCGGTTTTGTCAGTGGCAAAGTGGGGGAAGTGGGAAGGCGAATGGAACAGTCGCTACAGAGGAGGGTGGGAGGGGGACACGAGAAACGGCCAGGCGGGAAAAACAAGTTGTCTTGTCTCGCAAGATGTCTGACTTTATTATGGATCACACTTACTCCATTGCTTCGATACCTTCGCCCATATTATCCGTAAGTATATATATATATATATATATATATATATATATATATGTACTGGGTGAAGCCCAGTACATACTCGTTTCATGTCTGCATAGTACAATGACAATGCAGAACAGCATTTATGAGATACTGGAATATAAGGCACAATTGTTTTTTTTTTTTTAATATGATACTTCAGGTATGAAACTGAAACCAACCAAACACGCGGCAGGAGTGCGCAGGTGCCACATTCACGAAAGTAGATCATCAGGTGGAAAAATTCGAGTATAGTAAAGTTTCGAGATAAGGATCTATGGTCAACTGCAGCGCCCTATTCCTCCTAAAGTTGGTCCTATATATTTACCATGTAATGGGGGAAGGGAACATATTGGTAGTTTGTCAAGTACTGACTCTATGATATGTACAGATGTTTCCCCCCTGGTAAATTTCTTTATTAAGGAAGGGAGATGTTACCACTTACCAGACTGCTGTCTAACTGCTGACCTGGGGACTGACCATGGCTTACCAATAGCCTCCTATCCAACCGTGTGCAGGTCTAATCTGTGGCTAATATTGTGAATTTTTACTTTAGCCGTGACCTAACTCAGCTGACCCCTGTTTTCTCAGCTGTGACCCGATCTGACAGGCTTCATACCAGATATGATAAGGGTCAACCCGTGCTGAATTACAAGGAAGGAAAGGAGGCGGAATCAAACCCAAACAAGAAGCGGTGCCAAGGCACAGCAAACCCGTCGCCGGTAGTCATTTTAGTGCTAACGTATAAACACAAGAATATATCTACTCAAAGATGTTACATGTCAAATTTGGAGTAAATCGGGTGGAAATGAACGATTTTATGCCCATTTGAAATTGTAGGCCTGACCCACCTGACATTGACCCCCCTACCGGTGATGTAATAAGGCATGTTATAGGATACAGATTTGATAGATGCACCTTTAGGTTTTGGTTTCATGTCGATATTACGAATTTAAAAGGAGTTATGGCGAAAGAACGATTTTTTTTTTTTAACTTTTTTTTTTACATTTTTGGAGCCTACAGCCTGGCTTGGCCCAATTTGGCCCCAGATTTAATCAGGTGAGCAGAAGGTCATAACCCATCATCCCCGTAATTATGGCAAAAATCGCAAAGGTAGTTTTCGTGTAAAGTTGTTAACAGACAGACAGACAGACTGACAGACAAAAAAAAACAAACAAACAAACCGAGTGAAAACAATACCCTATGCCACAGTGTA